>NC_139699.1:32981861-33436861 GCF_964188405.1 Protomyctophum parallelum
TGATCGCAATAATGTAAATTGCTCTGGATTAAGAGTGTCTGCTAAATGCCTGAATTGTAAATTGTATAATAAACCAGAAAGGTGCACTCCTGGGAGTGCAGGTCTCCGCCTGCCGCCTGGCTATAGGTTGCCTGCCTAGGGCTGTGTCCTTTGGCGGGTGCAGCTGTCAAGGCACGGGGAAGATGTGGAGGGGAAATAGAGCTTGTACGACAGACAGTGCAACTTTTCATGTTTGTGGTGGCACCTGCAGTGGACAGAAGTGAAAGCATGTTGGAACATCCAATTTGGGTATGATTGATTGGATGTTGTTGAGTTCATTCTATCATTTTTCGTAAGAAGTAGACCCTGCCCACAGATGTTTGAAGGCAATTACAGGTAAACGCCGGTATGGAGTATCAAAACCCTAGACGGTCATTGTCACGTGACTCAATGACAATTCTTCCCAACCTTTTTAGCTTTTTAAGCATGCTTGCATCTGACAAAACCTGAACCCCATAGAACCAGGAAGCTGCTAACTACAGAAATACATGACCTGGACCACTTTATCATTCAATCATACTCCAATATTGTGGCAATTATGGTGTTAGTGGAAACAAACATTTACCTTCCTGTGATTATCTTAATTGGGGAAACGGTCTTAATTGCAGCACAACTACTCTGTGTGTGTGTGTGTGTGTGTGTGTGTGTGTGTGTGGCAGTCGGTCTATTTGGAGGAGAAGGTGCTTTTTGTACCCATGATTTACTTTCAGTGTTGGTAATATGACAGACTGAAGTGACCAATGTCGGCTGTGAATAAGTTCATGTGTTGCCTATATTCTGTACATTTAGGGCTTGTTTGGACTCAAGCACTGAGACACAATTTACAATTTACAATTTAGGCATTTAGCAGACGCTCTTAATCCAGAGCGACTTACATTTAAGCAAGAACAAAAGCATGGGAATACATCACATAAAAGCATTTATCAATATCATGAAACATGCGTAAGCTAAGAAAGTAACAGTGGAATATCTATATAATGAAACTATACATACACTATACATATAAACTATACATATTTACTACTATGCTATACACATGGCGTGCTATGACTATATACAATACAATTATAGTGCTGTCTACATAACATGCTATAAGTCTGTGTCAAATGCTATCTAAGCCAACAGAAATGCTATCTAAGGGGTTAGGGTAAGTGCTATGGGCCATGATGGAGTCTGAAAAGGTGGGTTTTCAGGCTACGGCGGAAGATTGGGAGTGATGCTGCAGTTCTGACTGCAATGGGAAGTGCATTCCACAGTTTTGGAGCCAGAAGGGAGAAGAGTTTGGGACGTGTGGAGCGTTGTCCCGGCGTTTTTAGTGAGGGTACTTCCAGTTTCCCTGCGTTGGCTGATCTGAGTGCGCGGGAGGGTTTGTAGGGTTCAATCATACTTGTAAGATATGGGGGAGCCATACCTTTGGTTGCTTTGAATGCCAGCATCAGAGTTTTGTATTCTGTGCGGGCAGCGACCGGGAGCCAGTGGAGGGAGCGGAGCAGGGGGGAGACATGTGAGAATTTTGGCTGGTTGAAGACCAAGCGAGCTGCTGCATTTTGGATCAGCTGGAGAGGCTTAAGTGCACATGCTGGTAGGCGTAGTATATCAGAAGCAACTGAAAATATTTGTGCCCTTGATAATGTATTTTATAAATGTGGACTCAAATAAAGAAATCGAAGTGTGTGTGTGTGTGTGTGTGTGTGTGTGTGTGTGTGCGCCTGCCTGCCTGCCTGCCTGCCTGTGTCTGTCTACCAGGCAGACACATTTCAGAGACTCAATGACCATAAAGTACCTACAGTAGACGAGCTGGTATTCTGTATGACAGGGATGGCACATGCAAAACCAATGAATATTCATTATTGTCTCCACCAGGCCGAAGGCATGTGGGGAGAGTATGTTTTGCACTCCGTCCGTCCGTGTGTCCGTCCGTCCGTCCGTCCGTCCGTCCGTCCGTCCGTCCGTCCGTCCGTGTGTCCGTGAGCAGCTAATCTCGGCCACCGTTAACCCGCTCGATGCCACATTTTGCACACACACTCCCTGGATGCCAACGATGAACCTCTGCCCCAAACTTTCCAGAACGGCCTGTTATAGCACCACGCTTTGTGCAAAACAAGTTTTTGCACAGTACACCTACAGATTTTGTCCAAACATCACGCAAATTGGTACACAGTCTCTCAACGAAACCGGTCTTTCAGATTTCTCAGACTCCATCCTGATTGGTTAAGATTGGCTTCCAAAGTTCACAGGAGTGCTCAGTTTCAAACAAAATGCTGCAAATCATGAACACATCGCGTGATTTCCGTGAAATTGTGCACCCACATTCCCACTAGGCCGAGGACGAAATGCCACATGAACAATTTCAACTCAGACTCAAGGTGGCGCTATAACTGGCCGAAAAGTGTTTTTACCTCTAACTGCACGGATCTGTGGATAACTTTGTATGCCAACTCCCTAGAGGCCAAGGAAAAACCTTTGCCTGGAATTTTTCACATCTGCTCTTTATAGCGCCACCAGGAGGCCGACATATGTAAAACACATTTTCTATTATTACTCCTTCAGATTTTATCCAAATTTCACGCAAATCGGTATACACTATCTCCATAGTCATGTGATCAACACGGAGCGCCACCATTTCCCATCTTCCATCCTGATTGGCTAAGATTGGCTTCCAAAGCTCACACGATTCGTCCATTTCGAAAAAAGGCCACAAATCACAAACACAGTGTGCAATTTCCGTTAAATTATACACGCACATTTTCACTAGGCCGAGGACGACATGCCACAATTTTTTCCTCAAAATCAGCCTCACGGTGGCGCTATAACAGGCCAATTCCTGTTTTTAGCTATAACTGCATCGATCTGTATACAACTTATGTATGCACACATGGAAAAACATTGTACCTGCATCCCTCCAACACGAACCTCCGGCCCAAATCTTCCTCAACAGCCTGTTATAGCGCCACCATGAGGCCACAACCTGACCTGCCCTGGTGGAGACCTGTGCCGATTGGCACTTTGTCTAGTTGGCTATTGTGTTTGTAACTATTACCTGTGCTATTTAAGATTAAGAATGAGAACCTATGCAGAGATTAAGCTGTAAAGAAGTCTCTCTTTCCCCCTCCTCTCTCTCCTCCCTCTTCTCTCTCTCTCTCTCTCTCTCTCTCTCTCTCTCTCTCTCTCACACACACACACACATACACACACACACACACACACACACACACACACACACACACACACACACACACACACACACACACACACACACACACACACACACACACATGACTAGCGTGCTTGCTCCCACTACTGCAGAGGCACCTGGTATCTCCCACTGTAATTAGTAGCCTTGTTAAAGAAATGGTACAGTTGTGAGTTGTGATAACTGTTTTTCCACATTATTTGAATAAGATTATTAAACTAACCTATGCAGCACAATTGTTAATGGACTAAAAATTTACATTTCATTCAAACTTTCAAATTCTTTAGGAAAGAGAAAAAATATTAAATAAGTATCAGGATTGGAATAGGCCAGTCATGTAGACATAATGACCTGATCCTGATCAGGGCATCCCTACATATATGAATAAAATAACAATAATTATAATAATAATGCAATGAATTTGACCTTGCACAATCCTTAGTGTTAGTTTAAAAAGGTACCTGTAAGACCGGGTCACTTTATGTGTACGAGACACGCTCCCCATGGGTTTGAATGGGCACAATGCCAGTCCTTAGCATGGGTGATGAGTGTGAATGGGGTAGTGCCAGGGCAGGGTGGCACAGAGAGTTCACCATACGCACATTGTTCACACCAGGGAAATGCCTCGTCAGCCTCTGTTGCTCTCTCTGTCTCTTCTTGTTCTTTCTCTCTCTCTCTCTCTCTCTCTCTCTCTCTCTCTCTCTCTCTCTCTCTCTCTCTCTCTCTGTCTCTTCTTGTTCTTTCTCGCTCTCTCTCTCTCTCTCTCTCTCTCTCTGTCTCTTCTTGTTCTTTCTCTCTCTCTCTCTCTCTCTCTGTCTCTTCTTGTTCTTTCTCTCTCTCTCTCTCTCTCTCTCTCTCTCTCTCTCTCTCTCTGTCTCTTCTTGTTCTTTCTCTCTCTCTCTCTCTCTCTCTCTCTCTCTCTCTCTCTCTCTCTCTCTCTCTGTCTCTTCTTGTTCTCTCTCTCTCTCTCTCTCTCTCTCTCACACACATCAACACACTGGCTGACATTGTCTTTTTCTTATACTTTGTTCCATTTCAATGTCACTGCACACAGCATTAGCCATTAGCTAATACACGTTACACACATGCACGCACTCTAGGGTTGGGTGACGATACGAATACATCGTCAATCGCGAATATACGAATCCAATCGCTGAATATTTTTATTAGGCGATTTTTCGGGACGATTTAGCCCAATTAACCTGTAAAGTGTGAGCAGCATGTGAATCAATTTGGGCCAGCAAGCGGCCGTGGAAAGCCCCTCCTCCCGTTATAATGGTATGCTCCCACAGTCCGACTCCCCGCACTCAGCAGCCAGTCAGCAGCATCGGGGAACGGCTAACGGCACTAACCGCAGCCGTAAGAGCCGAGGGAGGCTGTAGCCTACATGTTGTTTAAGCTCCGAGAGTCCAGACCCATGCATTTTAATAATATACAGTCACAACAGAATGCACACTGCTGTCTCGTGTCTCATCACAATCCCAATGCGCCACCCGTGAAGTCGGGGGGAAAAAATAAAAAACAGGCTGGTAGTGTTAGTATAGATGAAGTTAGTTCAGTGTGTTGAAACAGTAGCTACACGCTAAGCTAAGCTAACGATCCCCGAGCCTATACTGTATAGGCTCGGGCAACGTTAGCTTAGCGCTTAGCTTAGAGTTAGCGCCCCTCTGAGCCTGTGCGGGGAGGCAAGACTTCTCCACTGTATAGGCTCGGGGATCTGATCATCAACGTGAACGAACCCCGACACCAGCGCTGCAAAAATGGACAGATCTACAAGCTCTCAACGCGTAGCGAACGGCACTAGTGCAAAAACAGGCAGGACGCGATGCCTTGAGCTTGTGGGCTCCGCTCCGAGCCTCCGACGGACCGGTGCGTGGAGGCAAGGGAGCGAGTTACCCTCGCTGCGCAGCAGAAACAGACTGATCTACAAGCTCTCAACGCCTAGCGAACGGAGCTGCAAAAACAGGCAGGACCCGGCACCTTAAGAGCTTGTAGATCTGAGCTGTTCTCACTTTACTTTTATGACACGAATACATCGTCAATCGCCGATTCTTGGTCAGACGATGGGCGGTTGAAAAAAATTGGCATATCGCCCAACCTTAACGCACTCACGTCATTTTTTTTGCACTTGATGAAAATAAAAGTGCAGAAACTTGATGCTTTTGGTATACATTTTTGTCTATATTCCGAAAATGCAGAGTAATTCAGTTCATCCTGTTAAATTAGTCAATTCAAGTGTAATTGATTGGAATTGTGGTCAATTAGAGATTTCATGATGCATTGAATCCTTTCGGAAAGAATCGTAACTGAATCAACTCAGCTGACGGTGAGGTCAGAGATTTACACCCCTATTACACAGCAAAATCATGAGTGCGAAGTTACTCCGGACTCTTTTGGGTACGTTTTTACACTCTCAGGTTAAAATGTACTCTCATAATTAATTGAACTGTGTATGAGTTGGCTTACACACACACTCGCACACACACCTCACCACCTCACTCTTGTATTTTATGCTCTTTTCAGTCTCCTTTTCTGGCTCCTCACTTCCGTTCAATCTCTTCCTCTCTTCTCTAGACTCTCATTGTGGCTATCTAGATTATCTTCCTCTTGTACACTCACTCTGATTTTTTCCCTTTGTTAGATACCGGTGTAATGTTTTTCGGCAAGGTCGATTCAGATGTTTGACACATCAGTGGAAGGGGTACAGCCTTAGAGTATATATGAATAGAGATGGCATCCGAGTTCTCCTTCCATCCACTTGCATTAAGTTGCTCAAAAGCGCATGAGGCGATTTCACTCCTCCTTCCGTGTAGGAACAGAGTGCATTCTGGGATGGATTTGCCCCAAACACATGAACGCGCTGCCGTTGAACGTGCATGTGTTTGGGTCCACGCTGCAATACCAAATTCGGCCACTATGTCCATTTCGCCTCAGGGTATATATACTCTAAGGGTACAGCTGAGACTACACAGTGGAGCTTGACACAGTGCATCTTGAAAATCGGTGCCCTGTATTTGGCAAATTCCCTGTTTTTGAGTGGTGCGACCATAGTGTGCAGCCACTACAATGTCCAGCTATGTCCGTCCCTCCCTATGTCTGTATGTATATATGTTTAGGGTACCAACAGGTGACAAAGTGGCGCTGTTGAGCTTCACATTGTGCACAGGTGCATGATGGGAAGCTGAGTTTTTTGCACCATTCACTTCAGACGAGTCTCATTTCCTCCTATATACAGGTTTAATGTTTGTTCTTAGTTCAATGTTTGTTTTAAAAACGCCATTGACAATGAAGGGAAAATGTACGTCATCTTGACCCTAACACAAACATTAAATGCCATTTACAATAAAGAGAATTTTGTTTTGACACAGTTTGTTTTACATCATCATTGCATCACCTAATCATAGCTATACCGAATTCCCTCCTCAATGTTGTAAGATGGTAAGAGCGCCCCTCACTTCACACAGGTGTGATTTTTGTGGGGCGCTAGCTCCTCCTATACACAGGTTTAATGTTTGTCTTTAGTTCAATGTTTGTTTTGTAAACGCCATTGACACTGAAGGGAACATTTACGTCATAATGTGCCTCATTACGTCAAATTGTCTCTTTATTGTTAATGGCGTTTAATGTTTGTGTTGGCACCGTTTGTTTTACATCACCATTACATCACCTAATCAACATGACTTAGACATTAATATATTAGCGCATGAATGTATGGTGTGGATGTATCAGGCTTGTTATTTGCAGTGGACAACCTTTTTTCAAAGAAAAATCTTTGAATTTAATGTTTTCACAATGAATACTTCTAATGAGGGAACAAACATTCTCTATTACACATTCTATCAATATCCAGCTAACTAGAATGAACCCCTATTTTGCTTGACATGGTGCCAAGCACTGCACTACATCCTATGTAGGGGTGGCAGACAGTGGCTCAGGAGGTAGAGCCACCAAGGCTTTCCTGGATTAATCCCCGGAGCAAGACACTGAACCCAGAACTTCTCCCAATGAGCAGGGTGGTGACTTGCATGGCTTTCTCTGCGTGTGAATGGGTGAATGTAAAATACATTGTAAAGCTCTTTGAAGGGTCGGAAAGACTTGAAAGACTATAAAAGGTGCTATACGAATACAGTCTATTTACCATGTCTGTAAGAAAAAAGTATGGAATCTCAGCACTGACGGGAGATTGCGTTACTTTTCATGTACTAATGCAAGTTTATCACCCGCAAAGGCGCAAACGAGAGCCCCAAGAGTGCAAGAGTAGAAAAGCTTTGTTAGAGGTATCAGGGTCTTCGGGGTGTTTGACTATAGCCTAGAGCCCAAATTGGACAGGTGAGATTTGGCTCAAAGTCCTTTAAAAAGCTTTGTCTCTATCTGAGAGAGGTTGGCTTTTAAAGCTTCACAGTGTTATGAATCAATTATACATTGATAAAGCCAGAACAAGAACTTACAGCTACTTACATACATGGCATATGCACCAATACTGACAGTCACGCCAACTTTCATGTGTAAATCACAGATTTAATGTATTAGTGATTTCTTGGAAGGCATCTCAAATTGTTTAATGTTTAGCACTTAAACCTATCATAAGCTATACCTGCGACTATATCGGTTTGCGCTTGTGCTTGAAAACTCTGTCCGGAGACATTGACAACTAACCAAGTGGCTTATACTACTGTAGCTACAGTGTGTGGTCACTGTTAAAATATAGAAAACCACAGTGGATCTGTGGGATTGCTTTACATCTGACTCGTTCTTTTCTAGGAATTACTGTGTGTGAGTGTGTGTGTGTGTGTGTATGTGTGTGCGTGCGTGCGTGCGTGCGTGCGTGTGTGTGTGTGTGTGTTGGAGCTTGTTTGTGTAGTTTCTTTTAGTGTGTGCTGTTCTCATTCAGAGGAATGGAGCATTACATCATCACTACATTGGGGTGGAGTACCGTAGCTCCCTGACTGCCCTCACACACTCTCTGCCTCAGTGTCTTTCTTTACTCTCCTTTCCTTCTCAAACGTGACTGTAACTCTTGTTTTACTTCCCTTTATCTCCTTTCTTTCTCTTTTCTCTCTGCCTCTATTTTTATGTCTTCCTCTTCTTCCTCCTTCTCTTGTGGCATACAGGATGGGACAGGCAGTTTTTAACCAAACGAAACGTGTGTACGTACGTACGTGCATGCGTGCGTGCGTGCGTGTGTGTGACAAAAAAACCCACCTAGAAGACCTGCTTTAACTCTAATTGTCTTCAATCAAATTGTTCATGTTCATCCCATTGGACAGTATTGTACGGGATGTCAAAGTTGAACAGTAATTTCCAGAATGCATACAGTATATTCAGAAATCTGACTTAAATATTTATATATTGCCAAGCAGTCTCTTCTGTCTGTCTGTCTGTCTGTCTGTCTGTCTGTCTGTCTGTCTGTCTGTCTGTCTGTCTGTCTGTCTGTCTGTCTGTCTGTGTCTGTGTCTGTGTCTGTGTCTGTCGGTCTGTTTTGGTGGCGTAGACCTAGAGACTCTTTCTAGATGGCATGGTTCCCGTCTGTGCTAAACGGATCCAGGCAATTTGGTAAACATGAGCCCCACATAACCTTACAGTGGCAGAGAGGGTGTGCCTCTCACAGACAGAGAGCAAGTGTGTGTGTGTGAGTGTGTGTGTGTGTGTGTGTGTGTGTGTGTGTGTGTGTGTGTGTGTGTGTGTGTGTGTGTGTGTGTGCCGTGCGTGTGTGTGTGTGTGTGTGTGTCCGATCGCACACATGCGAGTGCATGTAGTATTTTCAGTATGGATTTGCAGTCGTCACTGTGTCAGCATTCGTGGTAGTGTGTGGGTGTGCTACAGGTATGTTTGTTAAAATGAATGTAATTTCAACATTGTGAGGAAGATTTGACCTGTATCGCTGCCTTACAGTATATTGTGGATGGATTGAAAATACTAGAAATTTCTGCCTCAAGACCGCATAGCAATGTTTACCTTTTTAGTGCGGGTCGTGTTTGGAGGGGTGTTGCACAAGCACGCAACTGACAGCAGACCAGTACCCGTTTAAGACCACAGACCGAGTCCATCGAGTCCAATAATTTGTATTCTCTCTCATAACGTGCTGTTCGTTGTCTTCGTGGCCATGATTTGTTCGTACTGTAAGCTACAGTATAACAACTAAGCGCTTCTTTTGTCCACTTGGTTGGCATGTCCCGTCACAGAAGGTTTAGTGTGCTCCTTGGGCAGAGTGACTGTAACCCTCGGAGGACGCAAAGATGGAAGTGAGGTTTCAGTTCGCCTACAGTATACTGCACGGAAATTGGGGCAAAGAAAGAACAAAAATGTTGTCTACATTGGAGTCTTTCACAAAAATCTGGGGTCAATTGGACAAGTGGCCTGCTAGGAGATATAGGAGAAGAGTATAATGCGTGCACACTGCACAAACAACATTCTCCAGTTGTATGGTAAGATATGAGTTTGCTTTATGGTTTGCTGTCTTGTATGACTGACATCATTGTTGCTCCTCTGCTCAGGGCAGGAATGTCAGTTTGGCCTCAAAATAATAAAGGGAATAAATAGCATGCCCTGCTGAGGTCACAGTGGGCTTATGCCCCAGCTGACTGTACCACTTCCTCTTTCTTGTAAATATGTAGACAGTGTCACTTTCCTTTCATGTAGACGTGTCTTTTGTTGAGATTCTTAACTCCCATGATGAGTCCCCATCTTTAAAACAATCGAGTGACTTTGATTGGTGCAGGGCTGAGCATGGATCATGCAATTTATTTCACTGCACATAGTCTTCTACATGATCCTTAAAGGTATATTCAGTGATTTCCCTTAATTCAAATATCACTTATTTTTTTGTTTTGTTGTGATAATCCTCCCTACTATAGAGTGTGCTGACCATATAAGGAGTTCCTCCCTGTCCCCAGTTAACCCCTGGGGTCAAAAAAAACGTAGGTTTCGTTTATTGGCTAGGTGGCCGAGCCTTCATCCAATCAGGATAGAGAGGGGCCTTCCGCCAATCATGATCGAGCGGAGGCGGGCCTTGGTGTGTGTGCTGTTGGCCTGTTGCGTGTCCCCCCAACTGTAGTGCGTGCATGTGCACATCTTGTTACCGGGGCGGACCGGGTTTTTTTCCAAATCACTGAATGCTCCTTTAACTCTTAAAATCACCAAACCGCTAAAATCTTGTTTTATTTGATGGCCTTTGGCTCCTTGTGCCCTCAAAAAATGGACTACTCACTACACCAATGGCCAAGTGGCCTTGCCTCTAACACGACGACATTCCAGGCCTGGTCCTGCTTCTATAGTGAAAACGCAGATCCGATAGAGCTGTACAGTTACAGTATGTATGCCTGTGACATTGGTGTATCATTGGATGGTGAGAGCAACCGATCTATTTCCTGGTCTCACCCTCTTATGGTTGGATTTAGAGACAAGGCCCTTGCAGCTGAATTAGTACACACTGACAGCTATGGTCACAGTAACAGCGTGACACGGAGGGGTCACGCGCACGTAGGCAGTGGCACACACACACACACACACACACGCACACGCACACGCACGCACACACACACACACAACCATGGCTCCTCAAACAGGAAGTGAGGCCTGGCTCAGGCTGCGTCCTGTTACATCTATATTTGTGTCCCCATCTCCCCAAACCCCCATCCCTGACCTGGAGGTATCTATAGCTGTTGGTTCCAAGCTGATAGGAATAAACTCCTCCATACGGCGCGCACACACACAGACTTGCACAACAATAGCAGCTCCATGACCTCCTGCTTATGTAAAGAGCGGAAGCATAAAGCTCAGCTCCCATTTACAGACTGACTGCAGGAGGAGGAGGAACTCAGGGAACAGGAGAGAAGTATGATGAGGATGATGTGGTACGCTTAGTGTCACCCTGGCGTCCTCTTTCTTAACCCATTCTGACCTGAGATCAGATTCTAAAAATGTCTTCTACATCCTGACAGTTTTCTGAAAGAGCTATGTTTCTATGTCAGTCGTTCTTCGATTTTTCAAAAATAGCAGACCTACAAGTACAAGCTCGTAGCTTGTAGATCTGCTATTTTTCAATAGCTAAAGCACAACATAATGCTAACACCAAAAGGGGTTCCCGCCCAAAATGGGTTTTAAACCGCTATGATATTGTCCATCTGTCCATCAACCCATCCCTCACACATTGGCAGTCTGTGTTGTCTGTTTGTTTAAAGCAATGCAATGCTGGCAGCCTGGCACTTTGTTAGAACCTCAGGTTGTATAACTCTTGGCATGCATGTATATAAGACTCTGTTTGGGTCGTCCCTCACGGTAAACTGTCTTTGTCACATCTGGGAACCCATCGGGAAAGGTTTTCTGTTGAGCTGAATTCTGTCTCGGGAGATTACATTTATCTGAACAGTGTATGTTCATTTTTATTTAAACAGAATAGATTGACTGAATAGATTGTTTTGATTATAATTTCCTTATATAGTTTCATGTCAAGGTACAGATTGTTTCCATCACAGCACTTACTGTATGACTCATTCATTTGTGTTTCTCAGCACCAACCACAGCCAGTGCATTGAGAGAAACTTTAAATGAACTTTTATAAATCACAATATTTTATATTGAAAAATAATATATATTTAAAATTTGATACATTTGAATGGTTCGAATATGTTTTTTTCTTTAAGGAATAAAGGTAAAATGTCGGCCTATTTTTGCAGGTATGCATTCATTGTATGGAGACATCACAAACAAGCTTTTATTTTCTTTTGACTGTTACCTCCTACTCTGTCTTTGATTTCTCTCATGTTACACTGATATTTGTTGACTTATAGATTTCTGTGGCACTGGAGAACTTACGGTAATATAGTATAACATGAATACTGTACAGCCCCTAAAAGAAGCAATATAATATGGTGGTCCCAAGTCATCGTTTGGGTACACGTGTGTCCAGACTCCATATAGACGCATAAGTCCACACCATCGATAGAAACACTGATGTGGTCTGTGTTCTCTACAGCATTGGGTTTGGTAAAGTTAATTATGATAATAGGCTTAATATTTCTCCTTTCCCTCCCCTCCCTTCATTGCTCTCTCTCTCTCTCTCTCTCCAGTGGTGATCAGCCAGTGGCAGGGCGAGTCGAAGGAGCGTGTCATCTCGCTGGTCCTCACCCACCTCCCGCTGCTCAAGCCGGGCAACGTGGAGGCCAAGGGGGAGTACATGCGTCTGCTGCCCCGCATCCTCGCTCACACCATCGAGCACGGCCGTCACCTGGAGGAGTCGCGCCAGCTGCTGTCCTACGCCCTCATCCACCCGGCCACGTCCCTGGAGGACCGCTCCGCCCTGGCCCTCTGGCTCAACCACCTGGAGGAGAGGGCAGCCGCGCGGGGCGACTCCCTGGAGAGGCCGCCCCTCGCCGGGACCCATCACCATCAGTCCACTCCCCCATCCACCCTCTCCTCCTCGGGCTCCTCGTCCTCCAACACCTCCTCGTCGGGGAACCTCTATCCCACGTTGCACCACCACCAGCGCTACGGCTCGGACGACCGCCTCAACGGGTGGCAGGGCTCCAGGGACTCAGGGCTGGGCGGAGGCTGGCACCAGCAACAGCAGGGCTGTGAGAATGGACACCTGGCGCTCTACCCGTCCTCCTCCATGCCCTCTACCATTAACACGGTCGGCATCAGTGGAGGTAGCAATACCAGTGAGTAGTACACCACTCTCCTCCTCCTGCTGATGTCAGTTCATTCTTACTGAAAGGGATAATCTATCTATACATTAACAGAATCTCTGTTTGTGTGTGTCTGCCTGTCACGGTGCTGGTGGGGTGTCCACACTGGCTTCCCTGATTGGTTGAGCGTTTGTGCAGCTTTGCTAATGTAAGTGGAAGCGTGCACAATAGAACTCCATTCAAGCTGCAGTGAATCATTTTATTTTATGTTAGAAAGTATTTTTTGCTGTGAATTACATGCACAGAGGAACTAGAGAGGGTGACATGCAGCACAAGTCATGAGCCAGGATTCAAAGCTATGACTTGGTGACTGCGCCTATGTTGTGTGCATGCTAATTAGCTCAGCCACCTATCACTGCTTAGGTTTATTCAGGTCCTGGAAATACATTGACATGGGATTTTTATCCCAGACCTACCAGATGCAAGGAAAATATAATTATTAATTAACCACTGTACATTTAAGTTATTCCACTATATTTTAGGTCTATCTGCCATTTTTCACTTTTCCCGAATTTAAGCTGTTTAGCTTATATTTTTTGTGAATTCTGCAGAGTTTGGGTATTACTATATGCACACTAGCGTCGGCCACGTGCTCTCTCTGTCACGGTTACGGTCCCTCAGGCTATGGGATCGGCTCTGTTGTCACGGTTACGGTCCCAGCCAGTCGGTGGACTTAGCGTTAGGCCTACAGAGTGTACACGTTCACGCAGAGAAGAATGGCAGCAGTGCAGAGTACAGACAGCGCTACATTTATAAACGTCTTTGATTTAGGAGCCGTGTCCACACAAATTGCGTTTTATGAGCGGAGGAGCGCTTTGGAAATCATGTTCATTGCGTTCGCAGACAGAGCATAACAAGCACAATGTTCACATGAACGTGGTGTTATTTGCACAAATAGCGTAGCTGCCTGAAAGCATGGACTCCTCATGGTTGTGCTAACGACTTACGACTCAACGTCAGGTAAATGACGGGGTTGTTACACGTACTGCCTTGATCAAATGAGCAGCCCCCTCTCCTAAAGTTTAACTAAGCATATACTGTGTACACACACCGCATAACCCAAAGTCTGAAAACACATCCCCGCGTATAGACTTACTAGACCAGTATCCTACTCTGGAAATTATGCAAGTTGGGTATGCACGCCCCAACCCTGATCTTTAACCCATATTCACTTATGCTCATGCAAGGTGGAAGTTTGTTAGCACACCGTCTGTGGACGAGTGTCGGCTCGTTTCAGTACGCAGTCACACAATTGAACAGACAATTACTCAGTTACTCATCATAACCCAGTCATGGTTGTCACACTGTGGTCATACCAAATACACCCCCAACACATCCACAGAGCCGCCACACAGAGTAACTGGAGAAGATGAGCTGTGGAAGGTAGAAGGTGTGTGTGTGTGTGTGTGTGTGTGTGTGTGTGTGTGTGTGTGTGTGTGTGTGTGTGTGTGTGTGTGTGTGTGTGTGTGTGTGTGTGTGTGTGTGTGTGTGTGTGTGTGTGTGTGTGTGTGTGTGTGTGTGTGTGTGTGTGTGTGTGTGTGTGTGTGTGTGTGTGTGTGTGCGCGCGCATGTGTGTGCACTGTATTTATACACACATACAACTGCAGGGAGACAAGGGTCTGTTGAAATTGAAGATAACTATGGTTGCAGCAGGATATTTACAGACAAGAATGCGAGGGCTATGTTTTTTTCTTGCTGGGAGATGAAGGAAACAGCTGAGGGTTTATAAATAAAGACACATTTAAAGCCCTTCGCTCACGGCTCCAAGCAAGATCCTCCTTATTCTGGACTGTCAGCAACTTCAGTCCCCCCCCCCGACCCCCCCCCCCCCCCACACACACACACACACACACACACACACACACACACACAAAAGACATGAGGATTTCACAACTGGCAAACTAGTTGCTCTTTGATGCTGCCACTACTAGCATCTTCTAACACGCTCATTATGAACGATTGAAAAAATATTTTTTATTTTTATTTTACATTCACTTTGGGGGGGGGGGGGGGTGTCTTTATGTGGGGCTGTCTTTTGTTTTCAGTATTTTCAAATACAGAAAATACAGTATACCGTACATTTGCTGCGTACATTACAATTATCCAGAATATGTTTCCTCAATTTAAATTCAGATCAGAGTCTGCTATAGGCAGAACACTGTTGTTGAATTAAACTGGGATATGTTGTTGATACATTTTAAGTAGTATCAAATCCCTCTGATGAGTGAGTGGCTGTATCAGCTGTTTGTACATTGAAGACAGTCACCACTTTGAAGGTGATATTATTCTAGGAGTATTTTATTCAGCGATCTTATTACCTAAAGTCAACTACCAGTGCCCTGAACCCACTTCCGTTACATACACTGTGTCCGTCTGGCCATGCTAGTAGGTAAACACATCAGTATAATTGTCTGAGCTCATCAACCTATATGCTATGCTGGGAATGCTCATCCCCATCGCATCGGCCTATTTACCCCGCCCAGCACTCGGCTCTATCCCAAACCACAGCACAACATGCCACCCATCCCTTCCCATGTAAGGCTGCCTTTGTGGGGCACTGTATTTAGGGAAAATGGCTAATATTTAGGGACTGGAACTTGTAATGTTAGCTGGGCACCTATTTTAAACGGGGGCCGTGAAGTCCTATACATAGTGTCAGTAAGTGGTCCACATATAGGAAGGAGGAGACGGAGTGAGAGAGAGACTGGTGGCAGTTTACACACCGGCATAAAGCTCCCTTCTCCTCTCCATCTTTGATTCTGTTTACCTCCCTCTCGCTGCTTCTGGAATATTCCAGGATTCCAGGGCGGTTCTCTTTCGGGTGCTACAGAAAGGCCTACCTGTTGTGTGTGTTTGTGTGTGAAGTTTTGTTGTTGTTGTTGTTGTTTTTTAACTGACCCATGCACACAACCCAACTTCAGCGTCAGGGTTTTCCAACCCCACAAAATCAAACGGTTTGGTTTGGTTTGACCCCAACTGCTCTACGTCATGAAAGCAGCTCGAGCAGCAGAGATACAGTATTCAAGTAAAAGAGAGCAAAAGGGTGCGACAGAGAGGGAGATTTGAGAGAAAGACAGACAATCTTATGGCTTCTTTATACTTTTTCACACAAGTATGATTTTCATTACATTAATTTCTGCCAAGTAATACGTTTGTGTATGAATTGCGTTTACGGCTTCCCTGTGGTTTATGTGGTTTAGAGGTTTCATAGCTAGAATATGTACAAAAAAGAAATGTGCAAAGTGAAAATGTTAATGAGAAAATTCTGGAAGATATCCAGTTGTGATCCTGGAATGTAACCAGCCAAGCATCTGGAGCATTTCTGTTTATTTTGCGTATAGAGATATCTAAGATAACAACTAAGATATCTAGTTGTTATTGTCCACAGGTAGGAATTGCTTTCATAGCCATTTACTGTAGTTTGATGTCTGCATGTTTCAGGAACGTTATTCCATCAAATTTGTCTGATGGTGACGGCGGGATACGGGTAATGGGGGGGGGGGTTCCCCATTACAAAAAAAATAATAAGAATCATGAATCAATGAAACTGTTGTCAGCTCAATGTACAGTACAGTAGAGATACGTTGTACCAAGCCTGAGTCTTCTCCCTCTGAAACAGTCTGAAATTATTCTTTACAGTGAGTGAACACCCGTTTCCCTTTATCCCACTACTGATGATTATATGATTGTAGTTACATAATTTGTTTCCCCTCAAAAGAGCCCCCTATAACTAACAGTTGTGGCCTGCCTCTGTTGACTTTTGCTGTTGTCCTGCAGTTCTGTCGAGTGGCGGAGGCAGCCAGCAGCACAGTCCCTTGAAGCGCTCCGTGTCCCTCACCCCTCCCATGAGCGGGCCCAGCAGTCAGCCCCTGGGCCACGTCTGGCTGTCCCAAGAGGACCTACGGGCCACTCGGGGCCCCGCGCTGGACCACGCACCCCTCTCCCCCCAGAGTAGCATCGCTTCGTCGGGCAGTGGAGGCAGTGAGCATCTGGAGGAGGCTGGTCTAGGAGGAGGGCATCGCAGTGCGTTTCATGAGGAGGGCAGCGGCATGAGGGGTGCGTTGGAAAGATGTATGGCTAGAAAGAGGCAGATAGTCACTGTCATATCAATGATCACTGTGATGCTTCCTTTTTTATAGGGGAAGTGACGTGACGGGGTGGGGAGGGGGTCACCGACCATTACCTTTACCTGTCGTTTGGGCTGGTTACCGAAATTTGATACCTTTGATACCATTGAGTACCGCAAAATGTCATGTCATTTGGT
Organism: Protomyctophum parallelum; assembly: GCF_964188405.1. NCBI lineage: Eukaryota > Metazoa > Chordata > Actinopteri > Myctophiformes > Myctophidae > Protomyctophum > Protomyctophum parallelum. Next base: position 32,999,044 of record NC_139699.1, read on the forward strand.
ACCAAATTTCGATACCTATAGCCTAATTTATATTCCGTAGTAAAACAGTGTCATGTGCCAAAAATAACTGATTGACAAGCTATACAACAACACATCACATTGTTGTTAGCTTATTGATCTGTTATTTTCACAAGACATGCAGGAGAAACACTACGCTGTACACCCAGAGTCAGGGCTCATGTGAGTGTTGGTGGACTACAGTGTGCATCGCATAATGTGTGTTAATAGATTGCTAAAGTATGGCTTCATTTTATCAGGTTCAATGCCAATAGTGCACAATGCAATATACATGAGGGAAAAAGCCATCACTGCCAAGACCGGCAAACACAATTTGATGAAACACTTGAACGCACATTAAGAGCATAACATTGCTCCATGTTTGACTGGCAAGAGGACAGCACTGTACACATAAATGTTCCCCACAGATTGCTAAATAAATACTTCCAGATTGTGCATAAAATGTATACATTTCCGTTTTCACCTCTTTCATCTCCGACCAAACACGAAACCTTCACGGCATTATTTTGTCCCCATGACATTTGAGTATGTTTTCATCCACTGAGTTCGCAAATGGAGAGGGACTGTGCCTGGCTGGGGTGACTGGGGAGCGTTCTTTTAATACTTTTATTCTGCTTTTTCTTCTCATACAAGACTACATATTTATATGTTTTGCTGAACAGGGTAATTAGTTCATTAAACCTTCGATACGTGAGTTAATAAATACTTGTCTACTATATAGCGCAACCACAATTCCTAGTTGTTACAGTGGGGAGAGCAGTACTGCGGCGTACTGTATTGTGCAGCAAATTATTAATAAGTTATGATTTTATTGAAAAAAGGTTTAAAAAATGTATTTATTTTTAACCAAGTCACACCAATGCTTGCTAGTCAAGGTATTGGTACTGGTATTGAACATTTCTAACAAGCCCCAGTCCTACCTAAATTAAAAGGGAAATAAAATAATAATAATAATAAGTTGTATGCACATTCAAAGCCTCAGTTATCTTTATGCCAATAAAGGCTTAGAAACCTATGTACTGTAAATGTCAAGCCCACAACAAGAAGCGCAACATCCAAGCATCAAATGTAGATGTGTGTCTGCTGTTGGAAAACTACACTTTTTGTCATATTTATAAACTTTTAGCCTGTAACTTTTTCATTTACAAGTTTCAGAATTATATTTCCCCACCAAATTAAGAAACGGTGTTTACAAATCATGATATGTAACTCCAGCAACAGCTGGCTAAAAATGGTAGAGCGGGTCCCAGTCAGAGACACAGACAGACACAGAGAGACACATGACGGGTCAGCGTGGTGTGGGTGAACCTGATTCTACAGCTGTGTGTGCTGTGTGTCGTACGGTGGAGGCAGCCAGCCAGAGCTGTGAGAAGTGGTTTATACAGCCAGGAAGCATGAGGGGACCACGCTGACCTCAGGAGCCCCCGTTCTGGGGCCTTGTGCTGTCTGCACAGAGAGCTCAACCTTTTTCATGTTTACTCTCTCATTTTCCCTCTACTTATAGAATCGCCCGAGGCGTGTTCTTACAGTACATTTTGTGTGCCAGCTTGCTGAAAACAGCCATTCATTCATAGTTGTTGCAGCCACAAAGTGAGGCACACACTTTGGGCTTAGTATATGCTCGCCTTTGGTTGAAGTAATAATACACAATTTATAATAATAAGGCTAATTTAGGACAAACAGTAGAGCTTTATCACGCATGGTGACAAAAAACAAACAAACAAAAAAATAAGAAAATAGCTGACTAAATTCAGAAACTTCAAAGTGTCCTGAAGGAAAGGTTCAACTTTGTCTCCTTGTCTCCTGTCATCCACCTGCCTTCGCAACAGCACAGTGTGATCTGAACCCTTGTTGTATAAGCATTCATCATACAGTATTACACTTTGGCCTTGCTAAGCAAGCAGGTTTTGCTTTCAAGTGAGTCAGACCCTGATTTAATTTGTTTGTTTGCCATGGATTTGTTTGCACAATGTTGGCAAGAACTACAGTTAGAACCCATGAGCGAAAACAGTACGCTGAACCAGCAACCCTGCTTTACCTCACACCGCATTTTACCGCAAAGATGAGCAAATGTCTAAAACACTACCAGCCACACTCAGTATTCTTTATTTCACTAAGCATTACCATGGATGTCTGAGTTGGTCACTCTACTAGCGAGCACTAGACTTTGTGAATGCAGGCATATTGCTGCAGACAGAGTATAGTCATATGATTGTTGGTTTGTTTGCACAATTTGGACGATTGGTGAAAAACGGATGTTATCGCTGAACTTTCATCTCTTAATGAACTAAAGACAAAGTCAGTTAAAGTTGTGTGTGTGTGTGTGTGTGTGTGTGTGTGTGTGTGTGCGTGTGCGTGTGCGTGTGCGTGTGCGTGTGCGTGTGCGTGTGCGTGTGCGTGCGTGTGCGTGTGCGCGTGTGCGTGCGTGTGCGTGTGTGGCCTGCCCCACAGATGTCCCTGCGTGGCTAAAGAGCCTCCGTCTCCATAAGTACGCTGCTCTCTTCTCCACCATGACCTACGATGAGATGATGTCACTGACTGAACAGCAGTTGGAGTCACAGGTCTGTAGACATAAAGCACACATGGTGAGGACACTGCCTTGCTGAGTTTGTGTGTGTTTCAATGATTTCCTATCATGTGAAGTAAACAAAACTGACCAATATTAGAATGCCATAATGGCACGTGTACATTTTTTTTATGTAAAGGTTTCACTGGGTGAAACCGCTACATATCATTCAGTATTCATTTAATCGAACTGTGTATGAAGTCTTAATAGCCGTGTATGAAAGCTGCTGTACAAATAGCGTTAGTAACTGTTAACAATCGGGATGTAACACAATTATTTTTCTTATAATCACGATAACAAAGGAATGTGTTGATATTATCATGGGACTATGATCTACAATAGGTATTGAGGCTGACATTTGTGTTGTTTTTGTTTGAACATCAGCAGAGTACTGTTGAGAGTGAAACAGCCTGGTTTGCGAGGCTAGCAGTGGAGGGACCTTGTGTTCACATCGATTATATTCGCGTGGATCATTTGAGCAGATTCACTGATATTTTTACAACATCGCTGAGTTCACTTCAGATAATATTCCTGTATTCTAAGAACCATCAATACTAAATTAGGACTGAACAAAAATGGTTGAAGGTCTCTCCACACAAATTACATTTGAAATTGTTTTTCCCTCCAACAGAATGTCACTAAAGGGGCGAGACACAAGATAGTCATCAGCATTCAGAAGCTCAAAGAGAGACAGAACCTACTGCGCTGCTTGGAAAAGGTCAGTGTGTCTGTAGATCTCTCTCTCTCTCTCCTCAACCCTGTACACAGGAAGCCTTCTATTAGCTATGATTACTACCGTGAAATAGGCCCCTGTGCCTTGCCTGCTGTTGTCTTCTGTTCCTCCCAGAGCTTGGATACGGCCCTGCATGGCTCCATAGTAGGCAGAGCCGTCTAGAAGAGGGTCTGTGTGTCTGTCTGTCTCGCAAACCCATGGACCCACCAGAACCACATTTCTTGTAGTCACTGCCAATAGGCCACATCATGTTTTATACGATTTGAAATAGTTAACTTTTAATTTTATAATGTCAATAGGGCTCTGATTGGGGATGAAAAAACACATTTGGACTGAAGTCATACATCATAGATATGAATGATGTCACAGGCTGGCCACATGAGAGCCACGTACAGCCTGTATTTCCCCTTGTGGATTCCGAGATCCATGTGATTCTATTTTGTGTGTGTATGAGTAATTCTAACACAAGCCAGGCTTTCTTTCTAGTGACGAGGGCACCGTGTTTTGTGTGTGTGTGTGTGTGTGTGTGTGTTATCCAATGCACTTTACATAGATTGTGCATTACATTCACCCATTTAGGGGTTCAGCGTCTTGCTCATGGACACTAACTCTGGGGGAGCTCGGGATCGAACTAGAAACCTTGTGGTTCCCATCCAGCCGGCCACTCTACCTCTGAACCACTGCCGCCGGTGCCCCTGTGTGTGTGTGTGTGTGTGTGTGTGTGTGTGTGTGTGTGTGTGTGTGTGTGTGTGTGTGTGTGTGTGTGTGTGTGTGTGTGTGTGTGTGTGTGTGTGTGTGTGTGTGTGTGTGTGTGTGTGTGTGTGTGTGTGTGTGTGTGCGTGCGCTTGTCTGTGCCTGTGTCGTTTAAGGGTGTGTGTGTGTCTGTCTCTGTTGTGTGCACAGTCTTAGTAAGTGTTACTTTTCTGAGACGGCGACAACCAAGGGAACACCTAATCCAGGAAGGAGTGTTTTTGGCTGCGCATTGCAGCCGTGGTCACCACCCCCGCCCACCTGACCACACAGCCCCTCTGACTCACTCTATCTGCCCAGCTCTGACAATGGCATCCAAGGGCACGCCACAGGAGGGTCTACTTGTACCCGCTAAATTCAGGCCTAACCTTTTCACCAAAGGCTTTGGTGACGGTCTAAAATGTGTTAGCGAGTCATTTGTTGGGCCTGGGGAAACGGGACACCTGTTGGCTTGGTATTTTGGGTTTTACACACACGACCCGCCTGAAAGGCACCGTAAGTGGTTTCAGGAATGGGGATGAGAGCTATTGGGGGGGATTATGTGATGCAGTGCCAGTGATACACAAGCATGAAACTAAATATGTCTTTTTTTTGGAGATCACATTATTTTCACCCCAATCTCTCTCTCTCTCTCTCTCTCTCTCTCTCTCTCTCTCTCTCTCTCCTGTCAGATATATTCTTCGGCTCATCAGTGATAGGTGGTAGAACTGTCTAGAACGATTCTCTTCGCGTACAGTGATCATATTAGCACTCCACAGCAGGCTGTTGTGCATACCTCTATAATACCCAATAATACCTCTTTATACATCATCTCTCTCTGCTAATGAATGGCCCAGGGAAAGGATGTCAGGATTCAGACATTGTACTTTCTTGGAATTTGCTGTTGGTTGGAATGAATAATTACATAAACAAAACAAAACAAAGAACATACAGTATGTGCACTTGAATATTGCCTTGGATTTCTGTTAAATGCTGTATGCTCATTTTCATCTGAAATAATATTACTTTCACTGTGAAAGGTAGTTGTAAAATGTAATATTTGTGTTATCACTTTGGAGCAGAAGTCTAATGACTTAAAAAACAAATGGCTTTAAATCATGTAGGGGAGAACTGCCTCAAAGTTAAAGAACTTTGTTTGTTTATTTACCACAAAACCACATTTCACTGTTTACTATATCATAAGCAAGCTGATGTTGTCCATAATCAGTTCAACCTATCATCACTCAGATCTCTGGTGGCCGAATCGATGCTATTGGTCAGAGGGAAGAGGATGTTCTCCCGATGGCCAGTTTGAGCAGTATTCTATGTGTAGGTTGTGTGGCGTTCAGAGAGAGAGAGAGAGAGTATGAGGTTTGCAGTATTGTATGTGTAGGTTGTGTGGCGTTCAGAGAGAGAGAGAGAGAGAGTATGAGGTTTGCAGTATTGTGTGGCGTTCAGAGAGAGAGTATGAGGTTTGCAGTATTGTATGTGTAGGTTGTGTGACGTTCAGAGAGAGAGAGAGAGAGTATGAGGTTTGCAGTGTTGTATGTGTAGGTTGTGTGGCGTTCAGAGAGAGAGAGAGAGAGAGAGTATGAGGTTTGCAGTATTGTGTGGCGTTCAGAGAGAGAGTATGAGGTTTGCAGTATTGTGTGGCGTTCAGAGAGAGAGTATGAGGTTTGCAGTATTGTATGTGTAGGTTGTGTGACGTTCAGAGAGAGAGAGAGAGAGTATGAGGTTTGCAGTGTTGTATGTGTAGGTTGTGTGGCGTTCAGAGAGAGAGAGAGAGAGAGAGAGTATGAGGTTTGCAGTGTTGTATGTGTAGGTTGTGTGGCGTTCAGAGAGAGAGAGAGTATGAGGTTTGCAGTATAGCTGTGAATGCAGAAGTGCACTGACTGCAATCTACATTTTAACCCATTCCATGCTATCCTCGAGATATCTCGTAGAAAGTTATTAATTCCATCTGAGCCATTCCACGAGATACACAAGATTTGATTAATTTAAAAATATATATATTATTATTGTCTCCACCAGACGAAGGCATGGGGAGATTATGTTTTGCACTCCGTCCGGACACACACACACACACACACACACGGACGGACGAACACACACATTGTTCGTCCGTGTGTGTGTGTGTGTGTGTGTGTGTGTGTCCGTCCATTTGCGTACAGCAAATCCCCGGCACCGTTGGCCCAGTCTATGCCAAACTGTGCACACACACTCCCTGGATGCCAACAACGAACCTCTGCCCCAAATTATTCACCATTGCAGGTTATAGTGCCACCATGAGGCAGATTTTGGCAAAACACATTTCTGTACATTTCTCGAACACATTTTATCCATAAATCACGCAATTCGGTATACACAATCTCCATAGTCATGTGATCAACACAGGTCTGTTACATTTCATATTAATCATATATTACTCCTACACATTTTGTCCAAACATATACAAATGCTATTATCCTGGTGGAGACCTGTGCCCCGAGGGGCACTTTTTCTAGTTTAACCTTTTTTCTAGCCTCCGTTAGCTTCTGCGGCTAGCATCCATAGGCCTCTCATTGTAGAAACAGCCTACATGATAATCTGCGGTACAATAACTGATTAATGTTGCAATGTGTTTGAGGTTGACATCCTTTTTTCCATAGATCTTAAGGCATTCTCTGATGAGGTGTGAAGTGTACAATATTGTTTGGAATGATTGGAATGCCACCCACAGCCTGTACTTAAGTGTGACTAATCACCCCCCTGATTGTCAGACCCTGTCCATAGGTTCATAGGTTCTGTATTTGTAGTGCCCCCCCCCCCCCCCCCCCCCCATCCAGTTATTACACTGGCCCAGGGCGCAGTCCGGAGGAAGAGAAAAGAAACTCAGTCACTGTCTGTCTGTCAGTCACAACAGGAGGGAGTAGAAACTAAACACACGCACAACCCACAAAACAGCACTAAACAAAACAACAAGTGAACCTAGGAGTCCATCATATAGGACGTTACAGTAGTAGTTAATTAGAATAGAAAAGATTAGCAGGACAACTCTCAACAGGACACTGGAGGACAGGAAGGGTGTTATGTTTGCGATGGTGCGCAATTGATAGAAGGACTGTACCACTAATGTAACTTGGCTGTCGAATTTGAGCTCTGAATCGAAAATAACTCCCAAGTTTTTGACGTGGGGTTTGACCAAGGGGGCAAAGGTTCCCATGTGATCCAGCAGACTATGTGGTTGGACGTTCAGAGGACAATCTCACTCTTGCTATAATTTAGCTAGACTAGAACATGTTCTGAGCCATCCACTCCTTGATGTCTCTAAGGTGGTCCAACCCAGTTCAGTCATTGGCCTTCAGTGGGAGATACAGTTGTGTGTCATCCGCGTAACTGTGTGGTACGAGATGCCATGGTATGAAATCGCCTGAGGGGGAGCTTATATAGAGAAAATAGTATGGGCCCCAGGATCGAACACTGGGGGACCCCGCAGGTGAGATTTGCTTGGCGAGAGGAGCTGGCTGTGGCTATGTTCACCGGCGTGAATGTTCTATTGTTAAAGTAGGAATGAAACCAGGACCGAGCAGTGTTGGCAGTGAGGTCAAGGAAAACAAGTTTGAAGGGTTGATTCCCGACTGTGGCCAGCGCTAAATCCAGATTGTATATTTTCTAGGATATCGTTTTGATGGAGATGGGACAGTAGCTGACTGAGAACCGCTTTTTGAAGACGAAGAGTCAAAACGCAGTGGTCATCTCTGTTGCCTTGCTCAGAAATAAATTAATTATTTTTTTACCTGAAGGCAGAGTGCCTCAGTATTCCATATCCGAAGCAAATTTCTAGTAAAATGGAGTGATATTGGAAACTGTTTCTAGCCCAAATGTTGCTTTCCCCACATACAGACCTTGACTTGTGCACAGAAACACCAACACCCCAAAAAAGAAAGGTTGACATGACAATTCTATTGTTTTGACTCACTTCCTGTCTACTCTTACTACCGCTAGGACGTGCTGGAAGGTGGGAACCTGCGTGCACCTCTACAGGAGCTCCATCAGATGATCCTGACGCCCATCAAGGCCTTCAGCGGTGGAGAGGAGTCCTCCCCACAGCGCTCCCTGCTGGGCTCTGAGGGCAAGAGCGTCGCGCCTGGCTCCCACCTAACTGGAGGGGGAGGTGGTGGAGGAGGCGAAGGCGAGCCCGGAACCAGCCTCGTCGCAGAGGGAGACCTCCCTGGCCAGTTCACACGTGTCATGGGTAAAGGTAAGCTAGTCAACAGCCTGGATCCAGCATCCTTAGTTGGTGGTTTGAACTGTATTCATGATCAGTTGAGATCAGTGTCATTCAGTTTTGTTGTTGTTGTCGTAGTAAGAAATATTGAATTTTGTAGAATATTTTCAAAGGCCTTATGGACTTTCTTCAAACCCTACTCCTAAAATATACATCTTATGATTCATTCATCCGTGTTCTTAATGTTTGAGCTACATTCAGTTGATCAGCACACATTGTTGTGTTGAGCATTTAGTCATATCTTTTGTGATGTCAAATCCCTACTTATTTTCACCCCCCAACCCCCCTTCCCCTAGTTTGCACCCAACTGTTGGTGTCCAGACCGGACGAGGAGAACATCAGCTCATACTTGCAACTCATTGATAAGTGCCTTATCCACGAGGTAAACACCCTCACCACAGTGCCATGTAGACTGTTATTGGTTATAATATTTTCTTCTACTGGAAGACAAAAATATACTGTATATATACAGTACACACACACACACACACACACAGGCTTTGTGCTAAATAATTTATACTGATACCCACCTGTTCTTCTACGACTTTTTCTTCTTTGAACCCTGCAATCCGTCCACACACCAGTCCTTCACTGAGACACAGAAGAAGAGGTTATTGTCGTGGAAACAGCAGGTCCAAAGGCTGTTCCGGTCCATTCCTAGGAAAACCCTTCTCGACATGGCAGGGTACCGACAGCAGAGGAGGTACACACACGCACACGCACATGCACGCACGCACGCACGCACGCACGCACGCACGCACGCACGCACGCACACATACACACACACACACACACACACACACACACACACACACACACACAGTACAATCACCCTAATTTCTCTGGCCTTTCCTATCATTTCTGCACAACGCCATTGGTGCAATGCTTCATTTATGAATCTCCTTGGAACATACTTAAAAACTTGAACATGAAGCATACTGTATGTGTGACATTGACCAGTAACTTCAAAGTACAGTACAACAACTCATTGAACTGTACTGTACACATGCATAACTCTCTGTGGGCCTCCCCTCCTCTACTCCAGCCGAGGTTTCGGCCAGTCCAACTCTCTCCCCACCGCTGGCTGTGTGGGGGGAAGCGTGTCCACCAGGAGGAGCCTCCGTCAGTTCCAGATGCCTTCCAGGAGCCTGCCGGGGGCCAGGCTGGGCCTGCTGGGCACCGGGGGCCTCCTGGGGCCCACGCCGCGGAGCTCCAGCAGCACACCAACCGGCCTGAAACAAGGTAGACAGGTGAGTCTGACAGGAACGGAAAGGGAGTGGTGGTAGATGAGTGGATGGCGTAAAATCATATACTTCCCTTACTTCCCCTTGTTGTTCTTTCTTTCTTTTCTTCTTCTTTTTCGTATACGTGCTGAAATGCAGTGTTGTTTTGGACAGTTTTAGTCATAGTCTCTGGAATAGTTTTTAATTTACTTTGAGTCACATCTTAGTCACCTGGAATGTTTTAGTGTTAGTCTAGTTTCAGTCGAAGATTTTAGTCGACTAAATCTACAGTTGATTTAGTCGACTAAAATGTATTTTGGCGGGGCTTGATGCCGTCGTAATGACTGATTTTACACTTGCTGAAAATAGCCGATCTGTCCATGTGTTGTGAGCTTGTAGATCGGCTATTTTCAGCATGCATCCAAGTGTAAAATGACTTATACTGGATCTCTTGTCCCTCTAGTCCCTCCCTAACATTTTTGTCTAGTTTTTATTTGTTGATGAAATTGTCAATATATTTAGTCTTAGTTTAGTCATCATAGCTTAGTTTTCATTTAGTTGCCATTTAGTTTTCATCAGTGAAAAAAGGTAGTCGACATTCTTACCAGAGCTGTCGACAATCACAACAAAACTGTCCCACACTGCTCGCTTTGATTTGTAGTTTGCTTTGCGTTTCACCTCGCTCGCTCAAGGGGGCCGCCATGATTGGAATAATAAAGCTGGCTGGCTCTGTGTGTGTGTGTGTGTGTGTGTGTGTGTGTGTGTGTGTGTGTGTGTGTGTGTGTGTGTGTGTGTGTGTGTGTGCGCGCACGTGCATACGTGCGCCCGACAACTCTCGGTTGCATGTTGTCGGGATTGGGGTGAGAGAGAGAAAGTGAGAGCAAGAGAGACTGAGAGAGACGGCATTTAAGTCTGTTCAACCGTCAATGTGGATTTTAGAATGTAATAATTACAACGCACGAATGCCTATTTTTTAAACCTATTTTTAAAGTTGAAGGGTTTGGTATATATGTATTTAAAGCTCAGATCCTCACGGGTCCTTTCGGGTAACTGCATTTAAAACGATCTGAACGATACCCGCGGCAATTTGGAATGACCCTTCCCGCCCGATGGGACAAATCAATACTTTGGGCCTGAAACGGCTCGGTTCTCGGTTCGGCTCTCGGGTATCAGGGGGGCTAGTGAATTATGGTGTGTGTGATATGAAATGTGAGCTTTAATCATATTCAATCATATTCAAGTGCTTTTGGAGATAGTATAAATGAGACAGACTCCATGCAGTCATGTAACTTACGTTGGGACTCCGGACTCGATTGGAGCGTTTGATTGATTGATTGCAGCTGTAAAACATTGTGTAACTTATGTTTCATCAATGAATATAAGAATAGATGAAGCATGCATAGACCTGGCCAGGCACGTTATATAAAAGTTTTAAAACATCCTTAATTGGCGGGGAAGATTCTATATGGACATAGCGTAGTCCAAGTGTGTGTGTGTGTGTGTGTGTGTGTGTGTGTGTGTGTGTGTGTGTGTGTGTGTGTGTGTGTGTGTGTGTGTGTGTGTGTGTGTGTGTGTGTGTGTGTGTTCGATCAGCAGGCGCGCACACACACACACACATATATAAAAAAATATATATACAAAATTATACCTGATGTAACATCGTATTTGGAAGCAGCCTATTATATTACCAGTAAGACGCCCTGAGGGTGAGCGAGGTCGCGCTGAGTGACGGCAGACTGCTGGGCGACCGCTGGCGCTTTGGCATGGGGGGGGGTCCGATCAACATATGGAATTCTCTACTGGCCATATATGGAACGTCTTGAGTGTACAGGGTTTGATGAGGTCAGATCAACATGTGGAATGTCAGAACAGGTCAGCTCCATATATGGAGATGTAAGGGTGGCAGCGGGGACAGTGTCTTGAGTGTACAGGGTTTGATGAGGGCCTAGGTAGGGCCGGGCCTGTTGAGAAAATGAGAACTCTAGTTTTCGCCGGCTGCCGTGAGCGGCTGCACTAATAACTTTGGGGCAGGCCCGTCTATAGTTTGAATGGACAGGTATCAGTCAAAAGGGAGACATCGAAGAGGAAGGACGGGTGGGGTTGGATCAACATATGGAATGTCAGAACAGGTCAGCTCCATATATGGAGATCTAAGGTGTTACGAAACCCTTATGTTAGCAGAGTCTAGAGGCTAGAGCAACACAACATAGTTTGAATGGGATACCAAGCATTAAAAAGGTGCAAATAAATGGAGACAAACACAAGGTTCGAGGCAAAAATTACCTTATGGCATTTTAGTGTTGTTAAAGCAAGTGAATATTTACAAGTTTTACAAATAGTTCAGAGAGTTCAAAACAAAAGTATGCCACTGCCAGGGGACACGGATGTTGCCAAAATAATAAACTAAGCAGCTAAGGTGAACACAATGCTGTCTAACTGACTGACATGAAAACAAAAGCCTGACTGCCTAGCTACACTGTCCAATGAGGATCCCATCCCTTACCTAGTGTGGGTTAACATAGATTCTGCCTACGTGTGGTCTATGTATAGAGGCCCCCATCTTACCTATCCCAAGGCAGGGCATATGCGCTAGACATTGGTAGCAGAACAATAGGACAAACAATGACTGCTGTTGTTGAAAAGAGATCCTGCAATGATCCCAACACAGCCCTTTTATAGGGCACAGGTGTGTGTGATTGGTTGAAGGCGGAGCCAGGGAATCAACGGCTGGCCAATGAGGGCAGCTGGAGTCACACTGGTGGGTATGGACTTCAGACCTGTAGAGAATGCAAAGAGGGGAGAGGGAAGGAATACAGACCGTACAGACCACCAGACCTACGTGGCACGTAACATAAGGGTTTGAGGTTTTGCCGGCTCCATATATGCAGATCTAGGTGACCGATTCAGTCTTCTCCATGTATGGCTACCCAGGGTTTGATGAGGTCAGTGTTGTGATCTTCATATATGGATCATATATGGAGACGGACATATATGGAGCGTGTCATGAGGCGTGACGGATTGATGACCATATATGGTGGCATGACGACAGTTCTAGGAATGCCCCACTGTGATTGGCCAGTAGTGGCTGTCATTGACAATATGGTCCCAATAACTATCGCTGCGCTGGATTCTTTACATTGAGTAGCACATTGAGTTTTTTCTGTGTATATGAAGTTCCTCATTCAAATTGGGTTTGACTTGACTTGATTGTACCTGCTGGTACAAATTTAGGTGATATACTGTGTGTGTTATTACCCCCACTTGACCTGCCATTACTCTATGTGAGAGTCGTAAACTGGAAGAACTGAAACTTGACTGACTGCCATGTACAAGGTGGTTCTTCAAGACATGGTTGCAGTACATTTTCAAGTATAGGAAAAGTATAGCTAATTATTACAGGAATACAGTATGTTTTTTAATGTCAACATAAAGTATATAGCTTCATTCATATAAAGCCCCCAAAAGGTACTTTTGTTTTGGTATCTATAATTTTTGGTTTTAAACATTGAACATTTTAGGGGCTAGTGTACCTTCATAACCTGGTTTAAATTTGCACATTGACCCTGTTGCTTAAGTCACATAGTAGGTTTACACTCCAGGATGTTTACGGTGGGGATCCCAGATAACGGAATTCTTCCTGAAGCATGTAATTCTTCCCAAAATAGGCATTTATCCCACGGTGGAAGAATGTGGGCGAGGAAGGGGGAACAGTGGTGTTTGGCAGATGAGGCGAGGTAGATGGAACTCGCGGGCAGGTCACCCCGCATTCCAGAGGCCCCGCGTCAGAGCTCTACGAGCGGACCGCCAAGAGCTCTGGAAGCGCGGAACTATACACTGTATGGCAGACCCAACACAACTGCGATGGTCTCAACCCCGGAACCAGTCTTGTCTTTGTCACAACCTTCTCTCTGCTGCAAAATCCTGATTGTCGTGATTTAGCTCTTGAGAGTTTAATAGTGACCTTCTGTCTCACGTTATTTTTGTGTCACTGTTTCTCTTTCCCTCTATTTCCGTCTCTTTACAATGGAAGGAAATACCTACAAGTATGTTCCTCCTCCCATCCCTCCATCGGAGACTTCCCTAGTGTTAGATTGTAGCATGTGTGGATGTGTGTAGTTTTGAGAGGGAAATGTGTGAGTCATAGTTTGGGAGAGGTAGTGCGCTGCGGTGCTGTAGAAGAAGGAGGGGCAGCAGAGAGAGGGCAAGAGAAAGTGTGTGTGTGTGTGTGTGTGTGTGTGTGTGTGTGTGTGTGTGTGTGTGTGTGTGTGTGTGTGTGTGTGTGTGTGTGTGTGTGTGTGTGTGTGTGTGTGTGTGTGTGTGTGTGTGTGTGTGTGTGTGTGTGTGTGTGTGTGTGTGCGTGCGTGCGTGCGTGCGTGCGTGCGTGCGTGCGCGAGAGAGAGAGTGAGAGAGTCAGAGGCAGTGAGAACAGTGGACAGGCATTTCCTGTTTTTCCCTGGCCCTCTCTGCCGGAGGGCCACAAGAGGGGGAGAGAGAGAGAGAGAGCGAGTGAGAGAGAGAGAAAGGGTTATGGTTATAATATATAATATGCAGGTTACAGCGAGGAATTTGCTCAGTGAGCTTCCGAGTCATTAGTCATTAGGTGTAAAGTAAACTACACACAGGGTATGGGCGGATGGAGAGAGAAGGTAGATGGGAAGGAAAAAAGGAGAGAGAAAGAGAGACAGAGAGAGAGAGAGAAAGGTAAAATGTTGAATAACTTGAGCTTTCAACGCTGCAGTCATTGTGTTTCATGTGCTCTATTGATTTATGCGAGAACGAATGAGCTGAGCTGAGCTGCAGACAATGTACTGTAGCAAAACAACAGCAGTTGTTGCTAGCAGTACGGTGTTCCGCGGTAATTTCCTGCTTTCCACGATTGCATGGCCCACTTATAGTTTATATACTATTATTCAGTCTGAGCTGTATGTACTTTTCATTCAAAATACCTGTACATTTGGGTTGCAGTAGCTTCATCATGTTATTTACTGCAGGGCTACTGAACGACAGTTTCCGCACTGAACTTGTAACTATTTATTTTTCCTTATTTATTTTTTTAGGGGAGGAAAATTAAATTCCAGGCATTTAGAGTATGCTTTCATCACTAAATCGCTGCTAGTGAGGGAGTGTTTGAGCTCACATGATTGTTGCAAGAATCAAATCTTTAAACCCTTGGGGTCTAAGGAAGTTCATTTGAATCTGTGGCCTGTCGTTGTACTTACTGTAGCATGGCTGTTGAGTAATCCTGCTGTGTGTGTCAAACATGATTTGTGTCGCCTGTTTCATTCACAAGAAAACTCAGCGTGGATGTTGCTCTGTCATTAGCTTAGTTGCAGTTTAGAGTTGAAGATGAGTTTAAACCTGCGTTGTCCCGTAACAAGTCAAATGGTCCCTTGGACCTATTTGCTGTGTCCTTTTGCGATAAAATGCTTACAGTGGTTAGGCTAAACCTAGTTGCTGTGTCTGTCTTGTAGAAATCATTTAACTATCACGAGAGGTCACTTTATCTGGGGTGTAAGTTATATCTGCTGCAGTTTAAAGGACAATAACATTATAACAGTTTAATTCGCCTTTGTGTACATAGGTGTGCAGTATAATAATTTAGTAGTCTAATTGAGTAGATCTCGATGTATGTATTTTTAAATGTCATTGTCACGGGGCAGCCCGTGCCCTATACACATACACATTGATGGAGAACAAGGCACACACCAAAACTACACAGTTGCATCCAATTAACTAACTTTGCCGGCCAGCTTGGAAGACTGTGTTAACAGTTTCCGTGCCGGGAATGGATTACTCCAGGTTAATGTCGCTGCCATAAAAGACTTACGCGACTTTTGTTTTATGTGTTTAATCCGCCGTAATGTAAACAAAAAAAAGAAAATTCTTTTTCGCCGCTTAGGAAGAGAGGAGGTGCATTTCGTGTTGACAATGAACCGGAAATCGTCACATGCTGTGAGCTGCTAGGGCTTCTGGGAAATTGAGGCCAATGCAAACGCATTGGGTTCAACGCCTCATGGAGGCGGGTCCTGTGCTGCCTCTTCTCGGTGTAGCAAGATGGCGGGTGGTTCGATCGTTCATAACAAACGGGGGGAGCTATTTTCGCTCGATTTTCGCGGATTAAAAGCCCAAATAATTCAGCGTGTGCTCTAAAGGTAATACAACAATCTCGGCAGTGAAGGGGGGTTGATTAAAATGCGGGTTAATCGTAAAAAACAGTCAAACTGTTAATGGACCTGAGTGCTAGGGCTGCACGATATGGACAAAAATTCATATCACGATATATATGGCAGATATCTCGATATCGATACGATATAATTCATATCACGATATATATGGCAGATATCTCGATATCGATGCGATACGATATATCGTGCAGCAACATATTTTCTTAATGGGCGTGGCTAGCGATTCAGGGCTGGAGCCAGGCTACAACAGGACAGAGGGACAAACGGAGTGATGGTTTATTTTCCGAGGGGCACAGGCTAAAACAGAGGGCTGGCTTTAGAAGTGGACGATATATCGATATGTCGACGATATATCTATATCGTGATACCGTTGCATTTTTGCGATACTGATATTGTGCATTTTCATACCTCGATAACGATACGATAACGATATATTGTGCATCCCTGAGTGCATATTTTTATTATTGTAGCTCACAGTGAATTGTAAAAGAGAACTTTGCAAATATTGTCACAGCATATATGTTTGGTGTCATTTGTGTTTAATGATGATTGTTTGGCACCTGGCTCTCCTGCAGTACTGGTGATCCTCTTGATTGAGTGGAGGAAGGTACCAAGTGCTATAGAGCAGGAGGGGTGTCTGTCTGGGTTACAAGAGATCTTGTGTTATGTTTTCTATTTAGCTTGATGTTGTGGCGCATCGCTGCGCATGTAATGTATTTGAATTGGTTTAGTAAACCTAGGTAATTGTGTAAGTTAACTCATGGGCCGTAGTTAGCCAGATGTTGAGTTAAATGTGTTACCAATTACAGAACTGTTCCTTGGTATTGTCTTGCCTAGTATAAGAGGGAGGCTGCAGGGGCAGTGAGTCAGTTCAGTTGGGCTTGGGGCAACCAGAAGGTAACACCCAGGGAGACCTGCTAGGGGGCCCTTGATGGAAGGGTTTTTAGCCTGATAGAGTTTCTCAAGTTCTGGGTTTGGTTTCCTAATTTGCTTTCAAGTAATTTTCTGTCTTTTCTAAGTTTAGTCTTCAGTGTTTCTTTTGTTTGTTAGACCGGTGTTTCTACTGTAAATACACTGCAACCGAGGAAAATAAAACACCCGAAGAGGTATTGCTGGAGTCTGTCACTTTTTGGAGACTTGTCCACTCGGGCCAACTTTACAGTCATGTTTTATAGTGTGGGAAAATACAAAGCAAAAATTGCTTGGTGTAGGTAATTCACCCCTTTAAAAGTAACTTATATGCTGTTTTTATGCTGAAGTTTAGGTTTTTACTCTAAATACAGGCAACGTAAAGGTGTAGTGAAATGGCTTTTTGGGGCATTTTATTTTGAAGTTTCAGCCTCAGATGGCAGGATCTTAGTTTCTGAACCAATCAGAGCGTCTCATCCCTTCAGGCTATGGGACGTAGGTCTGTCTCATGCACGTCCACATGCACGCATATGCAGAGTGGTTTGTTTACATAGTTTCAGATAGACGGCAGCAAATTTGTAACCATTAAATCACGACGCCCAGCGATTTGTTTCTTCAGGGCCCATTTCAAGGTGCACGAGGCACCATCTTGGATGTAGCTGAAGTAGCTAGCCAAAACACCCCTGAGGCGATCGACAACAACGGGAAGTATGATTACTTCTAACGCGACAAGCGAAGGGGCTGCGATGGGCCGTCAAAAACATAATCTTTTAGAATTGGACGGATTGATTTAGATCAGTAGTTATTCACGTTTGAAGATGTTTCCTCTCATCCACTAACATGACGTCCCAACCGGAAATTACATCGAATGTTGCCCAACAGGCGCTCCCAGCCTGTGGAGCGATGTGCTCGTTTATGATATCATTAATGTTCCGTCCTGTGATTAATCTCTGTTCTGAGCGTCGAGCGTTACTATTTGATAGGGCGGAGACCTGCAGTTTCTGCCGCTCGGAGTGTTAATGATGCAGCTGAGTTACAGCGAATGTTCACAAAGGTTTTCACGTATACATTCTCTTAACATTTGAATATGGATCCAACGAAACAAACAAACGAACAAGAATGACATTTTGGGGGGAAATGGTCAATGTTGACAATGTACAATAAGTTAACGCAGTACTACGTTAACCTACGGCATGTTGTGGTGTTTGTTTCTCCTATCAGGGCCTGTGGTTTGCCAACCCGGGCGGCAGTAACAGTATGCCCAGCCGGACGCACAGCTCTGTGCAGAGGACACGCTCCCTGCCTGTACACACCACACCACACACCATGGTTATGTTCCAGCAAGCCGGTAAGACACCGCACAGCCACACACACACACACACACACACACACACACACACACACACTATAACACCTGCACTTTTTATAGAACATTTTCCAACCATGGCTATCTCTGCCTGTCACATTTATATTTCCATTAAAGTTGGTACGTTGTCTATGTAAAAATGTACAGCACTAATTCATTCCACTTCCACTGTGATGATCACACTACTACTACTACTACTACTACAGTATACACACATTTATACTGACATTACTGGGATGTTGGTTTGTTCAATTCTTACTATCTATCGTTTGCGGGTTGCGTGGCGGTGCGTCACAGAAAAAAAGGACCCTCAGTCTTGGGCGGGAACCCTTTTTGGTGTTAGCATTGTGTTATGCTTTAGCTATTGAAAAATAGCAGATCTACAAGCTACAAGCTACGAGCTTGTAGGTCTGCTATTTTTGAAAAATCGAAGAACGACTGACATAGAAACATAGCTTTTTCAGAAAACTGTCATTTTCAAACAGACATTTTTTTTATTTGATCTCAGGTCAGAATGGGTTAAATGAAAACTCATGATTTTCCAGTCTAGCCGCTGGTCGGTCGGACTCATACCCGCAGATGAGGAGCTCCTCTGTCTGCTCTGGGACACACACCTAACCTCCTCCTCTCCTCTTTTCACCACAGGAGAGAGGGGTTTAGAGAATGGAAGAGATAGGTGTTGATGGAGCTAGGGCTGGCCAAATGGAGACATTTTATTAACCGGTTATACCGTTAAAGGAGCATTCGGTGATTTGGAAAAACCCCGGTCCGCCCCGGTAACAAGATGTGCACATGCACGCACTACAGTGGGGGACATGCGAAGGCTGGGCCACATAGCCAAAAAACGAAACCTACGGTTTTTCGACTGCCAGGGGTTAACTGGGGACAGGGAGGAACTCCTTAAATGGTCAGCACACTCTATAGTCTATAGTAGGGAGGATTATCACAACAAAACAAAAAAAACAAGTGATATTTAAATTAAGTGAAATCACTGAATATACCTTTAAGGAAAAGATTAGCTATTTTTATCCATTAAAAAAATAGCCGGCTACAACAGGGTTTTTCAAGTCCCAGTCCACCCCATAGAATTAGGGTCCACCCGAACGGGGGAACTAGCAGCCACAACGTTACGTGCGTTATCGTGAACACATGCACTGTGACCCACACACTTTCCCAGTGGCCTAATAGCCGATATACAAGCTCACAACGCGTCGCGCTGTGTGCTTGTGTTACGAGACCACAAAATGCAACGAGCAAGCGGTCCATATGGTTACACCCCCAATGTTAAATGAATGTGTACTTTTTATATCTATTATATCAATAATATAATCCTCCACTCTCGAGGGAGGACAAAGACAGCTCAGCTACAGATATTCATGACGGCGGCTCGGTCAAGAGTGAGCTGGGGCGAAGGGGGACTTCGGCACACCTCCGTATTGTGGTGCCTCACCTCTTTTATCCTTTCCTTTGTTTGATGACCTGCAGAGAACTGTACAACACTTACCTTCTAGGGTGGAGCACAGTGAGACTAGTACACAGTAAAACCCTCAGTGCATATTTCTACACTGTGAGCGTATAAACCAGGGGTGTCAAACTGGTCTTCTGCGGCCCGCCTGCCTCAAGCCAAAAAAAATAAAAAATAAAAGGGTTTTTTTTTGGGGGGGTTTTTAATAGCCAGAATATAGGCTAATAAGTAAGGCTGCATGATATATCGAACATGTACCTTCATCAGAGTGGAGAATATAAGTATAAATCAAGTTGAGCAAAGCCACTCTTCTCTGCCCCTCTCTCTAACAGACACAGTTAACGATTGCTTGTCAAGTGCCTGCCAGACAGACAATCAGATGAAATGAAGGCAGGTGTAGAGTAGAGTGTAGACTAGTGAACTGAACATGTTCTCTTTATATCAAGTACTTCATACCAGCCCCTTATGAAACTACTTCTCCCCAAATCCAAATGGATTTCATTTTCCATCCTGAATGGCAGTAATTAGCATACAATGAGAACTGAGAAGATCTCCACAAAGGTTTACTCATCAAAACTGATTATAAAACTGTAACCATCAAAGCATGCACTCAACATATAATGGTTATGTGACCATGGCATGTGCATAATATAAAATCTTATTCGTTTTATCTGATATTGATTAATATGGGGGGTGGGTTCAATTAATCGATTATTAATCGGCAGAGCTGTCTACTATTCGATTTGGCTGATGGTCACTTTGTGGCATCCCTACAAGTTACAACAAGTGAGTAAGTGACTATCTCTCTTCTATACTGGTGTGTGGCGTCCCTTGCGTGATATGATGAAGTGGAACGGTGCCAGTAGCCCGTGCACATTATAGGGACAATGAATGTGGCCAGACTAGGGATGTCAGTAACGGATAGTTTCCCAACCGGTTACCCGTTAGGATTAACCGGTTCATTAACGGATAGTGGTTGATTTTTTTCTTTTTTTAATAGGCTACCCCAAATGTAATATGCATGTATAGCAGGCTACATAATTAAAGTTGGTAGACGAATGGCATACATTTATTTATGCTCCTTTTATAAAAGACAAACAAAAAAGCAACATTTAACAATATAAATAAATTGTTGTAGGCTTCTGGCTTAATCATCAATAAACAACGCATCGCATCTGCATGATGCATGCATCTGCGCGTCTACAGTACAGAGGTCCGCCGGTTCTAGTCCAACAAAACATAAATAAATCCAGTCCAGATCCGAGCAACCTATACCTATAAAGCCACTGGACGCATGGGCTAAGCCTTTTTTTATTATTAAGGAAGATCAGCATGCATGTCACCGTGTTCCGTTTGTTGACTTTTCGCTGACGATAAAACCCTCAAACATCGATAGCACATGGCTAACTTTTGATAGCCGTAAGCCGTGCCAGTGTGGAGACGGATAGGAGGAGAAGGAGGAGGAAGCGGCAGCGGCGGCTGTAAACGTTCTCCCTCCAGGCCAAATGGCCAATAATGGATTTAATAATGTAGGTCTCTGCATTGATACGGTCGACATGTGTTCATCTCGTCTCGCTGTCACTCGCTTACATTTTGACTACCGCAAAGCTACCGTTGTAACTTGTAGCCAACTAGCCATTGAAGTACAACAGAGAACGGGGACATTGAGGGGGCAGAAAACAGAGCCTGAGCGCTGTTCATGCAGCCTGGAGTGCGACAAGCTGGGCGGCGCAAATAGCAATTTTAGGCATGTGTGCAACATGACAACTGTTTTAAAGTATTGTACAGTGACAACTACAGTCTCTGTAATGTTTATGTTGTACTATTACTAAAAACGATCTAAAATAAAGGGATTTAAGATCAGAACACGCATTTATTATTATGCAAATTAACCGTTAAAGCTGATAAAAATATCCGGATGTTTCTTAACGGTCGGCTAACCGGTTAACCGGTTAACCCCTGACATCCCTAGGCCAGACCCATCTTCTCTTTCTGTCATAGTGACATTGTCCTGCATCAGATCATGTCCAAATCAGGTTCTCCAATCTCCAGTAGCCTCTTCAGTTTTTTGAAGATTTTTTGAGAGGTGCAACCACTCCCTTACGGAGCTATGTGTGTGGCTGGCTGGGCCTGAGCACTATGTGTGTGTGTGTGTGTGTGTGTGTGTGTGTGTGTGTGTGTGTGTGATAGATAGATATTATAGCAGTGACTGACTGAGACATCGAGCGTGCGTCCGCAACTGGTTGTGGCCCCCATCAAGTGACCTTTTGACCAATGCGGCCCTCGCCCCAAGTTGAGTTCGACACCCCTGGTATAAACAAAGAGGATTTGTACTGTGTATTTCTCTCTCAATGGACAGATGATGGGATCGATTAAGCTAGAGAAACATGCTCATTTGAATTGTATTTATTCTGACGTTGTTGTAGTTGTAGTGCGTGTGTTGCTGGGGTAGGCGTGAGGAGCTGAAGTGGGAACAGGGATTTGGAACCTATAAATAGCTCAGTGAAGTGAAGGGCTGCAGAGGCCAGGCCTAACTCAGCTCTTCACTCTGGCTGCAAGGGGATTTGCACCGCCCGGCCTGGCCTGGCCTGGCTTGGACCAGTATGTGTTGAGTTGACAACAAGGAAGGGGGTAATGTAGACCTGTAGCCTAATCCAGTCTGTGTTGAGTTGACAACAAGGAAGGGGGTGATGTAGACCTGTAGCCTAATCCAGTCTGTGTTGAGTTGACAACAAGGAAGGGGGTGCTGTAGACCTGTAGCCTAATCCTTCATCCCTTCCATCTATTATAACAAGTGAGAAGTTGTACCCAACACATGGCAAGAAACCCAAAGCCACAACAGCTACGTCACTATTGCAACACCCACAACACCATCTTACACACTACACCCACACACACTCACACGGCAGTGACTTCACACTTACCCTTCGCAGTGTTCGGGTCCTATCTCCTCCTATCGCGCCGATCGCCAACACTCAACACCACCCGCCAAACAATGGTCATTGCACTGCCACCAAAGATGCCTCCCTTCCACACTCACGCCGCCAATGCATTTGTTTACTACAAAGACTTTCGCCCCAAGCACCCACACCCCCGGAACACTAACCACTGTTGCCCCAACAGGCCCAGAAACAAGGCCTTTCGCACAAATTCGCCAGGTCTATGCAAGTGAGCACAAATTACATGTGAGAAAATTCATTCACAAGCCCACTAATGCCATTCAAATGCCATTCAACACACACTACGACTCGCTTACAATTCGCGAACCTGGCAACTACTACCCCGTCTTTTAATTGGCTACTAGCTCTCAACCACTCCCCCTGTGCTGCTCTGATTCTGAATCATCTGATCTCCGAGTCTCCCTGACCGCAGGAGAAGAGAAGGAGAGGAATTGTCACATTACGATTTTGCTTATTCCTTCTAAATCTCTGTATATAAAATTTAGATCACTCAGCGAATCTCTTAGTTACATCAACATTGTTCTTCGACAGTAGTTGGTTTGTGCCTAAGTATTTACGATTACAC
The DNA here is from genome assembly GCF_964188405.1 of Protomyctophum parallelum. NCBI lineage: Eukaryota > Metazoa > Chordata > Actinopteri > Myctophiformes > Myctophidae > Protomyctophum > Protomyctophum parallelum. The sequence goes on from NC_139699.1 coordinate 33,022,030, forward strand.
ACTTCGCATTGGCTATTTCGCCTGCCAGCCATACTGCCGAGTACTTTTGATTGCGCACACACACACGCACACGCACGCCTGGCTTGCACACACACACACACGCACGCCTGGAAGCCACGATCTCTCTCTCTCTCGGCACGCACACACACACACACACAGGAATAGCCATGCAGGCTATACACGGCGGCAGCGAGACAGGACGTTATAATCTTGAGTTTCATTAAATAACTGTCTTTCTCCGCACGCGCACACAACATTATTCAAGTGAAATGCGTAACGGCAATATTGGGCTAATATAGGCTACCAATACAGGACATTATAATCTTCAGTTTCATTTAATAACTCTTGTCTTTCTCCGCACGCGCACGTGCGCACACAACATTATTCAAGTGAAATGCGTAACACCAACATTGGGCTAATATAGGCTACCAATATGTGGGTAGCCTACAGGGATTTACCGACGGAATTAATATATATATATATAATCATCTATACCAGGGCTGCCCACACTTTTTTTTACTCGAGAGCTACTTTCAAAACGACCAGCTCATATACCCACCAAATAAAACTATCATCCCATTGCTGAAAATAGTTACAAAATGTAATTGAGGCTACATACAGTGGTGTCCCCTTCGTCTGTACCAGGCTGACTTCTATAGGTTTTGAAAGGTACCTTTCTTTCTTTTTTCTTTTTTTTTTAAATTTACCCAGGGAAATAGCTGAGCACAGGTGCTCATTTTCAGCAACGCCCTGCACATCGAAACACACACACACACACACACACACACACACACACACACACACACAAACAAAATGTCATGTCAAAGGTACCTCTGGAAGCCACACCTCTGATGGGTCGGGTTTAGTCTTAAGGGGTGTGTTTTTTTTACATATAAATACAATAAATGTATAATAGGTGGCAGTAGTACAGAGGCCAGAGCAACTATAAGACAAACGCACATGGAATGGGAAATAGAGGGGGGGAAATGGAAATGGTAGGGTTTTTATTTTTGGTATTTGACTTTGCTACTGATGATTGTACGCAACAACAACTATTGCATTGTGTGTTTGAGCTGACAGGCCCTTTTTTATGTCAATCAATCAAGTCATCTCAGGTCATCTCAAGTGGCAGATGCAAAAATAGTTTTTTATATTAAAATTATATATATTTTTAGGGCCATGTCATGTGGTCTACCTGCAAAGTCAGATCAGGGGTTTTGTCGGCCAGCGCCAAAAATGCTCCCCGACAGCATAATCGGAGCAAATACCGGGCAGTGTGTACGAGCCATAACGTGTTGACTACACTATACTACACTAATAAGGACACATAATAATAACTAATAACCCATCCGTTACAACATGTGGAGTCAACTCCCGAAATTTCCTTCTTCCCATAGTGTGCGGCAACGTAACTCTGGGATGAGCGGCCGCGAAATTCTAGTCCTCTATACTAGTACTCTCCTCCCCATGTATGAAATCCGACATGCAATCAAAACCCTCAAAAACAATAAAACCCCTGGACCTGATAACATCCCAGCTGAAATCCTCAAGGAAGGAGGCTTCCTCTGTATGAGGACACTGCACCTCTACATCTTGGAAGTGTGGAGACGAGAGTGTGTCCCCCAACAGTGGAAAGATGCGAACATTGTGACCATCTACAAAAACAAAGGAGACAAATCCATCTGCTCCAACAGTAGGGGTATCTCCTTGTTGGCCATTGCTGGTAAAGTCCTAGCCAAGGTCATGCTCCGCAGACTCACATCAACAATAGCCGAACGGGGTCACATCAGAATCACAGTGCGGTTTCAGAAAGGAAAGAGGGACAGTCGACATGATCTTTGTCACACGTCAACTCCAGGAGAAATGCAGGGAGCAGCACAAGGACTTGTTCATAGCATTCTTGGACCTCTCAAAAGCATTTGACACAGTGAACAGGGACCTGCTGTGGCTGTGCTGAAGACATTTGGATGTCCACCCAAGTTTCTCACCATCCTTGAACAATTTCATTCCGGGATGATGGCCAGCGTGGTAGTGGGCAGGCACAGTTCTGAGCCTTTTGGTGTACAGACTGAGTAAGGCAGGGCTGTGTGCTCGCCCCAGTCATGTTCAACATCTTCCTGGTCTGTGTTACCACACTGATGGAGGAACAGGCTGGAGTCACCATTGACTTCAGGCTGGATGGTAACCTGTTCAACATCAGGAGGTTACAGGCAACCACCAAGCTGACCTCTGAAAACATAATTGAATTGCAGTATGCCGATGACTGTGCCCTTGTAGCCCACACACCAGAGGCCCTACAGAGCACTCTCTCTGCAGCTGTAACTGCATACAGCAGAATGGGTTTAACAATCGACACCCAGAAAACAGAGATCATCTGTCAGTTGAGTGCTGGCCTCCCATGCCAGCCAACAACTTTCACAGCAGGAGGACAACAACTGCTTACAGTTCCCACTTTTAAATATCTGGGAAGCATAATGGCTGACAACTGCACAATGGATGACGAGATCCAAAACCGCCTTAAACAAGCCTCAACATCATTTGGTCGTCTACGGAGAAGGGTGTTTTTGAACAGAGACATCAATCTCCACACCAAAGTGCTGGTGTACAAAGCAGTTTGCGTCCCCACACTGCTGTATGGATGTGAGGCATGGACCATCTACAGCCACCAACTCAGAAGCCTGGAGGCCTTCCATGTCAGATGTCTCCAGAAGATTCTGAGCATCACCTGGAAGGACAGAGTGCCACACACAGAGGTGTTGGAACATGCAGGCAGCTGCAGCATGGAGTCTATCCTGAACCAACATCAACTCAGGTGGTTGGGTCATGTCATCCGTATGCCCAGCCATAGACTACCACGAAAAGTCCTCTACGGCCAGTTACATCTTGGTCAACGCAGTGCCGGTGGGCAGAAGAAGCGGTTCAAAGACCAAATTAAGACCACACTGAAGAGAGGCCAGATCAACCCCTCTTCACTGGAGGAACTCGCTTCCTGTCGCGACCTCTGGCGTTCTCGCTCCGCAAAAGGAGTGCAGCATATGGAAAGCCAGTGCACACAACACCGTGCAGCAAAGCGTGCAAAGAAGCATGCCCGCAAAGCCACCCCTGTTCCCCCCAGTACCGCTTTCATCTGCCTGGTCTGCAACCGTGACTGCGGATCCAGGATCGGACTACACAGCCACCAGAGGACTCACAGATAGGAGAAGATGGTCATCATCGGACACGATGGACAACCACAAGCAAGCAAGTGTGTGTGTGTGTGTGCGTGCGTGTGCATATTCTTTGGGAACTGAATATTAGGGCTGTGAATCTTTGGGTGTCCCACGATTCGATTTGATTCCGATTCTTGGGGTCACGACTCGATTCAAAATCTAAAGCATTTTTTTAATCTAAAGCATTTTTTTCCCCAGATTCAAAACAATTCTCTATTCAAAATGATTATCGATTCAATACATAGGATTTCATCACAATCTACTCCAGCCAACTGAAGTTACTAATACTACATAACTTGAAAATGACTGAAGACATGATTGCGAACGCAGTGATTGCGAATGCTGTGGGCACTAACTATGAGACCCTGCAGCTCATGTCTGTCTGTCTGTGTGTGTGTGTGTGTGTGTGTGTGTGTGTGTGTGTGTGTGTCTGTCGGTCTGTCCCGCTGTGACACCACCCGCCCGCCACCAGAGGGTGCAGCTGTAGCACACACACACACACACACACACACACTCACACACAGGGCGCAGCTGTAGCACACACACACACACACACACACAAACAACCACACACACACACGAGCTGCGTTCGCTTCCCGCGTTTGCGCGTCTTACTTGTGTTTACTGTGATTAGGGTAAGCTTACAATTACATTTCATATCACAAACACCATGTAGTGAAAACTCCTGTAAATGTAACCAGATTCGATTTTTTGGGAAATTATGAATCGATGTTGAATCGTTCATAACGGGAATCGTTATGAACACATGTTTGAGATTGAAAACAACGCTGTGCGTGGTCCTGTGGGATAGAGAAACGTGTGCCCCCTGTTCAAACCCCACACCACCATAGTTAATGGCCACAATAACTATTGCTGTGGTACTGTAGTTGTGTCATCAATACAATGGCTTCTCCTAATGCTGCTGCAGCTACGGTAATTGCCAGTGAATGTAATGTGATTACAGAGGCTATAGTATTGTTGAGCCATTGTGAGTTGTGACTGACTGCACAGGACTGATCTGGATTCACTTATTTTGTCTCCTGCCAACTCCTTTGGCAAAAAATATGGACGCATTATCCTGATTCTATTGTGGAAAAAATAAGAAGACAATAAATACCTGATTGAGAAGGGTTTGTACACGTCGCTGTCAGAGGTGTTTAAGTCATATCTGTATAGTCAAGATCTGTACTTAAGTTGAGTACAGTATGTTTATGTACGTCTACGTCTACTTTCCACTTTTCTTTTAACTTTTAATACATTTCCACATTGGCATTCAAAATGGGTTTCCTTTGCAAAGAAAATAGTGTGTCAAGTAGGACTAAGCTGTAATATATAATATTGCTACCATTGTTGATTTTGAGTTCGACAGCAAATTAAAAAAATGTTTCAGTATAGTTTCCGTCAACTAAATATCCTACAATTTTAGTCGACTAAATCTACAGTTGATTTTGTCTACAATTTTTCCCTGTTATTTGTTATAGTTGACTTTCATATTTACCAGGGTTTTACTCTAGTGTGGCTTTGAAATACTTTTTCCACTCATTATAGAAAATCCACTCTGTATTTGACACCCTTCTATTACTGTACATACAGTACATCAGGGCTACACCCATAAAGACTAACCTACTGTACGCACCATGGGTGACCGGGCACTCTGCTGTGGAACGCTCTCCCCACCCACCTGAGAGCCCCACAGTCGGTCGACACTTTTAAGAGAGGACTAAAAACCTTCCTTTTTAACCAAAGCATTTTTATAGCCTTGCCCTTAAGTTTTAAATGTCCCTGTTCTATTAGATGTTTTTAATGGTGTGTTGTTTCTTCTGCTTTTATTCATTTGCTGTAGCACTTTGAGATTCTGACGAATATAAAGTGTGTATAAAATCCATTATTATTTATTATTATTAAGTACATTACAGACCTAGCCATGTTACACGTTCCTCCATCCTCTCTCTTTAATTCACATCTCTCTCGCTCCTTTTGTCTTCAACTTTCATTTATTGGCTGAGATTTGGGTGTAACCATCAGGGCGTACATCCATTACACATTCTCTGTGTCATGGAAACGTCATACTGTATGTTACTTTCCATCCCAGTTGTGTACAGTCAGTGTTCTATGTGTTTCATTAGTTCTTCACTGGTTTCAAACTGGGACCTGAACTCTGCAATATTGGTCCATACAATCTACACACAATAGAGCGTCACAGTCCCGCCCCCTTTCAGAACGACGAGTGGCCCAGGAAATTATTCTCCATTCATTTTCTCCATAGGCTTTTCAAAAGGTATTTATATAAAGACGGTTACGCCGCGGACAAAGCCAACTCGTATTGTGACAAATCATGACAACAAACACAATATTTTGTGCCGATCAAATAATTTGAAAGAAGAAAATAAAGGCAGGATACAACACTATTTGTTTTGTTTTTCTTCTTACTAATTATTTGATCGGCCCAAAACATTGTAATTATTTATGATTTGTCACGATCCGAGTTGGCTTTGTCCGCTTTGTAACCGTCTTTAAATAAATACTTTTTGAAAAGCCTATGGAGAAAATGAATGGAGAATCATTTCCTGGGCCACACGTCGTTCTGAAAGGAGGCGGGACTGCGACGCTCTATATAGCCTGGCTACACCCAATGGATGGATGGATGGATGGATTTTATTTTGTCATTGAACACAGGTGTACAACGAAATAAATCTGTTGGCATCAATCCAATGCAATACAAAAAGGCAATCATAGTAATGCAAAAGTTGTTAGTAGTGGCCTCCAGTAGGTGCCAATACATTATTATAATAGTTTTCCACTTGTGACCCTTGTGAGAATTAAGCAGTGTCATACAAGAGGAGAGCTGTTCTGTACTACACTGTCAAAATCCTGAGTGTACATACACATAGAATTTAGACTCAGGATTGGTCCAAGAAAATCACAGCCCTGTTGACATTCAGAACAACAGCACAACCTTGAGTGTGATGTTTAAAATTTCCCCGCCAGGATTAATAAAATGCAATCTTATCTACATTATATTTTTTATCATTTTATCATAGCAATTATCATATAGCCTATATATATATATATATATATATATATATATATATATATATATATATATATATATATATATATATATATTTATATATTTATTCACTAACTTTCTTTGGTGAATTAATGCATGTTTCATGAACTGTGTGTTGGTAAATTCCTAGCGAGGACATGGGAGCACACTCCGGAGCACACTGAGTGCTTTCTTGTCCATTCAGAAATGAAAAAGGGTTAGAGAGAGCAGACACTCTATAGCTGAAGAGACGTTTTGTCACTTGTTTAGACTTTAGAGAACGAACACACGCTAGCATCACTGCCTCATATTGTTAACAAGCCTATTTAGGTCATGCTTTGATAAAAAAAAAACTGTTTGGCAACTATCAGCAAAATTATCATTATCAAACTAAAAAATTATTTTTTTATGTACAAATTCCTGTCTAGAACATCTGTTTACCAGATTAGAGGAGGACACCCGTGGAGTTTGGACTCAGTGTTGGGGAAGGTCTCACAAGCAGACGCATGCTCCAAATAATTCCACACTTGCTCAGTATTCTGGCTATAACTTTTTTCCACACCGTTAATGTACTTGCACGATGTATAGTTTCTTTGAAACGCCATTATTACCCAATCATTTTACAGACCGTGCGTGCGCGTGCGTGCGTGCGTGCGTGCGTGTGCATTCTTTCTCTTTTCAAGTCGAGAAACGGCGCGAGTCGCTGCATCTTGTCATTCTTATGGCCATATTAGCTTATTGGACAGATTATTAATAGGTGGCTGGGTCGTGCCCCTGACGACACTGGATACAATTTATCTAGATCCATTTTAGGCGGGAACCCCTTTTGGTGTTAGCATTACGTTATGCTTTAGCTATTTAAAAATAGCAGATCTACAAGCCACCGAGTGTCGCGCTACGAGCTTGTAGATCTGCTATTTTTTTTAAATCGAAGAGCGACTAACAGAAGACATTTTTAGAATCTGATCTCAGGTCAGAATGAAAACTGTCAGGATGTAGAAGACATTTTTTGAATCTGATCTCAGGTCAGAATGGGTTAAGGGAGGATGGGCAGGCGGACGAACCACATCATCAAGGTCATGTCATAACCATATAAGGATTTCCCAGTCCCAATGCAGCTGCGGACAAAATTGGATTGTGTTGTCTAACCTCAATGTGTCATAATGGCATCCGGCCCCGAGTGGAATAGTATGAGAGTGGCGACACTAGCGTTGACTCCCAATGGAATGCGGAAGTGCTCATTCTATCTCAATGGGATAGTTCCAATGTTTGGAACTATAGCCCATCGGCATCCGCTCTGCGGTGAGATCAAAGCGTTGTCGCCAGACACGCCACTCTCTTATTATTCCACTCGGATCCGGCCCTAACAAATTAGTCAGAATAAATGCCTATGAAAAAGGGACAATGACTGACAGACAGATAGAGATCTCTATATATGGCCATATCAGTTGGATCACTGGTGCCAATCTGGCTAACAAATTCTCCTTCATGATTATGACAAAGATAATTGGATACTCTGCCGTGCTCTGATGAGATTCTACAACAGAGCATCATGCTATGTGTTCAATTATGCTTGTTTTAACTTTGTTGTAATTGTCATTTAGATCTTCAGCTGCCAGTGACGGAACCAGACATCAACAACCGCCTCGAGTCTCTGTGTCTGAGCATGACAGAGCACGCGTTGGGAGGTAACACACACACACACACACACACACACACACACACACACACACACACACACACACACACTGTACACTCAATTCACAATGTCAAACCAAGACTAGAATAACATAAAACAATCTTCATTTTTGTTTTTGTCTTCTGTTGACATGCATTTTTTTAATTTATCCTACATTTCTTAACTTCATGAAGACGTTCTTTGAAAAATATTCAAAAGGTTAAAACTAATAAAAAAGGTAGATTTCTTAACTAAAACTAAAATTACTTGCACTCGTAAACCTAAAACTAGAAATGTCGCAATTTTGAAAAAAGTGTGGTATCGCTTACTAGGCCCCTCCCACTAATTTTGCTAGCCAATTACAATGTCACGTCACCCCTGTGATCACGTGTAAGTAATTTGGAGGGGAATTATCCCGCCAAAAATATTTTTTCTGCAACAAACGGTTACTCTTTTTTACATATACGGTGCCCCCTATGACGACCCCCATTTTCAAGACTAATTTGTTGAAAAATAACATGAAGACCAAATAGATAATTTGGTCTTCAATGTTCTTTTTCCACAAATGAGTCTTGAAAATGTGGTCTTCAATGTTATATTTCCACAAATGTGTCTTGAAAATGTGGTCTTCAATGTTATATTTCCACAAATGAGTCTTTGAAAATGGGGGTCGTCTTATAATCAGAGTCGTCTTATATTTGGCACAATATGGGTATTTCATTGTGCTGTCTAGAGCATCACGTGACATTAAAATAACGTATCCCCAGATTCCCCAGCTACAACATCTCCACCACACCACTGGGTAATACTAGCGTCATGTCCAGGGTGTGTACTGTACTTGTACAGTACATCATGGCTGGGAGATGCACTTATACATCAAGCTGTCTCATGCTACATATACAGGAGATAGGCTCCTGCCCTGAGGGCCACATGGCTACTTGTGGTTTCCAAGATTCACTGCAGTTTTTGTTACGACCATGTGAGACCGAGGCCATGTACTCATTATACTGGATGTTTTTTTATTTTTTTGCATGCCTGCACAGAATACACATTTATGCAAATGTGGAGTTTTGGGGGGGGGGGATCACGATCACTGCTGATGAGTGCCACACGGGACCCCCCCGTTGTCTGCCGACCATTGTTTGTAGAGTGTGTGAATTCGGAGTTTTAGACTTTTAGTTAGTCCGGTCATTCATTACTTCATTCAGTATTGTAAGTGATTCACTTAACTTCATACAGTACAGTCAGTAGGAAGTGGCGATTGTGGTACAGGCGGTAGTGTAAAGGTTTGCAGTGTTGGGCAAGTTACTTTGAAAGCGTAGCTTGTAAAGCTACAAGTAGCTCACCATGGCAGTAGCTTGATCAAGCTACATAGCTACCCCTGGAGAGATGTAGCTTGTAAAGCTACAGCTACATGGAAAAAGTAGCTCAAAGTAGCTCAGCTACTTTTTATTTTTCAGCGTTAAATTGAGAATGTACATGCGGGAGACCCCTCCTCCCCTCTGGGAGACCCCTCCTCCCCTCTGGGAGACCCCCCCACCCTGCTCCCCTCGGGGAGACCCCTCCTCCCCCTGCTCCCCTCTGGGATTCCCCTCCCACCCTGCTCCCCTCTGGGAGACCCCTCCTCACCCTGCTCCCCTCTGGGAGACCCCCCCACCCTGCTCCCCTCTGGGAGACCCCTCCTCCCCCTGCTCCCCTCTGGGAGACCCCCCCACCCTGCTCCCCTCTGGGAGACCCCCCCACCCTGCTCCCCTCTGGGAGACCCCTCCTCCCCCTGCTCCCCTCTGGGAGACCCCCCCACCCTGCTCCCCTCTGGGAGACCCCCCCACCCTGCTCCCCTCTGGGAGACCCCTCCTCCCCCTGCTCCCCTCTGGGAGACCCCCCCACCCTGCTCCCCTCTGGGAGACCCCTCCTCACCCTACTCCCCTCTGGGAGACCCCCCCACCCTGCTCCCCTCTGGGAGACCCCTCCTCACCCTGCTCCCCTCTGGGAGACCCCCCCACCCTGCTCCCCTCTGGGAGACCCCTCCTCACCCTGCTCCCCTCTGGGAGACCCCTCCTCACCCTGCTCCCCTCTGGGAGACCCCTCCTCACCCTGCTCCCCTCTGGGAGACCCCTCCTCACCCTACTCCCCTCTGGGAGACCCCCCCACCCTGCTCCCCTCTGGGAGACCCCTCCTCACCCTGCTCCCCTCTGGGAGACCCCTCCTCACCCTGCTCCCCTCTGGGAGACCCCTCCTCCCCCTGCTCCCCTCTGGGAGACCCCCCCACCCTGCTCCCCTCTGGGAGACCCCTCCTCCCCCTGCTCCCCTCTGGGAGACCCCTCCTCCCCTCTAGGAGACCCCTGCTCCCCCCTGGGAGACCCCTCCCACCCTGTGATACCAGGGCCAATCAGAGGCCAATTAGAGGCAGCTGTCAAGTGCTGATATGCCCTCAAAGCAATCAGAAAAAGGAACAGTCCTTGATTTTTCAAAGGGGGTTCTAGTACAAGAATTAACACAGCAACCAATGGTCAAAATTAATATATTTCTTTCATGTTATTGCCCAAAATTGTAGCTTGTAACTTGAGTAGCTAAGCTACAAAAAATGACCCAAAAGGTAGCTGAGCTACTTGACGAGGTACACAAATATGAATGTAGCTAAAATACCACAAGCTACAGCAAAATGTAGCTCAGCTACGTAGCTCAGCTACATGTAGCTTAATACTCCCCAACACTGAAGGTTTGCTCCGGCCTGTGTTTGACTGCATACAGTGCAGAGAGAGAGTAAGAGAAAAGAGGGGGGGGGGGGTGGACATGAGTGGGTGGAAGCAAGGGGCAGGTTAAACCATTTTGACCTGAGATCAGATTCTAAAAATGTCTGTTTGAAAATGACAGTTTTCTGAAAAAGCTATGTTTCTATGTCAGTCGTTCTTAGATTTTTCAAAAATAGCAGACCTACAAGCTCGTAGCGCTAGGCGCGCTATGAGCTTGTAGATCTGCTATTTTTCAATAGCTAAAGCATAACATAATGCTAAAACCAAAAGGGGTTCCCTCCCAAAATGGGTTAAACGGAGTAACCATTCCCACGTGAAGTGGAGTTGAGCCCAGGGTAAAGTCGCCGCCTGCCCCTGCCCCCCCCCCCCCCCCCATCTCCCCCACCAAACTGCACTCCCAGGCTAAAGACAGTGAGCCTCAGTGCTCGACAGAGAGCCGGCGGGCGGACAAGTGTTGCTTTGTGTGCACGGCTGTGTGTGCATGTATGGTGGTTAGCAGCAGGGGAAAGGCAAGAAGCAGAGGTGGGTACAGAGGGAGGGAGTGCCCCCAGCTATGGAATGCTAACTCAGTCAAAACCTATAGTTCCGGTCTCGTCCACTGCACCCACACGCCTCCACAGACAAACAACTAGACAGGCCTTGGAACTATGGGCACAAATCATGCCATCGCTGTCAGGCAGAATCCTTGTGTATAAAGAAAATGTATAAGCCCAAAAGAGGTTGAAAGAGGTCTGTGAGTTGTATGAATATTTAACCAATGAAAAGTATTAAAAAGATCTTATGACAACATAATAACGGCATTGAATCCATCAGAAGACAGGCACGTTTTCTGCCCAATAGTGATGATTATGTTTGTCAGCCTCTAGCTAAATCAGTGTCAGCTCAAAAAAGCATGTTAAGGGTAGTGTGTGTTTTGGTGTGGCCTTTGGCCCCTCACTGTGCACTGGGTCTGAAAGGCTTCAGTCCATGACACAACAGTTGCTAGCGAACATACAGCACCACATACTCAGAGATACTGTATATGAGCCAGCATGGTGAGAGCTGCATCTTCATCATCAGAGTGGCAAATAAATAGGTTCATAGGTTGGCTGAGAGCCTCCAACCCTCTCAGACATTATAAAATAAAAGGTAACGTTGGACCTCACGTGGCTTATTGCTTTTCTAAAATGGCTACAAACATGGCAACATGAAAATCATAAAACTATTCCTAATAATATTCACTAAAGAAAGTAGTTACACTTTGCGGCCATCAGGCAGAGCCACTTCCTTGTTTACTCAGGCAGTCCAGCCAGGCTGTGTGTTAGGCCTATACTGTACAGACACAACAAAACTTAAGTGATAGGTCAATATCATGGTAACTAACATATTCGATAGAAATTCATATATTTTTTATTCCAGATTTAACTAATATGTCTGTGAACAATACAATGGAAGACGCTAGCATAGCTGCTTAGCAAAGCGACCGAGACATTGCGAGGGCGATCAGCGGTGATGACAAGGGAATAGGTGTCTTTACAAGCCATGTCATTCACCATCCTATGAGCGCGGGCTGTGCTTAGAAGCCTGCATGGCCAAGGTTGGTAAAGGAAATTCAGCTACAGCACTGTGGAAAGAAATAATGCACCTGGGATTGATATAAACTGATTTAAGGTGTAGATTATCATGAGATTTATCACGTGGTCTAATCTGAAACCAGCCAATCAGAATCAAGTATTGGGACCGTTTTAGAATGAGTACTTACACTGTGTGGCGATGAGTGGAGGACAAAGCACTCAACCCAGTAGTGAAAGTCATGTCAAGTATCCAAAAATGCACACTTGCACTCAAGTAAAGTACCGAAAAGTTCACTGAAAGTTTAAGTCTAATGCATTTCATTTGTATGCTTTTTCTCTGTTCTTGTTCAGATGGCGCTGACCGCACATCGACAATTTGAGACAGGGACCGGAGAGAGAGAGAGAGGCAGTGCCACCGTGAACACCCAGGATGGATAACTCATCTGGAGCTCACCAACTCTCCCGTTCCCTCATCCTGTAGCCAATGGTAGAGCTCAACCAATGGACTGTGGGCGGGGTCTGAGTGACAAAACCGAGTCACTCAGCTTACACAAGCTATCACATTGGCACCTTCCACCGGGTTTGGAAAAAAAAGTACACTTCCTGCTATCCCAGTACGCTCTCATTCCTCTGGGTCTGGGTGGGGTGGGGCGGGGTGGGGGGGGGGGGGGGGAGCGAAAACCCTTGAATATGATCTGGACAGTGTCTGAAGATCGCCCTCTGGCAGGACGGAGGAAGTACTGCAGTCAAGTTGTCAGGCCCAGCAGAATGGGGAGAACTGTGGGAACAGGTGATGCCACAGTAAGACTGCGGTCTACCTGTAAAGGCCCTTCCGGTCCCCAGCCTATCTGAACATGGTCATGTCCTGATCACGTCTTGGCAGTCGATGCGTTTCAAAACCCTTATAGTACCTCAGACCCAAAAAGCAAGGCGAATTTAAGAAAAAAAACACAGAGGGAAGTTTGTTATTTCCTTGACTGCTTCGACTGTGGATTTGAGCATTAAGTGAGAATGGTTGGAAGCGTGGGGAAACTCTTCGCTCTGTATCGGGTGGCAAATCATTTGTATTTGTATTGTTTACATAATGATGCTACTTTCAAAGGGTACAAAAACATGTAATGAATTTTTCAGGTATGAAAGTATATATATATTATATATATATATATATATATATATATATATATATATATATATATATATATATATATATATATATATATATATATATATATATATATATATATATTCCCCTCCCACCTTTTTCTTTACAGTGTCAGCATTCTGCCATGGTTGCTTTAATTCCCATGCAGTAGCCATCATTGCTAGTTTACAACCAATGTGCTTATTCTTTATTTTGCTTGCCAAATGCCAATTGCCAAGTTATGTTGGAGTGAAAATGTAACAAGAGGGAAAAAGTTAAAGCACAGCCAATGTATGAAGAGGGGTGAGAGAGAGAGAGAGAGAGAGAGAGAGAGAGAGAGAGAGAGAGAGAGAGAGAGAGAGAGAGAGAGAGAGAGAGAGAGAGAGACATGAGGGAGGAGTCAAGAGAAAGACACAGGAAGTACTGAGATAGTGTAGGACAAGGAGAAGAATAGATGTGGGTGCTTAGGAAGTGATTTTAGTGGAGGAAGGGAAAGTGGATGTTAAAACAAATGACATGAAATCAGAGGCAGGACCTCTAAATGGCTATGAGTAATAGGGGAAGGTGATGTCATGTCCGATCACCTTTGGCGGCCTAATCGTGTGAATGATATATAAGGAAGTGAGTTTGGCACAGTTGAATTTCAAATTGTTTCTATATAGCATGTGTCTTTGAATTAATAGCCTTTGTAGGTATTCATTGTGAGTATAGGCTTTTATGTTTTAAATGGGAGACTGATACATGTTGTGTCGTCAGGGGAATTATTATCTATGTTGAGATCAGGGCTGGTTGTGCTTCACAAAGGGTGATGTGTTGAGGAATGGAGGATGCATGTTTCTGTCTTGGAAGAAAGGAAGACAGTAAGATGAGCTACGACGGGAGCTTCAACCTGGCAGTAGAAGGACTTGGTGGTCAGACCAATCATCTTCCTTGAAGCAACATGATATCTGCTATAGTCAGTCCATGAAGGGTGTTGCTCCCAGAGATTGTCTCTCATTTGTGTTTACCTCCATCTGCTGGCCAAAGGCCGTCAGGACAGGGCAGAAGTCCAATAACATGCAGGCACTTAGAGGAGCTGGGCCAGCAGTCTGGAGACAGGTGATGTTGTCAGTAAACAGTTATCTCAGAAAATGAGGACATGGGGAATCCTTATTTAAGAAAAAGAACTGCCTAAATGATCAATGATCGAATTATATAATATGGCTGTCTGAACATTTTGACAGTGTCAGCCTACCTTGAATTTTCTTTAGCATACTTATCAATGTTATGTTCATTCTGTGTCTTAATATTTATCCTTGGTTCATTGTGTCTGGAAAGCAGACTTTATAAAGATGGGTTTATGTTTAAATAAGCTGGGTCGGAAAACTCCACTGTGTCGGGGAAAAAAAGCACACGATGGTATTAACCCGTGGGAGACGAGCTTATCGCTGTTTTAGAACAGCTAAAAGAGTTTTCACAGATATCCACATTTGCAACTTTCTGACTTTGGAACCGTTTGAAAGGCTGTTGTGAGGGGTACTGTGGATTACAATTGTTTAGTTTCTTTATTAGTTTCTTGTAATTCTCTGGTATTTCCGTTTGTATTCTGCACCTGGCGCCTGCGATGCATGCGCGCGCACACACACAACACTAATGGCCACACCGAATCACAAGACTGTACCACATCCATCCAGGCAGTATTGTTACATCAACCCGAGCCAATCGAGGGAAGAGAGGTATAATGCAGGGGGAGGTATTGGCCAAAGCTCAAACCTAGAGGTGAAGTGCAGTAGACAGTATTGAGTCCTACATGAGAGATGGAAAAAGGTTTAATGGCAAATGTTAGGGATTGGCACAAGAGTTTCCTCCCCACCTGCCCAAGAGACAAATCACACACTAATCTCTTCCTGATTACTGGGGATATGTCCTCTCTTACTACATCACAGTGCCCAGGAACAAACTAAAGCCAGCCCATTGCCGGGCTGGAACCTTCGAGTCCAAAGGTCTTTGGCCAAACCATCTTTTGCCATTTAAAAATGGGAAGTTTAGTCGATAGGGACTTTAAAGCTGTTGACCGGCAAACAGGAGAGAAGCTCATGAACGCCATTGCAGCATCAATGCCATTCTTGGTTACAACCATTCACATACAGTACATGCACACACTTTAAACTCTCTCACACACACATATACACACAGACGCACACGTTTGTGTGTTAATAACATTGTGCAGCAAGTGAGTATTTTGAGTAGTGTGCATGCACAGTGCTTATAGCCCAGAACATAGTTGTACTCTCTGAATTATAGTGAGTGTACGTGTGTGAAATGGGATTCCACAAAGCACGTACAGTATATACGACACAGATCCATTTTATCGTGAGTGGGTCGGTTGGCACGTCATGCTTTTCCATGGCTATGCCTATATATTCGGAGTCTTTCAGTGTCACTGCCATATAAATACTAAGTAGATTCAAACTTATTATTTATTCATATTGTTTTCCATAACTGTTGTGGAGGTGATTCTTATAGTCATCAAGTGTATTATTATTTAAAGTACCATATGTATTAACATGCTATGGCTGGTGACCATACATACATCTCAAATATTAACATAGTTATTTTTGACTTTTTATTTTTATTTTGTTTTGTATTTAGTTGTTTAATCTCTTATTTGTATCTTTATCTTGGTCTTGTTGAGACTGATGTTTTTTTTTGTTTTGGTTTTTTTGGCTGTTGCTTTGGTATATAGTAGGTAGCTGCCTGCATGGCCAAATGCTGTCATTATATGTAATAATCGGAGCCAGTCAATGATCTAATACACAATCTTGATGCATTTTTAGAGGCAAGTCACCAGCCGTAAGATAAGATCAGGGATGGCTTTTACTATACCTAGAGGCCGACCTTCAACCCCTAACCCCCCCACCCCAAGTGAGAGGTGCATGCTGGTTTCTGACAGCAATTCCAAGCCAAAGGTAGAAGAGCATCGTAATCGCAGTGATAACAATGTAAGCAACGAGGATAAGCACCTGTTAGAGAAGAAGTAGCAGTAGACAATGAGAGCTACAAACATTTCTTCAGCTGCGTGCGGCTGCTGCCTGAAGAATGGGGTATACTTAGTTGAAGATTTCTACTAAATAATAATTAGCCTTTAGGCTAGGGCTGGGAGATATGGCCAAAATCAAATATCACATTTATTTTTTTACCAAATAAACTATCGATATTTTGGCGATAATCTCATGTTTTGACTATAATTTACATTTTCAAAATTGTAAAAATTGTAAATGTACAAGCTCACTACACGTGTTGTGTGAGCTGCTGTCGGGAAGAAACCACCTAACCCCAAAATGTGGAGTTAGTTGCTTTAGAAGACAGTTTGAGTGTCCAATGGAGTTAAGAGGTTTCATCCAACACACAGACAAAGGGTGTTCCATTGCACTGATTTATGCAAAGAATATCAAAGATTGTTATGTGGTTTCCTCCCGACAGCAACAATATGTAGTCAATATTACAATATTTATATAATATGGATATATTGCCCAGCCCTACTTTAGACTATCTGACCCATAGAGAGGCATTCCCAGAGTGCTTTGAACACTGCAGTATTAACGTTTATGAGGCGTACCTTGATATTCCAAAAAGAAAAAATATATATTTATGTAGTTTAAATGAAGACCTATATACTGTTTCTTCCTTTTCGCTGTCATTATGGGATGCTGAGACGCATTTTTTATTTTATTTACATTTTTCAATAACCTCGACAGCACCCGCTCTGTAACAAAGATTTACCGCTTGACTGTGCTTCTCGATTTCGTTTTAGTTGTATTTTATTTTTGAAGAGCCGATGTCCTGTATTGACTGCAGGCTTACGTATATATTTGAAAAAGAAAAAGGAATATTGTATGTTTAATAATAAAAAAATGAAGAAAAAAGGACAAAAGTGTAGAAGAAAAACATACAACTGAAAAAAGTGTAATTTATATTTTAGATTTGCATGCACGAGGCTGGGAAAGTCATATTTAGAATAACAAATGGCAGTGCCTTTTTTGTACTCAAGACATTTACCCCAAATGTAAATGGTTTTATATGGACTTAAAAACTGTAATAATGTTACAAGATGCAACCAGTGTATCAACCAATCCGCTGGCAAGAACCGTGATGACATCATTCAGAATTGTTTGGTTTCTGTGTCATCTTGTATAGTAAAACTTCTTTCAGCCGCTGCCTTCAAGCTGGCAACATTTTGTTTTCTGTACTCTGTAGGTACTTCTTTACGCTGATATGAAGTTATGAATTATACTGGCCTGTTAAAGAAATAAGTTTGCCTGTTGTGAGAAAGAATGAGTGTTTATATATGTGCATGCACACGGGTGCATGCATGTGTTCATGTGGGGGTTCTTATGTGTGTCTTCCTGTAATTTTGTCCATTGTACCACAATGCTGTGACTTGGTATGCCCTTATCCATAAAAAGGTTGTAACTCCTTTTGCGTGTGTGTGAATTACACCCCACTTACCCTACTGTCCCCAAAGCTAAGATTCTGTCCAAGTCAGGCTTCAGAATATTGCAAATAGACACCAATTGTCTCGTTTCACAAAAATGAGTTCTGCTTTTGTTTCAGCCTACACTTACTGTATAGCCATCTAGAGGCCGATTTGAAAAATGTATAGTGGCATTTGTTCCTTGGCCTGCCCTAGTCAGTACAGTAGTCAGGGAGCTTCCACAAGCTCTCCATAACCATACGTTTCATTTTGGAAGGGGGGCCATGTAATCAAGATGGCAGAAGGTGGCCATCTTGGATTTCAAAGATGACCACCATGTTATATCAATAAAGTGCCAATATCTCGTGCCAATATCTCGTGTAGTTCAAAGATTCCTTTTCACCGTAAGATGAACCTAAATAGGCTAGAACAGGGTTGCTAGGTGTAAGTATGTAGGACTAGTAGCATGCCAAAGTTTGTGCTATTGCCATAGAGAATGCATTGGGCGTTTAAGTTAAATAACTCAGAAACTTCAAAACATTTAAAAGTAAAAAGTTCCAGCATGTGTCTCCACAGTAAGCTGAATAATAAAGTGTGAATGGAGTTTCTAGGTGAAAGTGATTTTTGACGTGCCTATAGAGCTGCCATTGAGCCCCATTATAAATGTCTCAAATTTGAAAGCACTATATTTCTAAAACTATGAAACTTTTCAAAGATTCCTTTTCAGGCAAACATGTCCACCGTAAGATGAACCTAAGTAGGCTAGAATGGGGTTGCTAGGTGTAAGTATGTAGGTCGGACTAGTAGCATATCAAAGTTTGTGCTATTGCCATAGAGAATGCATTGGGCGTTTAAGTTAAATAACTCAGAAACTACAAAACATTTCAAAGTAAAAAGTTCCAGCATGTTTCTGAACAGTAAGCTGAATAATAAAAAGTGTGAATGGAGTTTCTAGGTGAAATTGCTTTTTTGACGTGCCAATGTCTGCCATTGAGCCCCATTATAAATGTCTCAAATTTGAAAGCACTATATTTCTAAAACTGACCCACCCCTGGCCTCTGGACTGTCTGCTGTATGCGTTCCCTCCACTCCCACTACTCAAGCTCACACTCCACAGACGGGCACACAGTGCTGCTGGTGGCACCATACTGGCCTGGGAGGATTTGGTTCCCCATGATCCAGCAGCTTCTCGACGGGACGCCTTGGCTTCTGCCGTCGAGGCAGGATCTCCTCTCTCAGGTAGGGGGCCGCATCTGGCACCCCTGTCCGGACCGACTTCGGCTCCATGTTTGGCCCCTGAAGGGCCGGACCTCCTACTGAACTCCTGTGATCAGGCAGTTATCCGCACCATGCTCAACGCTATAGGGCGCCCTCCACTAGAGCGCTTTATGCGAACAGATGGAAGCTGTTCTGTGGCTGGTGTGAGGAACAATGTGTGGACCCAGCCACGTGCTCTGTCCCGGTGCTGCTCCGCTACCTGCAGACGCTGCTGGATAAGAGTCTTCAGCCAAATACAGTGAAAGTGTATCTGGCCGCCATTTCAGCCCGGCATGTGCCAGTCGACGGGCGTACCCTGTGGTCTCACCCATGGGTGGGTAGCTTCCTGAAAGGGGCCGTTAGGTTGCACCCCCCACACGTCACCCGAGTGCCTTCATGGGATTTGCCTATGGTGCTGGAAGCCCTGTGTTCAGCACCTTTCGAGCCACTGGAGCGGGCTGACCTCAAGTGGTTATCAGTCAAGATTGCCTTCCTCCTTGCCATCACATCCGCCAAGCGGGTGGGGGAGCTCCATGCCCTGTCGGTAGCTAACGAGTGTGTTAGGTGGGCTGCGGACGGGTCTGGGGTCACACTGTGGCCCAACCCCTCTTTTCTCCCCAAGAGGATCTCAGCCTTTCACGTCAACCAGCCAGTCAGGTTGGTGGCTTTCACCCCACAGCCGGGAGCGGAGGGGCTATTCCCTGCCGCTGGGTTGTGTCCCATTCCGGGCCCTGAGGCAGTACATCGCCATGACGACAGGCTTTCGGAAGTCAGACGCCCTCTTCCTGTGCTATGGAGGACACAGAAAGGGGTGTGCCATCTCTAAACAATGGCTTTCTCACTGGGTGGTGGACGCCGTTTTACAGGCCTACAAGCACCGGGGGCTGCCGGCTCCCCCTGTCAGGTGTCACTCAACTCGGAGTGTCCCCACCTCCTGGGCCGCATTGAGGGGTGTCCCGCTGGCCGATATCTGTGCTGCAGCGGCATGGGCCTCTTCGTGCACGTTTGCCCGCTTCTACAGGGTGAATGTGACCGCCCCTCATCCTGTGGCGACGGCAGTGCTGTCCGCTTCTTCAACCTGCAACTGAGGTTCGGTGAGTGCAGGTTCCTCGTGACCATGTTGGTATGAGTCATCCTGGTGTTGAAAACACCGCCCCTCTGGCGGTCAGTAGGTATGAAATAGAACGCAAGTTATCTATATAACTATGGTTCTATGAATACCGGATGACCGCCAGAGTTCATTGTCACTCGGAATCCCGACGAAAAGATTTCATGAGGATGATCCCTGTGGACTGGACACCTATATCCGTGGCTCACACCCACAGGTGGTCATGAGTGACAGTGTTGGTATTAATATTGGACCAATGCGCGTGTGCGTAATGTATATCCAGGTGTTGAAAACACCGCCCCTCTGGCGGTCATCCGGTATTCATAGAACCATAGTTATATAGACTAGTCCTTACCCGTTGTGAGATATTTGGGGGGTACTGCGCCCGGGTGTGTTTGTAATTGACTAATAAATTCATTAATAATAATTAATGTGTCAAATCGAAAAAAGGGCTTCGTTACGCCCTCCATATTCATATGGTCAATGCCTGTGTGAAAAGGGAGTGATTGGTGCAGGCAGTAAGGAGCTACAGCAGTCACAGTGACACACAGACACACACAGAGACATTGTTAGAATTATAGTATGATGATGATGATGATGATGATAGTATGATGATGATGATGATAGTATGATGATGATGATGATGATAGTATGATGATGATGATGATGATGATAGTATGATGATGATGATGATGATAGTATGATGATGATGATGATGATGATAGTATGATGATGATGATGATGATAGTATGATGATGATGATGATGATAGTATGATGATGATGATATGATGATGATGATGATAGTATGATGATGATGATGATAGTATGATGATGATGATGATGATGATGATGATGATGATGATGATGATGATAGTATGATGATGATGATGATGATGATAGTATGATGATGATGATGATGATAGTATGATGATGATGATATGATGATGATGATGATAGTATGATGATGATGATGATAGTATGATGATGATGATGATGATGATGATGATGATGATGATGATGATGATGATGATGATGATGATGATGATGATGATGATAGTATGATGATGATGATGATATGATGATGATGATGATGATGATGATAGTATGATGATGATGATGATGATGATGATGATAGTATGATGATGATGATGATGATGATGATGATGATGATGATGATGATGATAGTATGATGATGATGATGATGATGATGATGATGATGATATGATGATGATGATGATGATGATGATGATGATGATGATGATGATAGTATGATGATGATGATGATGATAGTATGATGATGATGATGATGATGATGATGATAGTATGATGATGATGATGATATGATGATGATGATGATGATGATGATGATGATGATGATGATGATGATGATAGTATGATGATGATGATGATGATAGTATGATGATGATGATGATGATGATGATGATAGTATGATGATGATGATGATGATGATGATAGTATGATGATGATGATGATGATGATGATGATGATGATTCAAGATTCAAGATTCAAGATTCAAGATTGCTTTATTTTGTCATTTGTTTCCAACTGTAGCAGCAGAAAAAAACGAAATTACGTTTCTCCTAGTTAAAAAAGACAGCACAGGCTCATACAATAATAAATTATCAGTGCAAGACAATACTAAGTATAAATAAGTCCTAAAAACTAAAAACTACAGGGATCCATAAAAAAGATTAATAGAATAAAAACCATTTAAAAAACTGAGCATAGATCACAGTTCATGTCCTATCTGCCAGGGAGGCTAGAGTTCAGGAGCCTGATTGCCTGGGGAAAGAAGCTGCTCCGCATCCTTTCTGTCCTGGCACTGATGCTCCTGTACCGTTTCCCAGAGGGCATGAGGGCGATCAGGCTGTGAGAGGGGTGGGTGACATCCTTCGTGATACCAGTTGCTCTCCTGATGCACCTTTGCTGGTATATGTCTGCCAGGGAGGGCAGCGAGGTACCGATGATTTTGCTGGCTGTTCTCACCGTCCTGTCCAGCTTTTTCCTCTCCTCAGCCGTGCTGCTTCCATACCAGGAGGTAAAACAGTAGGTGAGAATGCTCTCAATAGTGCCTCTATAAAACATGGTCAGGGCTGGGACAGGCAGGTCGACTCTCCTCAGCTGACGGAGTGGGTAGAGACGCTGCTGGGCCTTTTTAATGATGGCAGTGGTGTTGCTGCTCGGGGCCAGGTTGTCCGTCAGCAGCACTCCCAAAAAAGTGGTGCTTTTTACCCTCTCTACGGCTGAGCCGTCGATGGTCATAGGATGGTGTTGTGGCCTGGTTCTCGTCCTGAAGTCCACAATCATTTCCTTGGTCTTTTTGTGATTTAGGGAAAGATTGTGCGCCTTGCACCAAGCTGCCAACTGTTCCACCTCCTCTCTGTAGGCAGCTTCTTCTCCCTTTGTTATGAGGCCGACCACGGTGGTGTCGTCCGCAAATTTTAGGATGTGGTTGCTTCTGAACCTGGCCTTGCAGTCGTGTGTAAGAAGAGTGAACAATAGGGGACTCAGTACGCATCCCTGAGGAGATCCTGTGTTCACTTCAATGGCTTTGGATGTTATGTTGCCTACTTTGACTGTTTGCCTCCGCTGTGTCAGGAAATCCAGGATCCAATTACAGGTAACATTGTCCACCTTCAACACCCTCAGCTTCTCCACCAGCTGCTGTGGTATGATGGTGTTGAAGGCAGAGCTGAAGTCTAGGAAAAGGATCCTGGCATAGGTGTCTGCCTTTTCCAGATGCGACAGAGTGAGGTGGAGCATGGTGGAAATAGCATCCTCTGTAGACCGGTTTGGTCTGTAAGCGAACTGGTATGGGTCCAGGTCGGCGCTGAGGCCTCCTTTAATGCGTTCCATGACCAGCCTCTCGAAGCATTTCATAACGATTGGGGTAAGGGCCACAGGGCGGTAGTCGTTCATGCAGCCTGGGCTGGGCTTTTTGGGCACAGGTATAATGGTGGCGCTCTTCCAACAGGCAGGCACTCTGGCTTGACTGAGAGAGATGTTGAAAATGTCAGTAAAAACATCTTTTAACTGCTCTGCACAGTCTTTCAGCACCCGGCCTGGTATATTGTCTGGTCCAGTAGCCTTTCGAGGGTTAATGCTGGAAAAGGCCCTCTTAACCTCAGTGGTGGATAGCTGGGGCACCTGGTCTGTGGGTGAGAATGGAAATCTCTGCACCTCCCTGTCATTTGTGGCCTCAAACCGTGTGTAAAAGGCATTGAGGTTGTCAGGAAGTGATGGATCGGTGGGGGCTGGCTGCGAAGCAGGCTTGTAGCCCGTTACTGTGTGAAATCCCTGCCACAGTTTCCGAGTGTCCTTGTTGTCATTAAATTGACTTGCCATCCTTTTCCCATACATTCCTTTTGCCTCTTTTATGCCTCTGTCCAGGTCGTTCCTTGCCTTCCTATAGGCCACTGGATCGCCAGATCTAAAGGCGACATCCCTGGCCCTCAATAGTAGGCGTGTCTTCTTGGTCAGCCATGGTTTTTGGCTAGTGCGTACTTGTATCGTCTTCATTACAGTCACATCGTCTATGCACTTGGTTACATAACCTGTCACAGCCTCTGTGTATTCCTGTAAATCTGTGACCCCCTCACATGTCGCTGCCTCTTTAAACACATGCCATAGTGTACAGTCAAAGCACCCCTGATGATGATGATGATGATGATGATGATGATGATGATGATGATAGTATGATGATGATGATGATGATGATGATGATGATGATGATGATGATGATGATGATGATAGTATGATGATGATGATGATGATGATGATGATGATGATGATGATGATGATAGTATGATGATGATGATGATGATGATGATGATGATGATGATGATGATGATGATAGTATGATGATGATGATGATGATGATGATGATGATGATGATGATGATAGTATGATGATGATGATGATGATGATGATGATGATGATAGTATGATGATGATGATGATGATGATGATGATGATGATGATGATGATGATGATGATGATAGTATGATGATGATGATGATGATGATGATGATGATAGTATGATGATGATGATGATGATGATGATGATGATAGTATCATGATGATGATGATGATGATGATGATGATGATGATAGTATGATGATGATGATGATGATGATGATGATGATGATGATGATGATAGTATCATGATGATGATGATGATGATGATGATGATGATAGTATGATGATGATGATGATGATGATGATGATGATGATGATGATAGTATGATGATGATGATGATGATGATGATGATGATGATGATGATGATGATGATAGTATGATGATGATGATGATGATGATGATGATGATGATGATAGTATGATGATGATGATGATGATGATGATAGTATGATGATGATGATGATGATGATGATGATGATGATGATGATGATGATGATGATGATGATGATGATGATAGTATGATGATGATGATGATGATAGTATGATGATGATGATGATGATAGTATGATGATGATGATGATGATGATAGTATGATGATGATGATGATGATGATGATGATGATGATGATGATGATGATGATGATGATGATGATGATGATGATGATGATAGTATGATGATGATGATGATGATAGTATGATGATGATGATGATGATGATGATGATGATATGATGATGATGATGATGATAGTATGATGATGATGATGATGATAGTATGATGATGATGATGATGATGATGATGATGATGATGATGATGATGATAGTATGATGATGATGATGATGATGATGATATGATGATGATGATGATGATAGTATGATGATGATGATGATGATGATGATGATGATGATGATGATGATGATGATGATGATGATGATGATATGATGATGATAGTATGATGATGATGATGATGATGATGATGATGATGATGATGATGATGATGATGATGATGATGATGATGATGATGATGATGATGATGATGATATGATGACGATAGTATGATGATGATGATGATGATGATGATGATAGTATGATGATGATATGATGATGATGATGATGATGATGATGGTGATGATGATATGATGATGATGATGATGATGATGATGATGATAGTATGATGATGATGATGATATGATGATGATGATGATGATGATGATGATGATGATAGTATGATGATGATGATGATGATGATGATGATGATGATGATGATGGTGATGATGATATGATGATGATGATGATGATGATGATGATGATAGTATGATGATGATGATGATATGATGATGATGATGATGATGATGATGATGATGATAGTATGATGATGATGATGATGATGATGATGATGATGATGATGATATGATGATGATGATGATGATGATGATGATGATGATAGTATGATGATGATGATGATGATGATGATGATGATGATGATGATGATGATGATGATGATATGATGATGATGATGATAGTATGATGATGATGATGATGATGATGATGATAGTATGATGATGATGATGATGATGATGATGATGATGATGATGATGATGATATGATGATGATGATGATGATGATGATGATGATGATGATATGATATGATGATATATAGCCAATACTGTACGGCATACTATAGCAAGCCGTTTTTCATCATTTTTGAGGGTTTGGAAAAGAAAAAAAAACGAAAAAAAAAAACGATGGGCTATAACCCATCGTATTTTTTTTCTTCATTTTTTTCAAATCCTCAAAAATGATGAAAAACGGCGTGCTATAGTATGCCGTACAGTATGGGCTATTAGACGAGCGTCTAAAAATGGGATAAAAATTCCTAAAAATAGACGTCTAAAACACGTCTAAAAATAGACGTGTTTTAGACGTCTATTTTTAGACGTTTTTTATCCCATTTTTGACCATGGGCTATATAGCCCATACCGTACGGCATACTATAGCACGCCGTTTTTCATCATTTTTGAGGATTTGAAAAAAAAACTAAAGAAAAAAAAACGATGGGCTATAACCCATCGTTTTTTTTTTCTTCATTTTTTTCAAATCCTCAAAAATGATGAAAAACGGCGTGCTATAGTATGCCGTACAGTATGGGCTATTAGACGAGCGTCTAAAAATGGGATAAAAATTTCTAAAAATAGACGTCTAAAACACGTCTAAAAATAGACGTGTTTTAGACGTCTATTTTTAGACGTTTTTTATCCCATTTTTGACCATGGGCTATATAGCCCATACCGTACGGCATACTATAGCACGCCGTTTTTCATCATTTTTGAGGATTTGAAAAAAAAACTAAAGAAAAAAAAACGATGGGCTATAACCCATCGTTTTTTTTTTCTTCATTTTTTTCAAATCCTCAAAAATGATGAAAAACGGCGTGCTATAGTATGCCGTACAGTATGGGCTATTAGACGAGCGTCTAAAAATGGGATAAAAATTTCTAAAAATAGACGTCTAAAACACGTCTAAAAATAGACGTGTTTTAGACGTCTATTTTAGACGTTTTTTATCCCATTTTTGACCATGGGCTATAGCCCATACTGTACGGCATACTATAGCAAGCCGTTTTTCATCATTTTTGAGGATTTGAAAAAAAAAAAAAAAAAAAAACGATGGACTATAACCCATCGTTTTTTTTTTCTTCATTTTTTTCAAATCCTCAAAAATGATGAAAAACGGCGTGCTATAGTATGCCGTACAGTATGGGCTATTAGACGAGCGTCTAAAAATGGGATAAAAATTTCAAAAAATAGACGTCTAAAACACGTCTAAAAATAGACGTGTTTTAGACGTCTATTTTTAGACGTTTTTTATCCCATTTTTGACCATGGGCTATATAGCCCATACCGTACGGCATACTATAGCACGCCGTTTTTCATCATTTTTGAAGATTTGCATTTTTTTTTTTTTAATCTAAAAAATCTAAAAATCAAAAAACGATGGGCTATAACCCATCATTTTTTTTTTTTTTTTTTTTCTTCCAATCCTCAAAAATGATGAAAAATGGCGTGCTATAGTATGCCGTACAGTATGGGCTATTAGACGAGCGTCTAAAAATGGGATAAAAATGTCTAAAAATAGACGTCTAAAACACGTCTAAAAATAGACGTGTTTTAGACGTCTATTTTAGACGTTTTTTATCCCATTTTTGACCATGGGCTATAGCCCATACTGTACGGCATACTATAACAAGCCGTTTTTCATCATTTTTGAGGATTTGAAAAAAAAACTAAAAAAAAAAGAAACGATGGGCTATAACCCATCGTTTTTTTTTCTTCTTTATTTTTTCAAATCCTCAAAAATGATGAAAAACGGCGTGCTATAGTATGCCGTACAGTATGGGCTATTAGACGAGCGTCAAAAAATGGGATAAAAATGTCTAAAAATAGACATCCAAAACACGTCTAAAGATAGACGTGTTTTAGACGTCTATTTTTAGACGTTTTTTATCCCATTTTTGACCATGGGCTATATAGCCCATACCGTGCTATAGTATGCCGTACAGTATGGGCTATTAGACGAGCGTCTAAAAATGGGATAAAAAATTCTAAAAATAGACGTCTAAAACACGTCTAACAATAGACGTGTTTTAGACGTCTATTTTTAGACGTTTTTTATCCCATTTTTGACCATGGGCTATATAGCCCATACCGTACGGCATACTATAGCACGCCGTTTTTCATCATTTTGGAGGATTTGATTTTTATTTTATTTTTTTTAATCTAAAAAATCTAAAAATCAAAAAACGATGGGCTATAACCCATCTTTTTTTTTTTCTTCCAATCCTCAAAAATGATGAAAAACGGCGTGCTATAGTATGCCGTACAGTATGGGCTATTAGACGAGCGTCTAAAAATGGGATAAAAATAGACGTCTAAAACACGTCTAAAAATAGACGTGTTTTAGACGTCTATTTTAGACGTTTTTTATCCCATTTTTGACCATGGGCTATAGCCCATACTGTACGGCATACTATAGCAAGCCGTTTTTCATCATTTTTGAGGATTTGAAAAAAAAAAAAAAAAATCAAAAAAATCAAAAAATCAAAAAACGATGGGCTATAACCCATCATTTTTTTTTTTTTCATCTTTTTTCCAATCCTCAAAAATGATGAAAAACGGCGTGCTATAGTATGCCGTACAGTATGGGCTATAGCCCATGGTCAAAAATTTCTAAAAATAGACGTCTATTTTTAGACGTTTTTTATCCCATTTTTGACCATGGGCTATATAGCCCATACCGTACGGCATACTATAGCACGCCGTTTTTCCATCATTTTTGAGGATTTGAAAAAAAAAAAAAAAAAAAGAAACGATGGACTATAACCCATCGTTTTTTTTTTTTCTTCATTGTTTCAAATCCTCAAAAATGATGAAAAACGGCGTGCTATAGTATGCCGTACAGTATGGGCTATTAGACGAGCGTCTAAAAATGGGATAAAAATTTCTAAAAATAGACGTCTAAAACACGTCAAAGAATAGACGTGTTTTAGACGTCTATTTTTTGACGTTTTTTATCCCATTTTTGACCATGGGCTATATAGCCCATACTGTACGGCATACTATAGCACGCCGTTTTTCATCATTTTGGAGGATTTAAAAAAAAAAAAAAAAAAAAAAAAAAAATCAAAAAATCAAAAAACGATGGGCTATAACCCATCTTTTTTTTTTCTTCCAATCCTCAAAAATGATGAAAAACGGCGTGCTATAGTATGCCGTACAGTATGGGCTATTAGACGAGCGTCTAAAAATGGGATAAAAATGTCTAAAAATAGACGTCTAAAACACGTCTAAAAATAGACGTGTTTTAGACGTCTATTTTAGACGTTTTTTATCCCATTTTTGACCATGGGCTATAGCCCATACTGTACGGCATACTATAGCAAGCCGTTTTTCATCATTTTTGAGGATTTGAAAAAAAAAAAAAGAAAATCAAAAAACGATGGGCTATAACCCATAATTTTTTTTTTTTTCATCTTTTTTCCAATCCTCAAAAATGATGAAAAACGGCGTGCTATAGTATGCCGTACAGTATGGGCTATAGCCCATGGTTAAAAATTTCTAAAAATAGACGTCTAAAACACGTCAAAGAATAGACGTGTTTTAGACGTCTATTTTTTGACGTTTTTTATCCCATTTTTGACCATGGGCTATATAGCCCATACCGTACGGCATACTATAGCACGCCGTTTTTCATCATTTTTGAGGATTTGAAAAAAAAACTAAAAAAAAAAGAAACGATGGGCTATAACCCATCGTTTTTTTTCTTCATTGTTTCAAATCCTCAAAAATGATGAAAAACGGCGTGCTATAGTATGCCGTACAGTATGGGCTATTAGACGAGCGTCTAAAAATGGGATAAAAAATTCTAAAAATAGACGTCTAAAACACGTCTAAAAATAGACGTGTTTTAGACGTCTATTTTTAGACGTTTTTTATCCCATTTTTGACCATGGGCTATATAGCCCATACCGTACGGCATACTATAGCACGCCGTTTTTCATCATTTTTGAGGATTTGAAAAAAAACAAAAAACGATGGGCTATAACCCATCGTTTTTTTTTTCTTCATTTTTTCAAATCCTCAAAAATGATGAAAAACGGCTTGCTATAGTATGCCGTACAGTATGGGCTATTAGACGAGCGTCTAAAAATGGGATAAAAATTTCTAAAAATAGACGTCTAAAACACGTCAAAGAATAGACGTGTTTTAGACGTCTATTTTTTGACGTTTTTTATCCCATTTTTGACCATGGGCTATATAGCCCATACCGTACGGCATACTATAGCAAGCCGTTTTTCATCATTTTTGAGGATTTGAAAAAAAAACTAAAGAAAAAAAAACGATGGGCTATAACCCATCGTTTTTTTTTTCTTCATTTTTTTCAAATCCTCAAAAATGATGAAAAACGGCGTGCTATAGTATGCCGTACAGTATGGGCTATTAGACGAGCGTCTAAAAATGGGATAAAAATTTCTAAAAATAGACGTCTAAAACACGTCTAAAAATAGACGTGTTTTAGACGTCTATTTTTAGACGTTTTTTATCCCATTTTTGACCATGGGCTATATAGCCCATACCGTACGGCATACTATAGCACGCCGTTTTTCATCATTTTGGAGGATTTGAATTTTCTTTTAATCTAAAAAATCTAAAAATCAAAAAACGATGGGCTATAACCCATCTTTTTTTTTTTCTTCCAATCCTCAAAAATGATGAAAAACGGCGTGCTATAGTATGCCGTACAGTATGGGCTATTAGACGAGCGTCTAAAAATGGGATAAAAATGTCTAAAAATAGACGTCTAAAACACGTCTAAAAATAGACGTGTTTTAGACGTCTATTTTAGACGTTTTTTATCCCATTTTTGACCATGGGCTATAGCCCATACTGTACGGCATACTATAGCAAGCCGTTTTTCATCATTTTTGAGGATTTGAAAAATAAATAAAAAAAATCAAAAAAATCAAAAAATCAAAAAACGATGGGCTATAACCCATCTTTTTTTTTTTTTTCATCTTTTTTCCAATCCTCAAAAATGATGAAAAACGGCGTGCTATAGTATGCCGTACAGTATGGGCTATAGCCCATGGTCAAAAATGGGATAAAAAACGTCTAAAATAGACGTCTAAAACACGTCTAAAAATAGACGTGTTTTAGACGTCTATTTTTAGACGTTTTTCTATAGTATGCCGTACGGTATGGGCTATAGCCCATGTTCAAAAATTATGAAAAACGAGGTTAATTCTTTTTTTTCAAAATTTCAAAAAACGATGGGCTATAACCCATGTTTTCTTCTTTTTTTTTTTTTTTTTAAACCTCAAAAATTATGTAAAACGGCGTGCTATAGTATGCCGTACGGTATGGGCTATAGCCCATGTTCAAAAATGATGAAAAACGAGGTTAATTTCTTTTTCAAAATTTCCGAAAACGATGGGCTATAACCCATGTTTTTTTTTTTTTTTTTCAAAACCTCAAAAATGATGTAAAACGGCGTGCTATAGTATGCCGTACGGTATGGGCTATAGCCCATGTTCAAAAATGATGAAAAACGAGGTTAATTTGTTTTTCAAATTTTCAAAAAACGATGGGCTATAACCCATGTTTTTTTTGTTTTTTTCGTTTTTTTCAAAACCTCAAAAATGATGAAAAACGGTGTGCTATAGTATGCCGTCCGGTATGGGCTATAGCCCATGTTCAAAAATGATGAAAAACGAGGTTACATTTTTTTTTCAAATTTTCAAAAAACGATGGGCTATAACCCATGTTTTTTTTCTTTTCCATTTTTTTCAAAACCTAAAAAATGATGAAAAACGGCGTGCTATAGTATGCCGTCCGGTATGGGCTATAGCCCATGTTGAAAAATGATGAAAAACGAGGTTACATTTTTTTTTCAAATTTTCAAAAAACGATGGGCTATAACCCATGTTTTTTTCATTTTTTCATTTTTTTCAAAACCTCAAAAATGATGAAAAACGGCGTGCTATAGTATGCCGTACGGTATGGGCTATAGCCCATGTTCAAAAATGATGAAAAACGAGGTTACATTTTTTTTTTCAAATTTTCAAAAAACGATGGGCTATAACCCATGTTTTTTTTCTTTTCCATTTTTTTCAAAACCTAAAAAATGATGAAAAACGGCGTGCTATAGTATGCCGTCCGGTATGGGCTATAGCCCATGTTCAAAATGATGAAAAACGAGGTTAATATTTTTTTCAAAATTTCAAAAAACGATGGGCTATAACCCATGTTTTTTTTTTTTTTTTTTTTTTTTTAAACCTCAAAAATGATGTAAAACGGCGTGCTATAGTATGCCGTACGGTATGGGCCATAGCCCATGTTCAAAAATGATGAAAAACGAGGTTAATTTGTTTTTCAAAATTTCTAAAAACGATGGGCTATAACCCATGTTTTTTTCATTTTTTTCATTTTTTTCAAAACATCAAAAATGATGAAAAACGGTGTGCTATAGTATGCCGTCCGGTATGGGCTATAGCCCATGTTCAAAAATGATGAAAAACGAGGTTACATTTTTTTTTCAAATTTTCAAAAAACGATGGGCTATAACCGATGTTTTTTTTCTTTTCCATTTTTTTCAAAACCTCAAAAATGATGAAAAACGGTGTGCTATAGTATGCCGTCCGGTATGGGCTATAGCCCATGTTCAAAAATGATGAAAAACGAGGTTACATTTTTTTTTCAAATTTTCAAAAAACGATGGGCTATAACCCATGTTTTTTTTCTTTTCCATTTTTTTCAAAACCTAAAAAATGATGAAAAACGGCGTGCTATAGTATGCCGTCCGGTATGGGCTATAGCCCATGTTGAAAAATGATGAAAAACGAGGTTACATTTTTTTTTCAAATTTTCAAAAAACGATGGGCTATAACCCATGTTTTTTTCATTTTTTCATTTTTTTCAAAACCTCAAAAATGATGAAAAACGGCGTGCTATAGTATGCCGTACGGTATGGGCTATAGCCCATGTTCAAAAATGATGAAAAACGAGGTTACATTTTTTTTTTTCAAATTTTCAAAAAACGATGGGCTATAACCCATGTTTTTTTTCTTTTCCATTTTTTTCAAAACCTAAAAAATGATGAAAAACGGCGTGCTATAGTATGCCGTCCGGTATGGGCTATAGCCCATGTTCAAAAATGATGAAAAACGAGGTTAATTTGTTTTTCAAATTTTCAAAAAACGATGGGCTATAACCCATGTTTTTTTTGTTTTTTTCGTTTTTTTCAAAACCTCAAAAATGATGAAAAACGGTGTGCTATAGTATGCCGTCCGGTATGGGCTATAGCCCATGTTCAAAAATGATGAAAAACGAGGTTACATTTTTTTTTCAAATTTTCAAAAAACGATGGGCTATAACCCATGTTTTTTTTCTTTTCCATTTTTTTCAAAACCTAAAAAATGATGAAAAACGGCGTGCTATAGTATGCCGTCCGGTATGGGCTATAGCCCATGTTGAAAAATGATGAAAAACGAGGTTACATTTTTTTTTCAAATTTTCAAAAAACGATGGGCTATAACCCATGTTTTTTTCATTTTTTCATTTTTTTCAAAACCTCAAAAATGATGAAAAACGGCGTGCTATAGTATGCCGTACGGTATGGGCTATAGCCCATGTTCAAAAATGATGAAAAACGAGGTTACATTTTTTTTTTCAAATTTTCAAAAAACGATGGGCTATAACCCATGTTTTTTTTCTTTTCCATTTTTTTCAAAACCTAAAAAATGATGAAAAACGGCGTGCTATAGTATGCCGTCCGGTATGGGCTATAGCCCATGTTCAAAATGATGAAAAACGAGGTTAATATTTTTTTCAAAATTTCAAAAAACGATGGGCTATAACCCATGTTTTTTTTTTTTTTTTTTTTTTTTTAAACCTCAAAAATGATGTAAAACGGCGTGCTATAGTATGCCGTACGGTATGGGCCATAGCCCATGTTCAAAAATGATGAAAAACGAGGTTAATTTGTTTTTCAAAATTTCTAAAAACGATGGGCTATAACCCATGTTTTTTTCATTTTTTTCATTTTTTTCAAAACATCAAAAATGATGAAAAACGGTGTGCTATAGTATGCCGTCCGGTATGGGCTATAGCCCATGTTCAAAAATGATGAAAAACGAGGTTACATTTTTTTTTCAAATTTTCAAAAAACGATGGGCTATAACCGATGTTTTTTTTCTTTTCCATTTTTTTCAAAACCTCAAAAATGATGAAAAACGGTGTGCTATAGTATGCCGTCCGGTATGGGCTATAGCCCATGTTCAAAAATGATGAAAAACGAGGTTACATTTTTTTTTCAAATTTTCAAAAAACGATGGGCTATAACCCATGTTTTTTTTCTTTTCCATTTTTTTCAAAACCTAAAAAATGATGAAAAACGGCGTGCTATAGTATGCCGTCCGGTATGGGCTATAGCCCATGTTGAAAAATGATGAAAAACGAGGTTACATTTTTTTTTCAAATTTTCAAAAAACGATGGGCTATAACCCATGTTTTTTTCATTTTTTCATTTTTTTCAAAACCTCAAAAATGATGAAAAACGGCGTGCTATAGTATGCCGTACGGTATGGGCTATAGCCCATGTTCAAAAATGATGAAAAACGAGGTTACATTTTTTTTTTTCAAATTTTCAAAAAACGATGGGCTATAACCCATGTTTTTTTTCTTTTCCATTTTTTTCAAAACCTAAAAAATGATGAAAAACGGCGTGCTATAGTATGCCGTCCGGTATGGGCTATAGCCCATGTTCAAAAATGATGAAAAACGAGGTTAATATTTTTTTCAAAATTTAAAAAAACGATGGGCTATAACCCATGTTTTTTTTTTTTTTTTTTTTTTTTTAAACCTCAAAAATGATGTAAAACGGCGTGCTATAGTATGCCGTACGGTATGGGCCATAGCCCATGTTCAAAAATGATGAAAAACGAGGTTAATTTGTTTTTCAAAATTTCTAAAAACGATGGGCTATAACCCATGTTTTTTTCATTTTTTTCAAAACATCAAAAATGATGAAAAACGGTGTGCTATAGTATGCCGTCCGGTATGGGCTATAGCCCATGTTCAAAAATGATGAAAAACGAGGTTACATTTTTTTTTCAAATTTTCAAAAAACGATGGGCTATAACCCATGTTTTTTTTCTTTTCCATTTTTTTCAAAACCTCAAAAATGATGAAAAACGGCGTGCTATAGTATGCCGTCCGGTATGGGCTATAGCCCATGTTCAAAAATGATGAAAAACGAGGTTAAAAAAAATAATCAAAATTTCAAAAAACCCATGTTTTTTTTTTTTTTTTTTTTTTCAAAACCTCAAAAATGATGAAAAACGGTGTGCTATAGTATGCCGTCCGGTATGGGCTATAGCCCATGTTCAAAAATGATGAAAAACTAGGTTACATTTTTTTTTCAAATTTTCAAAAAACGATGGGCTATAACCCATGTTTTTTTTCTTTTCCATTTTTTTCAAAACCTCAAAAATGATGAAAAACGGCGTGCTATAGTATGCCGTACGGTATGGGCTATAGCCCATGTTCAAAAATGATGAAAAACGAGGTTAATTCTTTTTTTTCAAAATTAAAAAAAACGATGGGCTATAACCCATGTTTTTTTTTTTTTTTTTTTTTTTTTAACCTCAAAAATTATGTAAAACGGCGTGCTATAGTATGCCGTACGGTATGGGCTATAGCCCATGTTCAAAAATGATGAAAAACGAGGTTAATTTGTTTTTCAAATTAAAAAAAAACGATGGGCTATAACCCATGTTTTTTTTGGTTTTTTCATTTTTTTCAAAACCTAAAAAATTATGAAAAACGGTGTGCTATAGTATGCCGTCCGGTATGGGCTATAGCCCATGTTCAAAAATAAAGAAAAACGAGGTTACATTTTTTTTTCAAATTTTCAAAAAACGATGGGTTATAACCCATGTTTTTTTTCTTTTCCATTTTTTTCAAAACCTAAAAAATGATGAAAAACTGCGTGCTATAGTATGCCGTCCGGTATGGGCTATAGCCCATGTTCAAAAATGATGAAAAACGAGGTTAAAAAAAATAATCAAAATTTCAAAAAACGATGGGCTATAACCCATGTTTTTTTTCTTTTCCATTTTTTTCAAAACCTCAAAAATGATGAAAAACTGCGTGCTATAGTATGCCGTACGGTATGGGCTATAGCCCATGTTCAAAAATGATGAAAAACGAGGTTAATTCTTTTTTTTCAAAATAAAAAAAAACGATGGGCTATAACCCATGTTTTTTTTTGTTTTTAGTTTTTTTTAAACCTCAAAAATTATGTAAAACGGCGTGCTATAGTATGCCGTACGGTATGGGCTATAGCCCATGTTCAAAAATGATGAAAAACGAGGTTAATTTGTTTTTCAAATTTTCAAAAAACGATGGGCTATAACCCATGTTTTTTTTGGTTTTTTCATTTTTTTCAAAACCTAAAAAATTATGAAAAACGGTGTGCTATAGTATGCCGTCCGGTATGGGCTATAGCCCATGTTCAAAAATGATGAAAAACGAGGTTACATTTTTTTTTCAAATTTTCAAAAAACGATGGGTTATAACCCATGTTTTTTTTCTTTTCCATTTTTTTCAAAACCTAAAAAATGATGAAAAACTGCGTGCTATAGTATGCCGTCCGGTATGGGATATAGCCCATGTTCAAAAATGATGAAAAACGAGGTTACATTTTTTTTTCAAATTTTCAAAAAACGATGGGCTATAACCCATGTTTTTTTTCTTTTCCATTTTTTTCAAAACCTCAAAAATGATGAAAAACGGCGTGCTATAGTATGCCGTCCGGTATGGGCTATAGCCCATGTTCAAAAATGATGAAAAACGAGGTTAAAAAAAATAATCAAAATTTCAAAAAACGATGGGCTATAACCCATGTTTTTTTTCTTTTCCATTTTTTTCAAAACCTCAAAAATGATGAAAAACTGCGTGCTATAGTATGCCGTACGGTATGGGCTATAGCCCATGTTCAAAAATGATGAAAAACGAGGTTAATTCTTTTTTTTCAAAATAAAAAAAAACGATGGGCTATAACCCATGTTTTTTTTTGTTTTTAGTTTTTTTTAAACCTCAAAAATTATGTAAAACGGCGTGCTATAGTATGCCGTACGGTATGGGCTATAGCCCATGTTCAAAAATGATGAAAAACGAGGTTAATTTGTTTTTCAAATTTTCAAAAAACGATGGGCTATAACCCATGTTTTTTTTGGTTTTTTCATTTTTTTCAAAACCTCAAAAATGATGAAAAACGGTGTGCTATAGTATGCCGTCCGGTATGGGCTATAGCCCATGTTCAAAAATGATGAAAAACGAGGTTACATTTTTTTTTCAAATTTTCAAAAAACGATGGGTTATAACCCATGTTTTTTTTCTTTTCCATTTTTTTCAAAACCTAAAAAATTATGAAAAACGGCGTGCTATAGTATGCCGTCCGGTATGGGATATAGCCCATGTTCAAAAATCATGAAAAACGAGGTTAATTTTTTTTTCAAAATTTCAAAAAACGATGGGCTATAACCCATGTTTTTTTTTTGTTTTTGTTTTTTCAAAACCTCAAAAATGATGTAAAACGGCGTGCTATAGTATGCCGTACGGTATGGGCCATAGCCCATGTTCAAAAATGATGAAAAACGAGGTTAATTTGTTTTTCAAAATTTCAAAAAACGATGGGCTATAACCCATGTTTTTTTCATTTTTTTCATTTTTTTCAAAACCTCAAAAATGATGAAAAACGGTGTGCTATAGTATGCCGTCCGGTATGGGCTATAGCCCATGTTCAAAAATGATGAAAAACGAGGTTACATTTTTTTTTCAAATTTTCAAAAAACGATGGGCTATAACCCATGTTTTTTTTCTTTTCCATTTTTTTCAAAACCTCAAAAATGATGAAAAACGGCGTGCTATAGTATGCCGTACGGTATGGGCTATAGCCCATGTTCAAAAATGATGAAAAACGAGGTTAATTTATTTTTCAAATTTTCAAAAAACGATGGGCTATAACCCACGTTTTTTTTCTTTTTTTTCTTTTTTTTCAAAACCTCAAAAATGATGTAAAACGGCGTGCTATAGTATGCCGTCCGGTATGGGCTATAGCCCATGTTCAAAAATGATGAAAAACGAGGTTAAAAAAAATAATCAAAATTTCAAAAAACGATGGGCTATAACCCATGTTTTTTTTTTTTTTTAAACCTCAAAAATGATGAAAAACGGTGTGCTATAGTATGCCGTCCGGTATGGGCTATAGCCCATGTTCAAAAATGATGAAAAACGAGGTTAAAAAAAAAGAAAAAAAAATCTAAATTTCAAAAAACAATGGGCTATAACCCATGTTTTTTTTGTTTTTTTTAAAAACCTCAATAATGATGAAAAACGGCGTGCTATAGTATGCCGTCCGGTATGGGCTATAGCCCATGTTCAAAAATGATGAAAAACGAGGTAAAAAAAAAAAAAAAAAAAAACTGGGCTATAACCCATGTTTTTTTATTTTTATTTTTTTCAAAACCTCAAAAATGATGAAAAACTGCGTGCTATAGTATGCCGTACGGTATGGGCTATAGCCCATGTTCAAAAATGATGAAAAACAAGGTTATTTTTCTTTTCAAATTTTCAAAAAACGATGGGCTATAACCCATGTTTTTTTTTTTTTTTTTTTTTTTTTTAAACCTCAAAAATGATGAAAAACTGCGTACTATAGTATGCCGTACGGTATGGGCTATATCCCATGTTCAAAAATGATGAAAAACGAGGTTAAAAATAATAATAAAAAATAAAAAAAACGATGGGCTATAACCCATGTTTTTTTTTTTTTTTTTTTCAAAACCTCAAAAATTATGAAAAACGGCGTGCTATAGTATGCCGTACGGTATGGGCTATAGCCCATGTTCAAAAATGATGAAAAACGAGGTTAATCTTTTTTTTTCAAAATTTCAAAAAACGATGGGCTATAACCCATGTTTTTTTCTTTTTTTCTTTTTTTTTTAAACCTCAAGAATTATGTAAAACGGCGTGCTATAGTATGCCGTACGGTATGGGCTATAGCCCATGTTCAAAAATGATGAAAAACGAGGTTAATTTATTTTTCAAAATTTCCAAAAACGATGGGCTATAACCCATGTTTTTTTTTTTTTTTTTTCAAAACCTCAAAAATTATGAAAAACGGCGTGCTATAGTATGCCGTACGGTATGGGCTATAGCCCATGTTCAAAAATGATGAAAAACGAGGTTAATCTTTTTTTTTCAAATTTTCAAAAAACGATGGGTTATAACCCATGTTTTTTTTCTTTTCCATTTTTTTCAAAACCTAAAAAATGATGAAAAACGGCGTGCTATAGTATGCCGTCCGGTATGGGATATAGCCCATGTTCAAAAATCATGAAAAACGAGGTTAATTTTTTTTTCAAAATTTCAAAAAACGATGGGCTATAACCCATGTTTTTTTTTTTTTTTTTTTTTTTTTAAACCTCAAAAATGATGTAAAACGGTGTGCTATAGTATGCCGTCCGGTATGGGCTATAGCCCATGTTCAAAAATGATGAAAAACGAGGTTACATTTTTTTTTCAAATTTTCAAAAAACGATGGGCTATAACCCATGTTTTTTTTCTTTTCCATTTTTTTCAAAACCTCAAAAATGATGAAAAACGGTGTGCTATAGTATGCCGTCCGGTATGGGCTATAGCCCATGTTCAAAAATGATGAAAAACGAGGTTACATTTTTTTTTTCAAATTTTCAAAAAACGATGGGCTATAACCCATGTTTTTTTTCTTTTCCATTTTTTTCAAAACCTAAAAAATGATGAAAAACGGCGTGCTATAGTATGCCGTCCGGTATGGGCTATAGCCCATGTTGAAAAATGATGAAAAACGAGGTTACATTTTTTTTTCAAATTTTCAAAAAACGATGGGCTATAACCCATGTTTTTTTTTTTTTTTTTTTTTTTTTTAAACCTCAAAAATGATGTAAAACGGCGTGCTATAGTATGCCGTACGGTATGGGCCATAGCCCATGTTCAAAAATGATGAAAAACGAGGTTAATTTGTTTTTCAAAATTTCTAAAAACGATGGGCTATAACCCATGTTTTTTTCATTTTTTTCATTTTTTTCAAAACATCAAAAATGATGAAAAACGGTGTGCTATAGTATGCCGTCCGGTATGGGCTATAGCCCATGTTCAAAAATGATGAAAAACGAGGTTACATTTTTTTTTCAAATTTTCAAAAAACGATGGGCTATAACCCATGTTTTTTTTCGTTTCCATTTTTTTCAAAACCTCAAAAATGATGAAAAACGGCGTGCTATAGTATGCCGTCCGGTATGGGCTATAGCCCATGTTCAAAAATGATGAAAAACGAGGTTAAAAAAAATAATCAAAATTTAAAAAAACGATGGGCTATAACCCATGTTTTTTTTTTTTTTTTTTTTTTCAAAACCTCAAAAATGATGAAAAACGGTGTGCTATAGTATGCCGTCCGGTATGGGCTATAGCCCATGTTCAAAAATGATGAAAAACGAGGTTACATTTTTTTTTCAAATTTTCGAAAAACGATGGGCTATAACCCATGTTTTTTTTCTTTTCCATTTTTTTCAAAACCTCAAAAATGATGAAAAACGGCGTGCTATAGTATGCCGTACGGTATGGGCTATAGCCCATGTTCAAAAATGATGAAAAACGAGGTTAATTTTTTTTTTTCAAAATAAAAAAAAACGATGGGCTATAACCCATGTTTTTTTTGTTTTTGTTTTTTTTTTTAACCTCAGAAATTATGTAAAACGGCGTGCTATAGTATGCCGTCCGGTATGGGATATAGCCCATGTTCAAAAATGATGAAAAACGAGGTTAATTTTTTTTTCAAAATTTCAAAAAACGATGGGCTATAACCCATGTTTTTTTTTTTTTTTTTTTTTTTCAAAACCTCAAAAATGATGTAAAACGGCGTGCTATAGTATGCCGTACGGTATGGGCCATAGCCCATGTTCAAAAATGATGAAAAACGAGGTTAATTTGTTTTTCAAAATTTCAAAAAACGATGGGCTATAACCCATGTTTTTTTCATTTTTTTCATTTTTTTCAAAACCTCAAAAATGATGAAAAACGGTGTGCTATAGTATGCCGTCCGGTATGGGCTATAGCCCATGTTCAAAAATG
Organism: Protomyctophum parallelum; assembly: GCF_964188405.1. Taxonomy (NCBI): domain Eukaryota; kingdom Metazoa; phylum Chordata; class Actinopteri; order Myctophiformes; family Myctophidae; genus Protomyctophum; species Protomyctophum parallelum. The sequence goes on from NC_139699.1 coordinate 33,062,894, forward strand.
ATGAAAAACGAGGTTACATTTTTTTTTCAAATTTTCAAAAAACGATGGGCTATAACCCATGTTTTTTTTCTTTTCCATTTTTTTCAAAACCTCAAAAATGATGAAAAACGGCGTGCTATAGTATGCCGTACGGTATGGGCTATAGCCCATGTTCAAAAATGATGAAAAACGAGGTTAATTTATTTTTCAAATTTTCAAAAAACGATGGGCTATAACCCACGTTTTTTTTCTTTTTTTTCATTTTTTTCAAAACCTCAAAAATGATGTAAAACGGCGTGCTATAGTATGCCGTCCGGTATGGGCTATAGCCCATGTTCAAAAATGATGAAAAACGAGGTTAAAAAAAATAATCAAAATTTCAAAAAACGATGGGCTATAACCCATGTTTTTTTTTTTTTTTTTTTTTTCAAAACCTCAAAAATGATGAAAAACGGTGTGCTATAGTATGCCGTCCGGTATGGGCTATAGCCCATGTTCAAAAATGATGAAAAACGAGGTTAAAAAAAAAGAAAAAAAAATCAAAATTTCAAAAAACAATGGGCTATAACCCATGTTTTTTTTGTTTTTTTTAAAAACCTCAATAATGATGAAAAACGGCGTGCTATAGTATGCCGTCCGGTATGGGCTATAGCCCATGTTCAAAAATGATGAAAAACGAGGTAAAAAAAAAAAAAAAAAAAAAAACTGGGCTATAACCCATGTTTTTTTTGTTTTTTTTTCAAAACCTCAAAAATTATGAAAAACGGCGTGCTATAGTATGCCGTACGGTATGGGCTATAGCCCATGTTCAAAAATGATGAAAAACGAGGTTAATCTTTTTTTTTCAAAATTTCAAAAAACGATGGGCTATAACCCATGTTTTTTTCTTTTTTTTTTTAAACCTCAAGAATTATGTAAAACGGCGTGCTATAGTATGCCGTACGGTATGGGCTATAGCCCATGTTCAAAAATGATGAAAAACGAGGTTAATTTATTTTTCAAAATTTCCAAAAACGATGGGCTATAACCCATGTTTTTTTTTTTTTTTTTCCAAAACCTCAAAAATTATGAAAAACGGCGTGCTATAGTATGCCGTACGGTATGGGCTATAGCCCATGTTCAAAAATGATGAAAAACGAGGTTAATCTTTTTTTTTCAAATTTTCAAAAAACGATGGGTTATAACCCATGTTTTTTTTCTTTTCCATTTTTTTCAAAACCTAAAAAATGATGAAAAACGGCGTGCTATAGTATGCCGTCCGGTATGGGATATAGCCCATGTTCAAAAATCATGAAAAACGAGGTTAATTTTTTTTTCAAAATTTCAAAAAACGATGGGCTATAACCCATGTTTTTTTTTTTTTTTTTTTTTTTCAAAACCTCAAAAATGATGTAAAACGGTGTGCTATAGTATGCCGTCCGGTATGGGCTATAGCCCATGTTCAAAAATGATGAAAAACGAGGTTACATTTTTTTTTCAAATTTTCAAAAAACGATGGGCTATAACCCATGTTTTTTTTCTTTTCCATTTTTTTCAAAACCTCAAAAATGATGAAAAACGGCGTGCTATAGTATGCCGTCCGGTATGGGATATAGCCCATGTTCAAAAATCATGAAAAACGAGGTTAATTTTTTTTTCAAAATTTCAAAAAACGATGGGCTATAACCCATGTTTTTTTTTTTTTTTTTTTTTTTTCAAAACCTCAAAAATGATGTAAAACGGTGTGCTATAGTATGCCGTCCGGTATGGGCTATAGCCCATGTTCAAAAATGATGAAAAACGAGGTTACATTTTTTTTTCAAATTTTCAAAAAACGATGGGCTATAACCCATGTTTTTTTTCTTTTCCATTTTTTTCAAAACCTCAAAAATGATGAAAAACGGTGTGCTATAGTATGCCGTCCGGTATGGGCTATAGCCCATGTTGAAAAATGATGAAAAACGAGGTTACATTTTTTTTTCAAATTTTCAAAAAACGATGGGCTATAACCCATGTTTTTTTTTTTTTTTTTTTTTTTTTAAACCTCAAAAATGATGTAAAACGGCGTGCTATAGTATGCCGTACGGTATGGGCCATAGCCCATGTTCAAAAATGATGAAAAACGAGGTTAATTTGTTTTTCAAAATTTCTAAAAACGATGGGCTATAACCCATGTTTTTTTCATTTTTTTCATTTTTTTCAAAACATCAAAAATGATGAAAAACGGTGTGCTATAGTATGCCGTCCGGTATGGGCTATAGCCCATGTTCAAAAATGATGAAAAACGAGGTTACATTTTTTTTTCAAATTTTCAAAAAACGATGGGCTATAACCCATGTTTTTTTTCTTTTCCATTTTTTTCAAAACCTCAAAAATGATGAAAAACGGCGTGCTATAGTATGCCGTCCGGTATGGGCTATAGCCCATGTTCAAAAATGATGAAAAACGAGGTTAAAAAAAATAATCAAAATTTAAAAAAACGATGGGCTATAACCCATGTTTTTTTTTTTTTTTTTTTTTTCAAAACCTCAAAAATGATGAAAAACGGTGTGCTATAGTATGCCGTCCGGTATGGGCTATAGCCCATGTTCAAAAATGATGAAAAACGAGGTTACATTTTTTTTTCAAATTTTCTAAAAACGATGGGCTATAACCCATGTTTCTTTTCTTTTCCATTTTTTTCAAAACCTCAAAAATGATGAAAAACGGCGTGCTATAGTATGCCGTACGGTATGGGCTATAGCCCATGTTCAAAAATGATGAAAAACGAGGTTAATTCTTTTTTTTTCAAAATTAAAAAAAACGATGGGCTATAACCCATGTTTTTTTTTTTTTTTTAAACCTCAGAAATTATGTAAAACGGCGTGCTATAGTATGCCGTACGGTATGGGCTATAGCCCATGTTCAAAAATGATGAAAAACGAGGTTAATTTGTTTTTCAAATTTAAAAAAAACGATGGGCTATAACCCATGTTTTTTTTGGTTTTTTCATTTTTTTCAAAACCTAAAAAATGATGAAAAACGGTGTGCTATAGTATGCCGTCCGGTATGGGCTATAGCCCATGTTCAAAAATGATGAAAAACGAGGTTACATTTTTTTTTCAAATTTTCAAAAAACGATGGGTTATAACCCATGTTTTTTTTCTTTTCCATTTTTTTCAAAACCTAAAAAATGATGAAAAACTGCGTGCTATAGTATGCCGTCCGGTATGGGATATAGCCCATGTTCAAAAAATGATGAAAAACGAGGTTACATTTTTTTTTCAAATTTTCAAAAAACGATGGGCTATAACCCATGTTTTTTTTCTTTTCCATTTTTTTCAAAACCTCAAAAATGATGAAAAACGGCGTGCTATAGTATGCCGTCCGGTATGGGCTATAGCCCATGTTCAAAAATGATGAAAAACGAGGTTAAAAAAAATAATCAAAATTTCAAAAAACGATGGGCTATAACCCATGTTTTTTTTTTTGTTTTTTTTTTTCAAAACCTCAAAAATGATGAAAAACGGTGTGCTATAGTATGCCGTCCGGTATGGGCTATAGCCCATGTTCAAAAATGATGAAAAACGAGGTTACATTTTTTTTTCAAATTTTCAAAAAACGATGGGCTATAACCCATGTTTTTTTTCTTTTCCATTTTTTTCAAAACCTCAAAAATGATGAAAAACGGCGTGCTATAGTATGCCGTCCGGTATGGGCTATAGCCCATGTTCAAAAATGATGAAAAACGAGGTTAAAAAAAATAATCAAAATTTAAAAAAACGATGGGCTATAACCCATGTTTTTTTTTTTTTTTTTTTTTTCAAAACCTCAAAAATGATGAAAAACGGTGTGCTATAGTATGCCGTCCGGTATGGGCTATAGCCCATGTTCAAAAATGATGAAAAACGAGGTTACATTTTTTTTTCAAATTTTCTAAAAACGATGGGCTATAACCCATGTTTCTTTTCTTTTCCATTTTTTTCAAAACCTCAAAAATGATGAAAAACGGCGTGCTATAGTATGCCGTACGGTATGGGCTATAGCCCATGTTCAAAAATGATGAAAAACGAGGTTAATTCTTTTTTTTCAAAATTAAAAAAAACGATGGGCTATAACCCATGTTTTTTTTTTTTTTTTAAACCTCAGAAATTATGTAAAACGGCGTGCTATAGTATGCCGTACGGTATGGGCTATAGCCCATGTTCAAAAATGATGAAAAACGAGGTTAATTTGTTTTTCAAATTTAAAAAAAACGATGGGCTATAACCCATGTTTTTTTTGGTTTTTTCATTTTTTTCAAAACCTAAAAAATGATGAAAAACGGTGTGCTATAGTATGCCGTCCGGTATGGGCTATAGCCCATGTTCAAAAATGATGAAAAACGAGGTTACATTTTTTTTTCAAATTTTCAAAAAACGATGGGTTATAACCCATGTTTTTTTTCTTTTCCATTTTTTTCAAAACCTAAAAAATGATGAAAAACTGCGTGCTATAGTATGCCGTCCGGTATGGGATATAGCCCATGTTCAAAAATGATGAAAAACGAGGTTACATTTTTTTTTCAAATTTTCAAAAAACGATGGGCTATAACCCATGTTTTTTTTCTTTTCCATTTTTTTCAAAACCTCAAAAATGATGAAAAACGGCGTGCTATAGTATGCCGTCCGGTATGGGCTATAGCCCATGTTCAAAAATGATGAAAAACGAGGTTAAAAAAAATAATCAAAATTTCAAAAAACGATGGGCTATAACCCATGTTTTTTTTTTTTTTTTTTTTTCAAAACCTCAAAAATGATGAAAAACGGTGTGCTATAGTATGCCGTCCGGTATGGGCTATAGCCCATGTTCAAAAATGATGAAAAACGAGGTTACATTGTTTTTTTCAAATTTTCTAAAAACGATGGGCTATACCCATGTTTTTTTTGGTTTTTTCATTTTTTTCAAAACCTAAAAAATGATGAAAAACTGCGTGCTATAGTATGCCGTCCGGTATGGGCTATAGCCCATGTTCAAAAATGATGAAAAACGAGGTTACATTTTTTTTTCAAATTTTCAAAAAACGATGGGTTATAACCCATGTTTTTTTTCTTTTCCATTTTTTTCAAAACCTAAAAAATGATGAAAAACTGCGTGCTATAGTATGCCGTCCGGTATGGGATATAGCCCATGTTCAAAAATGATGAAAAACGAGGTTACATTTTTTTTTCAAATTTTCAAAAAACGATGGGCTATAACCCATGTTTTTTTTCTTTTCCATTTTTTTCAAAACCTCAAAAATGATGAAAAACGGCGTGCTATAGTATGCCGTCCGGTATGGGCTATAGCCCATGTTCAAAAATGATGAAAAACGAGGTTAAAAAAAATAATCAAAATTTCAAAAAACGATGGGCTATAACCCATGTTTTTTTTTTTTTTTTTTTTTCAAAACCTCAAAAATGATGAAAAACGGTGTGCTATAGTATGCCGTCCGGTATGGGCTATAGCCCATGTTCAAAAATGATGAAAAACGAGGTTACATTGTTTTTTTCAAATTTTCTAAAAACGATGGGCTATACCCATGTTTTTTTTGGTTTTTTCATTTTTTTCAAAACCTCAAAAATGATGAAAAACTGCGTGCTATAGTATGCCGTCCGGTATGGGCTATAGCCCATGTTCAAAAATGATGAAAAACGAGGTTACATTTTTTTTTCAAATTTTCAAAAAACGATGGGTTATAACCCATGTTTTTTTTCTTTTCCATTTTTTTCAAAACCTAAAAAATGATGAAAAACGGCGTGCTATAGTATGCCGTCCGGTATGGGATATAGCCCATGTTCAAAAATCATGAAAAACTAGGTTAATCTTTTTTTCAAAATTTCAAAAAACGATGGGCTATAACCCATGTTTTTTTTTTGTTTTTGTTTTTTTCAAAACCTCAAAAATGATGTAAAACGGCGTGCTATAGTATGCCGTACGTACGGTATGGGCTATATCCCATGTTCAAAAATGATGAAAAACGAGGTTAAAAATAATAATAAAAAATAAAAAAAACGATGGGCTATAACCCATGTTTTTTTTGTTTTTTTTTCAAAACCTCAAAAATTATGAAAAACGGCGTGCTATAGTATGCCGTACGGTATGGGCTATAGCCCATGTTCAAAAATGATGAAAAACGAGGTTAATCTTTTTTTTTCAAAATTTCAAAAAACGATGGGCTATAACCCATGTTTTTTTCTTTTTTTCTTTTTTTTTTAAACCTCAAGAATTATGTAAAACGGCGTGCTATAGTATGCCGTACGGTATGGGCTATAGCCCATGTTCAAAAATGATGAAAAACGAGGTTAATTTCTTTTTCAAAATTTCCAAAAACGATGAGCTATAACCCATGTTTTTTTTTGTTTTTGTTTTTTTTCAAAACCTCAAAAATGATGAAAAACGGGGTTAATTTTTTTTTCAAATTTTCAAAAAACGATGGGCTATAACCCACGTTTTTTTTTTTTTTTCATTTTTTTCAAAACCTCAAAAATGATGAAAAACTGTGTGCTATAGTATGCCGTACGGTATGGGCTATATCCCATGTTCAAAAATGATGAAAAACGAGGTTAAAAAAAAAGAAAAAAAAAAAAACTGGGCTATAACCCATGTTTTGTTTTGTTTTTTTTCAAAACCTCAATAATGATGAAAAACGGCGTGCTATAGTATGCCGTCCGGTATGGGCTATAGCCCATGTTCAAAAATGATGAAAAACGACGTTAAAAAAAAAAAGAAAAAAAAGAAACTGGGCTATAACCCATGTTTTTTTGTTTTTTTTTCAAAACCTCAAAAATGATGAAAAACTGCGTGCTATAGTATGCCGTACGGTATGGGCTATAGCCCATGTTCAAAAATGATGAAAAACGAGGTAATTTTTTTTTTCAAATTTTCAAAAAACGATGGGCTATAACCCATGTTTTTTTTTTTTTTTTTTTTTTTTTAAACCTCAAAAATGATGAAAAACGGCGTGCTATAGTATGCCGTACGGTATGGCTATAGCCCATGTTCAAAAATGATGAAAAACAAGGTTAAAAAAAATTATAATCAAAATATCAAAAAACGGTGGTATATAACACATGTTTTTTTTCTTTTTCAAAACCTCAAAAATGATGAAAAACGGCGTGCTATAGTATGCCGTACGGTATGGGCTATAGCCCATGTTCAAAAATGATGATAAACGAGGTTAAAAAAAAAAGAAGAAAAAATCAAAAAACGATGGGCTATAAACCCATGTTTTTTTTTTTTGGGGCTATAGCCCATGTTCAAAAATGATGAAAAACGAGGTTAATTTCTTTTTCAAAATTTCCAAAAACGATGGGCTATAACCCATGTTTTTTTTTTTTTTCAAAACCTCAAAAATGATGAAAAACGGCGTGCTATAGTATGCCGTCCGGTATGGGCTATAGCCCATGTTCAAAAATGATGAAAAACGAGGTTAATTTGTTTTTCAAAATTTCAAAAAACGATGGGCTATAACCCATGTTTTTTTCATTTTTTTCATTTTTTTCAAAACCTCAAAAATGATGAAAAACGGTGTGCTATAGTATGCCGTCCGGTATGGGCTATAGCCCATGTTCAAAAATGATGAAAAACGAGGTTAATTTGTTTTTCAAATTTTAAAAAAACGATGGGCTATAACCCATGTTTTTTTTGGTTTTTTCATTTTTTTCAAAACCTAAAAAATGATGAAAAACGGTGTGCTATAGTATGCCGTCCGGTATGGGCTATAGCCCATGTTCAAAAATGATGAAAAACGAGGTTACATTTTTTTTTCAAATTTTCAAAAAACGATGGGTTATAACCCATGTTTTTTTTCTTTTCCATTTTTTTCAAAACCTAAAAAATGATGAAAAACTGCGTGCTATAGTATGCCGTCCGGTATGGGATATAGCCCATGTTCAAAAATGATGAAAAACGAGGTTACATTTTTTTTTCAAATTTTCAAAAAACGATGGGCTATAACCCATGTTTTTTTTCTTTTCCATTTTTTTCAAAACCTCAAAAATGATGAAAAACGGCGTGCTATAGTATGCCGTCCGGTATGGGCTATAGCCCATGTTCAAAAATGATGAAAAACGAGGTTAAAAAAAATAATCAAAATTTCAAAAAACGATGGGCTATAACCCATGTTTTTTTTTTTGTTTTTTTTTTCAAAACCTCAAAAATGATGAAAAACGGTGTGCTATAGTATGCCGTACGGTATGGGCTATAGCCCATGTTCAAAAATGATGAAAAACGAGGTTAATCTTTTTTTTTCAAAATTTCAAAAAACGATGGGCTATAACCCATGTTTTTTTCTTTTTTTCTTTTTTTTTTAAACCTCAAGAATTATGTAAAACGGCGTGCTATAGTATGCCGTACGGTATGGGCTATAGCCCATGTTCAAAAATGATGAAAAACGAGGTTAATTTCTTTTTCAAAATTTCCAAAAACGATGAGCTATAACCCATGTTTTTTTTTGTTTTTGTTTTTTTTCAAAACCTCAAAAATGATGAAAAACGGGGTTAATTTTTTTTTCAAATTTTCAAAAAACGATGGGCTATAACCCACGTTTTTTTTTTTTTTTCATTTTTTTCAAAACCTCAAAAATGATGAAAAACTGTGTGCTATAGTATGCCGTACGGTATGGGCTATATCCCATGTTCAAAAATGATGAAAAACGAGGTTAAAAAAAAAGAAAAAAAAAAAAACTGGGCTATAACCCATGTTTTGTTTTGTTTTTTTTCAAAACCTCAATAATGATGAAAAACGGCGTGCTATAGTATGCCGTCCGGTATGGGCTATAGCCCATGTTCAAAAATGATGAAAAACGAGGTTAAAAAAAAAAAAAAAAAAAAGAAACTGGGCTATAACCCATGTTTTTTTTTTTTTTTTTCAAAACCTCAAAAATGATGAAAAACTGCGTGCTATAGTATGCCGTACGGTATGGGCTATAGCCCATGTTCAAAAATGATGAAAAACGAGGTAAATTTTTTTTTCAAATTTTCAAAAAACGATGGGCTATAACCCATGTTTTTTTTTTTTAAACCTCAAAAATGATGAAAAACGGCGTGCTATAGTATGCCGTACGGTATGGCTATAGCCCATGTTCAAAAATGATGAAAAACAAGGTTAAAAAAAATTATAATCAAAATATCAAAAAACGGTGGTATATAACACATGTTTTTTTTCTTTTTCAAAACCTCAAAAATGATGAAAAACGGCGTGCTATAGTATGCCGTCCGGTATGGGATATAGCCCATGTTCAAAAATCATGAAAAACGAGGTTAATTTTTTTTTTCAAAATTTCAAAAAACGATGGGCTATAACCCATGTTTTTTTTTTTTTTTTTTTTTTTCAAAACCTCAAAAATGATGTAAAACGGTGTGCTATAGTATGCCGTCCGGTATGGGCTATAGCCCATGTTCAAAAATGATGAAAAACGAGGTTACATTTTTTTTTCAAATTTTCAAAAAACGATGGGCTATAACCCATGTTTTTTTTCTTTTCCATTTTTTTCAAAACCTCAAAAATGATGAAAAACGGCGTGCTATAGTATGCCGTCCGGTATGGGATATAGCCCATGTTCAAAAATCATGAAAAACGAGGTTAATTTTTTTTTCAAAATTTCAAAAAACGATGGGCTATAACCCATGTTTTTTTTTTTTTTTTTTTTTTTTCAAAACCTCAAAAATGATGTAAAACGGTGTGCTATAGTATGCCGTCCGGTATGGGCTATAGCCCATGTTCAAAAATGATGAAAAACGAGGTTACATTTTTTTTTCAAATTTTCAAAAAACGATGGGCTATAACCCATGTTTTTTTTCTTTTCCATTTTTTTCAAAACCTCAAAAATGATGAAAAACGGTGTGCTATAGTATGCCGTCCGGTATGGGCTATAGCCCATGTTGAAAAATGATGAAAAACGAGGTTACATTTTTTTTTCAAATTTTCAAAAAACGATGGGCTATAACCCATGTTTTTTTTTTTTTTTTTTTTTTTTTAAACCTCAAAAATGATGTAAAACGGCGTGCTATAGTATGCCGTACGGTATGGGCCATAGCCCATGTTCAAAAATGATGAAAAACGAGGTTAATTTGTTTTTCAAAATTTCTAAAAACGATGGGCTATAACCCATGTTTTTTTCATTTTTTTCATTTTTTTCAAAACATCAAAAATGATGAAAAACGGTGTGCTATAGTATGCCGTCCGGTATGGGCTATAGCCCATGTTCAAAAATGATGAAAAACGAGGTTACATTTTTTTTTCAAATTTTCAAAAAACGATGGGCTATAACCCATGTTTTTTTTCTTTTCCATTTTTTTCAAAACCTCAAAAATGATGAAAAACGGCGTGCTATAGTATGCCGTCCGGTATGGGCTATAGCCCATGTTCAAAAATGATGAAAAACGAGGTTAAAAAAAATAATCAAAATTTAAAAAAACGATGGGCTATAACCCATGTTTTTTTTTTTTTTTTTTTTTTCAAAACCTCAAAAATGATGAAAAACGGTGTGCTATAGTATGCCGTCCGGTATGGGCTATAGCCCATGTTCAAAAATGATGAAAAACGAGGTTACATTTTTTTTTCAAATTTTCTAAAAACGATGGGCTATAACCCATGTTTCTTTTCTTTTCCATTTTTTTCAAAACCTCAAAAATGATGAAAAACGGCGTGCTATAGTATGCCGTACGGTATGGGCTATAGCCCATGTTCAAAAATGATGAAAAACGAGGTTAATTCTTTTTTTTCAAAATTAAAAAAAACGATGGGCTATAACCCATGTTTTTTTTTTTTTTTTAAACCTCAGAAATTATGTAAAACGGCGTGCTATAGTATGCCGTACGGTATGGGCTATAGCCCATGTTCAAAAATGATGAAAAACGAGGTTAATTTGTTTTTCAAATTTAAAAAAAACGATGGGCTATAACCCATGTTTTTTTTGGTTTTTTCATTTTTTTCAAAACCTAAAAAATGATGAAAAACGGTGTGCTATAGTATGCCGTCCGGTATGGGCTATAGCCCATGTTCAAAAATGATGAAAAACGAGGTTACATTTTTTTTTCAAATTTTCAAAAAACGATGGGTTATAACCCATGTTTTTTTTCTTTTCCATTTTTTTCAAAACCTAAAAAATGATGAAAAACTGCGTGCTATAGTATGCCGTCCGGTATGGGATATAGCCCATGTTCAAAAATGATGAAAAACGAGGTTACATTTTTTTTTCAAATTTTCAAAAAACGATGGGCTATAACCCATGTTTTTTTTCTTTTCCATTTTTTTCAAAACCTCAAAAATGATGAAAAACGGCGTGCTATAGTATGCCGTCCGGTATGGGCTATAGCCCATGTTCAAAAATGATGAAAAACGAGGTTAAAAAAAATAATCAAAATTTCAAAAAACGATGGGCTATAACCCATGTTTTTTTTTTTGTTTTTTTTTTTCAAAACCTCAAAAATGATGAAAAACGGTGTGCTATAGTATGCCGTCCGGTATGGGCTATAGCCCATGTTCAAAAATGATGAAAAACGAGGTTACATTTTTTTTTCAAATTTTCAAAAAACGATGGGCTATAACCCATGTTTTTTTTCTTTTCCATTTTTTTCAAAACCTCAAAAATGATGAAAAACGGCGTGCTATAGTATGCCGTCCGGTATGGGCTATAGCCCATGTTCAAAAATGATGAAAAACGAGGTTAAAAAAAATAATCAAAATTTAAAAAAAATTTTTTTAAAGAAACCCATGTTTTTTTTTTTTTTTTTTTTTCAAAACCTCAAAAATGATGAAAAACGGCGTGCTATAGTATGCCGTCCGGTATGGGCTATAGCCCATGTTCAAAAATGATGAAAAACGAGGTTACATTTTTTTTTCAAATTTTCTAAAAACGATGGGCTATAACCCATGTTTCTTTTCTTTTCCATTTTTTTCAAAACCTCAAAAATGATGAAAAACGGCGTGCTATAGTATGCCGTACGGTATGGGCTATAGCCCATGTTCAAAAATGATGAAAAACGAGGTTAATTCTTTTTTTTCAAAATTAAAAAAAACGATGGGCTATAACCCATGTTTTTTTTTTTTTTTTAAACCTCAGAAATTATGTAAAACGGCGTGCTATAGTATGCCGTACGGTATGGGCTATAGCCCATGTTCAAAAATGATGAAAAACGAGGTTAATTTGTTTTTCAAATTTAAAAAAAACGATGGGCTATAACCCATGTTTTTTTTGGTTTTTTCATTTTTTTCAAAACCTAAAAAATGATGAAAAACGGTGTGCTATAGTATGCCGTCCGGTATGGGCTATAGCCCATGTTCAAAAATGATGAAAAACGAGGTTACATTTTTTTTTCAAATTTTCAAAAAACGATGGGTTATAACCCATGTTTTTTTTCTTTTCCATTTTTTTCAAAACCTAAAAAATGTAGAAAAACTGCGTGCTATAGTATGCCGTCCGGTATGGGATATAGCCCATGTTCAAAAATGATGAAAAACGAGGTTACATTTTTTTTTCAAATTTTCAAAAAACGATGGGCTATAACCCATGTTTTTTTTCTTTTCCATTTTTTTCAAAACCTCAAAAATGATGAAAAACGGCGTGCTATAGTATGCCGTCCGGTATGGGCTATAGCCCATGTTCAAAAATGATGAAAAACGAGGTTAAAAAAAATAATCAAAATTTCAAAAAACGATGGGCTATAACCCATGTTTTTTTTTTTGTTTTTTTTTTCAAAACCTCAAAAATGATGAAAAACGGTGTGCTATAGTATGCCGTCCGGTATGGGCTATAGCCCATGTTCAAAAATGATGAAAAACGAGGTTACATTGTTTTTTTCAAATTTTCTAAAAACGATGGGCTATACCCATGTTTTTTTTGGTTTTTTCATTTTTTTCAAAACCTCAAAAATGATGAAAAACTGCGTGCTATAGTATGCCGTCCGGTATGGGCTATAGCCCATGTTCAAAAATGATGAAAAACGAGGTTACATTTTTTTTTCAAATTTTCAAAAAACGATGGGTTATAACCCATGTTTTTTTTCTTTTCCATTTTTTTCAAAACCTCAAAAATGATGAAAAACGGCGTGCTATAGTATGCCGTACGGTATGGGCTATAGCCCATGTTCAAAAATGATGAAAAACGAGGTTAATTCTTTTTTTTCAAAATTAAAAAAAACGATGGGCTATAACCCATGTTTTTTTTTTTTTTTTAAACCTCAGAAATTATGTAAAACGGCGTGCTATAGTATGCCGTACGGTATGGGCTATAGCCCATGTTCAAAAATGATGAAAAACGAGGTTAATTTGTTTTTCAAATTTAAAAAAAAACGATGGGCTATAACCCATGTTTTTTTTGGTTTTTTCATTTTTTTCAAAACCTAAAAAATGATGAAAAACGGTGTGCTATAGTATGCCGTCCGGTATGGGCTATAGCCCATGTTCAAAAATGATGAAAAACGAGGTTACATTTTTTTTTCAAATTTTCAAAAAACGATGGGTTATAACCCATGTTTTTTTTCTTTTCCATTTTTTTCAAAACCTAAAAAATGATGAAAAACTGCGTGCTATAGTATGCCGTCCGGTATGGGATATAGCCCATGTTCAAAAATGATGAAAAACGAGGTTACATTTTTTTTTCAAATTTTCAAAAAACGATGGGCTATAACCCATGTTTTTTTTCTTTTCCATTTTTTTCAAAACCTCAAAAATGATGAAAAACGGCGTGCTATAGTATGCCGTCCGGTATGGGCTATAGCCCATGTTCAAAAATGATGAAAAACGAGGTTAAAAAAAATAATCAAAATTTCAAAAAACGATGGGCTATAACCCATGTTTTTTTTTTTGTTTTTTTTTTCAAAACCTCAAAAATGATGAAAAACGGTGTGCTATAGTATGCCGTCCGGTATGGGCTATAGCCCATGTTCAAAAATGATGAAAAACGAGGTTACATTGTTTTTTTCAAATTTTCTAAAAACGATGGGCTATACCCATGTTTTTTTTGGTTTTTTCATTTTTTTCAAAACCTCAAAAATGATGAAAAACTGCGTGCTATAGTATGCCGTCCGGTATGGGCTATAGCCCATGTTCAAAAATGATGAAAAACGAGGTTACATTTTTTTTTCAAATTTTCAAAAAACGATGGGTTATAACCCATGTTTTTTTTCTTTTCCATTTTTTTCAAAACCTAAAAAATGATGAAAAACGGCGTGCTATAGTATGCCGTCCGGTATGGGATATAGCCCATGTTCAAAAATCATGAAAAACTAGGTTAATCTTTTTTTCAAAATTTCAAAAAACGATGGGCTATAACCCATGTTTTTTTTTTGTTTTTGTTTTTTTCAAAACCTCAAAAATGATGTAAAACGGCGTGCTATAGTATGCCGTACGTACGGTATGGGCTATATCCCATGTTCAAAAATGATGAAAAACGAGGTTAAAAATAATAATAAAAAATAAAAAAAACGATGGGCTATAACCCATGTTTTTTTTGTTTTTTTTTCAAAACCTCAAAAATTATGAAAAACGGCGTGCTATAGTATGCCGTACGGTATGGGCTATAGCCCATGTTCAAAAATGATGAAAAACGAGGTTAATCTTTTTTTTTCAAAATTTCAAAAAACGATGGGCTATAACCCATGTTTTTTTCTTTTTTTCTTTTTTTTTTAAACCTCAAGAATTATGTAAAACGGCGTGCTATAGTATGCCGTACGGTATGGGCTATAGCCCATGTTCAAAAATGATGAAAAACGAGGTTAATTTCTTTTTCAAAATTTCCAAAAACGATGAGCTATAACCCATGTTTTTTTTTGTTTTTGTTTTTTTTCAAAACCTCAAAAATGATGAAAAACGGGGTTAATTTTTTTTTCAAATTTTCAAAAAACGATGGGCTATAACCCACGTTTTTTTTTTTTTTTCATTTTTTTCAAAACCTCAAAAATGATGAAAAACTGTGTGCTATAGTATGCCGTACGGTATGGGCTATATCCCATGTTCAAAAATGATGAAAAACGAGGTTAAAAAAAAAGAAAAAAAAAAAAACTGGGCTATAACCCATGTTTTGTTTTGTTTTTTTTCAAAACCTCAATAATGATGAAAAACGGCGTGCTATAGTATGCCGTCCGGTATGGGCTATAGCCCATGTTCAAAAATGATGAAAAACGACGTTAAAAAAAAAAAGAAAAAAAAGAAACTGGGCTATAACCCATGTTTTTTTGTTTTTTTTTCAAAACCTCAAAAATGATGAAAAACTGCGTGCTATAGTATGCCGTACGGTATGGGCTATAGCCCATGTTCAAAAATGATGAAAAACGAGGTAATTTTTTTTTTCAAATTTTCAAAAAACGATGGGCTATAACCCATGTTTTTTTTTTTTTTTTTTTTTTTTTAAACCTCAAAAATGATGAAAAACGGCGTGCTATAGTATGCCGTACGGTATGGCTATAGCCCATGTTCAAAAATGATGAAAAACAAGGTTAAAAAAAATTATAATCAAAATATCAAAAAACGGTGGTATATAACACATGTTTTTTTTCTTTTTCAAAACCTCAAAAATGATGAAAAACGGCGTGCTATAGTATGCCGTACGGTATGGGCTATAGCCCATGTTCAAAAATGATGATAAACGAGGTTAAAAAAAAAAGAAGAAAAAATCAAAAAACGATGGGCTATAAACCCATGTTTTTTTTTTTTGGGGCTATAGCCCATGTTCAAAAATGATGAAAAACGAGGTTAATTTCTTTTTCAAAATTTCCAAAAACGATGGGCTATAACCCATGTTTTTTTTTTTTTTCAAAACCTCAAAAATGATGAAAAACGGCGTGCTATAGTATGCCGTCCGGTATGGGCTATAGCCCATGTTCAAAAATGATGAAAAACGAGGTTAATTTGTTTTTCAAAATTTCAAAAAACGATGGGCTATAACCCATGTTTTTTTCATTTTTTTCATTTTTTTCAAAACCTCAAAAATGATGAAAAACGGTGTGCTATAGTATGCCGTCCGGTATGGGCTATAGCCCATGTTCAAAAATGATGAAAAACGAGGTTAATTTGTTTTTCAAATTTTAAAAAAACGATGGGCTATAACCCATGTTTTTTTTGGTTTTTTCATTTTTTTCAAAACCTAAAAAATGATGAAAAACGGTGTGCTATAGTATGCCGTCCGGTATGGGCTATAGCCCATGTTCAAAAATGATGAAAAACGAGGTTACATTTTTTTTTCAAATTTTCAAAAAACGATGGGTTATAACCCATGTTTTTTTTCTTTTCCATTTTTTTCAAAACCTAAAAAATGATGAAAAACTGCGTGCTATAGTATGCCGTCCGGTATGGGATATAGCCCATGTTCAAAAATGATGAAAAACGAGGTTACATTTTTTTTTCAAATTTTCAAAAAACGATGGGCTATAACCCATGTTTTTTTTCTTTTCCATTTTTTTCAAAACCTCAAAAATGATGAAAAACGGCGTGCTATAGTATGCCGTCCGGTATGGGCTATAGCCCATGTTCAAAAATGATGAAAAACGAGGTTAAAAAAAATAATCAAAATTTCAAAAAACGATGGGCTATAACCCATGTTTTTTTTTTTGTTTTTTTTTTCAAAACCTCAAAAATGATGAAAAACGGTGTGCTATAGTATGCCGTACGGTATGGGCTATAGCCCATGTTCAAAAATGATGAAAAACGAGGTTAATCTTTTTTTTTTCAAAATTTCAAAAAACGATGGGCTATAACCCATGTTTTTTTCTTTTTTTCTTTTTTTTTTAAACCTCAAGAATTATGTAAAACGGCGTGCTATAGTATGCCGTACGGTATGGGCTATAGCCCATGTTCAAAAATGATGAAAAACGAGGTTAATTTCTTTTTCAAAATTTCCAAAAACGATGAGCTATAACCCATGTTTTTTTTTGTTTTTGTTTTTTTTCAAAACCTCAAAAATGATGAAAAACGGGGTTAATTTTTTTTTCAAATTTTCAAAAAACGATGGGCTATAACCCATGTTTTTTTTTTTTTTTTTCAAAACCTCAAAAATGATGAAAAACTGCGTGCTATAGTATGCCGTACGGTATGGGCTATAGCCCATGTTCAAAAATGATGAAAAACGAGGTAATTTTTTTTTTCAAATTTTCAAAAAACGATGGGCTATAACCCATGTTTTTTTTTTTTAAACCTCAAAAATGATGAAAAACGGCGTGCTATAGTATGCCGTACGGTATGGCTATAGCCCATGTTCAAAAATGATGAAAAACAAGGTTAAAAAAAATTATAATCAAAATATCAAAAAACGGTGGTATATAACACATGTTTTTTTTCTTTTTCAAAACCTCAAAAATGATGAAAAACGGCGTGCTATAGTATGCCGTACGGTATGGGCTATAGCCCATGTTCAAAAATGATGAAAAACGAGGTTAAAAAAAAAAGAAGAAAAAATCAAAAAACGATGGGCTATAACCCATGTTTTTTTTTTTTGGGGCTATAGCCCATGTTCAAAAATGATGAAAAACGAGGTTAATTTCTTTTTCAAAATTTCCAAAAACGATGGGCTATAACCCATGTTTTTTTTTTTTTTCAAAACCTCAAAAATGATGAAAAACGGCGTGCTATAGTATGCCGTCCGGTATGGGCTATAGCCCATGTTCAAAAATGATGAAAAACGAGGTTACATTTTTTTTTTCAAATTTTCAAAAAACCATGGGCTATAACCCATGTTTTTTTTCTTTTCCATTTTTTTCAAAACCTAAAAAATGATGAAAAACGGCGTGCTATAGTAAGCCGTCCGGTATGGGCTATAGCCCATGTTGAAAAATGATGAAAAACGAGGTTACATTTTTTTTTCAAATTTTCAAAAAACGATGGGCTATAACCCATGTTTTTTTTTTTTTTTTTTTTTTTTTAAACCTCAAAAATGATGTAAAACGGCGTGCTATAGTATGCCGTACGGTATGGGCCATAGCCCATGTTCAAAAATGATGAAAAACGAGGTTAATTTGTTTTTCAAAATTTCTAAAAACGATGGGCTATAACCCATCTTTTTTTCTTTTTTTTTTAAACCTCAAGAATTATGTAAAACGGCGTGCTATAGTATGCCGTACGGTATGGGCTATAGCCCATGTTCAAAAATGATGAAAAACGAGGTTAATTTCTTTTTCAAAATTTCCAAAAACGATGAGCTATAACCCATGTTTTTTTTTGTTTTTGTTTTTTTTCAAAACCTCAAAAATGATGAAAAACGGGGTTAATTTTTTTTTCAAATTTTCAAAAAACGATGGGCTATAACCCACGTTTTTTTTTTTTTTTCATTTTTTTCAAAACCTCAAAAATGATGAAAAACTGTGTGCTATAGTATGCCGTACGGTATGGGCTATATCCCATGTTCAAAAATGATGAAAAACGAGGTTAAAAAAAAAGAAAAAAAAAAAAACTGGGCTATAACCCATGTTTTGTTTTGTTTTTTTTCAAAACCTCAATAATGATGAAAAACGGCGTGCTATAGTATGCCGTCCGGTATGGGCTATAGCCCATGTTCAAAAATGATGAAAAACGAGGTTAAAAAAAAAAAAAAAAAAAAGAAACTGGGCTATAACCCATGTTTTTTTTTTTTTTTTTCAAAACCTCAAAAATGATGAAAAACTGCGTGCTATAGTATGCCGTACGGTATGGGCTATAGCCCATGTTCAAAAATGATGAAAAACGAGGTAATTTTTTTTTTCAAATTTTCAAAAAACGATGGGCTATAACCCATGTTTTTTTTTTTTAAACCTCAAAAATGATGAAAAACGGCGTGCTATAGTATGCCGTACGGTATGGCTATAGCCCATGTTCAAAAATGATGAAAAACAAGGTTAAAAAAAATTATAATCAAAATATCAAAAAACGGTGGTATATAACACATGTTTTTTTTCTTTTTCAAAACCTCAAAAATGATGAAAAACGGCGTGCTATAGTATGCCGTACGGTATGGGCTATAGCCCATGTTCAAAAATGATGAAAAACGAGGTTAAAAAAAAAAGAAGAAAAAATCAAAAAACGATGGGCTATAACCCATGTTTTTTTTTTTTGGGGCTATAGCCCATGTTCAAAAATGATGAAAAACGAGGTTAATTTCTTTTTCAAAATTTCCAAAAACGATGGGCTATAACCCATGTTTTTTTTTTTTTTCAAAACCTCAAAAATGATGAAAAACGGCGTGCTATAGTATGCCGTCCGGTATGGGCTATAGCCCATGTTCAAAAATGATGAAAAACGAGGTTAATTTGTTTTTCAAAATTTCTAAAAACGATGGGCTATAACCCATGTTTTTTTCATTTTTTTCAAAACATCAAAAATGATGAAAAACGGTGTGCTATAGTATGCCGTCCGGTATGGGCTATAGCCCATGTTCAAAAATGATGAAAAACGAGGTTACATTTTTTTTTCAAATTTTCAAAAAACGATGGGCTATAACCCATGTTTTTTTTCTTTTCCATTTTTTTCAAAACCTCAAAAATGATGAAAAACGGCGTGCTATAGTATGCCGTCCGGTATGGGCTATAGCCCATGTTCAAAAATGATGAAAAACGAGGTTAAAAAAAATAATCTAAATTAAAAAAAACGATGGGCTATAACCCATGTTTTTTTTTTTTTTTTTTTTTTCAAAACCTCAAAAATGATGAAAAACGGTGTGCTATAGTATGCCGTCCGGTATGGGCTATAGCCCATGTTCAAAAATGATGAAAAACGAGGTTACATTTTTTTTTCAAATTTTCAAAAAACGATGGGCTATAACCCATGTTTTTTTTCTTTTCCATTTTTTTCAAAACCTCAAAAATGATGAAAAACGGCGTGCTATAGTATGCCGTACGGTATGGGCTATAGCCCATGTTCAAAAATGATGAAAAACGAGGTTAATTCTTTTTTTTCAAAATAAAAAAAAACGATGGGCTATAACCCATGTTTTTTTTTTTTTTTTTTTTTTTTAAACCTCAGAAATTATGTAAAACGGCGTGCTATAGTATGCCGTACGGTATGGGCTATAGCCCATGTTCAAAAATGATGAAAAACGAGGTTAATTTGTTTTTCAAATTTTAAAAAAACGATGGGCTATAACCCATGTTTTTTTTGGTTTTTTCATTTTTTTCAAAACCTAAAAAATGATGAAAAACGGTGTGCTATAGTATGCCGTCCGGTATGGGCTATAGCCCATGTTCAAAAATGATGAAAAACGAGGTTACATTTTTTTTTAAAATTTTCAAAAAACGATGGGTTATAACCCATGTTTTTTTTCTTTTCCATTTTTTTCAAAACCTAAAAAATGATGAAAAACTGCGTGCTATAGTATGCCGTCCGGTATGGGATATAGCCCATGTTCAGAAATGATGAAAAACGAGGTTACATTTTTTTTTCAAATTTTCAAAAAACGATGGGCTATAACCCATGTTTTTTTTCTTTTCCATTTTTTTCAAAACCTCAAAAATGATGAAAAACGGCGTGCTATAGTATGCCGTCCGGTATGGGCTATAGCCCATGTTCAAAAATGATGAAAAACGAGGTTAAAAAAAATAATCAAAATTTCAAAAAACGATGGGCTATAACCCATGTTTTTTTTTTTTTTTTTTTTTTCAAAACCTCAAAAATGATGAAAAACGGTGTGCTATAGTATGCCGTCCGGTATGGGCTATAGCCCATGTTCAAAAATGATGAAAACCGAGGTTACATTGTTTTTTTCAAATTTTCAAAAAACGATGGGTTATAACCCATGTTTTTTTTCTTTTCCATTTTTTTCAAAACCTAAAAAATGATGAAAAACGGCGTGCTATAGTATGCCGTCCGGTATGGGATATAGCCCATGTTCAAAAATGATGAAAAACGAGGTTATTTTTTTTTTCAAAATTTCAAAAAACGATGGGCTATAACCCATGTTTTTTTTTTTTTTTTTTTTTCAAAACCTCAAAAATGATGTAAAACGGCGTGCTATAGTATGCCGTACGGTATGGGCCATAGCCCATGTTCAAAAATGATGAAAAACGAGGTTAATTTGTTTTTCAAAATTTCAAAAAACGATGGGCTATAACCCATGTTTTTTTCATTTTTTTCATTTTTTTCAAAACCTCAAAAATGATGAAAAACGGTGTGCTATAGTATGCCGTCCGGTATGGGCTATAGCCCATGTTCAAAAATGATGAAAAACGAGGTTACATTTTTTTTTCAAATTTTCAAAAAACGATGGGCTATAACCCATGTTTTTTTTCTTTTCCATTTTTTTCAAAACCTCAAAAATGATGAAAAACGGCGTGCTATAGTATGCCGTACGGTATGGGCTATAGCCCATGTTCAAAAATGATGAAAAACGAGGTTAATTTATTTTTCAAATTTTCAAAAAACGATGGGCTATAACCCACGTTTTTTTTCTTTTTTTTCATTTTTTTCAAAACCTCAAAAATGATGTAAAACGGCGTGCTATAGTATGCCGTCCGGTATGGGCTATAGCCCATGTTCAAAAATGATGAAAAACGAGGTTAAAAAAAATAATCAAAATTTCAAAAAACGATGGGCTATAACCCATGTTTTTTTTTTTTTTTTTTTTTTCAAAACCTCAAAAATGATGAAAAACGGTGTGCTATAGTATGCCGTCCGGTATGGGCTATAGCCCATGTTCAAAAATGATGAAAAACGAGGTTAAAAAAAAAGAAAAAAAAATCAAAATTTCAAAAAACAATGGGCTATAACCCATGTTTTTTTTGTTTTTTTTAAAAACCTCAATAATGATGAAAAACGGCGTGCTATAGTATGCCGTCCGGTATGGGCTATAGCCCATGTTCAAAAATGATGAAAAACGAGGTAAAAAAAAAAAAAAAAAAAAAAAACTGGGCTATAACCCATGTTTTTTTATTTTTTTCAAAACCTCAAAAATGATGAAAAACTGCGTGCTATAGTATGCCGTACGGTATGGGCTATAGCCCATGTTCAAAAATGATGAAAAACAAGGTTATTTTTCTTTTCAAATTTTCAAAAAACGATGGGCTATAACCCATGTTTTTTTTTTTTTTTTTTTTTTTCAAAACCTCAAAAATGATGAAAAACTGCGTGCTATAGTATGCCGTACGGTATGGGCTATATCCCATGTTCAAAAATGATGAAAAACGAGGTTAAAAATAATAATAAAAAATAAAAAAAACGATGGGCTATAACCCATGTTTTTTTTGTTTTTTTTTCAAAACCTCAAAAATTATGAAAAACGGCGTGCTATAGTATGCCGTACGGTATGGGCTATAGCCCATGTTCAAAAATGATGAAAAACGAGGTTAATCTTTTTTTTTCAAAATTTCAAAAAACGATGGGCTATAACCCATGTTTTTTTCTTTTTTTCTTTTTTTTTAAACCTCAAGAATTATGTAAAACGGCGTGCTATAGTATGCCGTACGGTATGGGCTATAGCCCATGTTCAAAAATGATGAAAAACGAGGTTAATTTATTTTTCAAAATTTCCAAAAACGATGGGCTATAACCCATGTTTTTTTTGTTTTTTTTTCAAAACCTCAAAAATTATGAAAAACGGCGTGCTATAGTATGCCGTACGGTATGGGCTATAGCCCATGTTCAAAAATGATGAAAAACGAGGTTAATCTTTTTTTTTCAAATTTTCAAAAAACGATGGGTTATAACCCATGTTTTTTTTCTTTTCCATTTTTTTCAAAACCTAAAAAATGATGAAAAACGGCGTGCTATAGTATGCCGTCCGGTATGGGATATAGCCCATGTTCAAAAATCATGAAAAACGAGGTTAATTTTTTTTTCAAAATTTCAAAAAACGATGGGCTATAACCCATGTTTTTTTTTTTTTTTTTTTTTTTCAAAACCTCAAAAATGATGTAAAACGGTGTGCTATAGTATGCCGTCCGGTATGGGCTATAGCCCATGTTCAAAAATGATGAAAAACGAGGTTACATTTTTTTTTCAAATTTTCAAAAAACGATGGGCTATAACCCATGTTTTTTTTCTTTTCCATTTTTTTCAAAACCTCAAAAATGATGAAAAACGGTGTGCTATAGTATGCCGTCCGGTATGGGCTATAGCCCATGTTCAAAAATGATGAAAAACGAGGTTACATTTTTTTTTCAAATTTTCAAAAAACGATGGGCTATAACCCATGTTTTTTTTCTTTTCCATTTTTTTCAAAACCTAAAAAATGATGAAAAACGGCGTGCTATAGTATGCCGTCCGGTATGGGCTATAGCCCATGTTGAAAAATGATGAAAAAGGAGGTTACATTTTTTTTTCAAATTTTCAAAAAACGATGGGCTATAACCCATGTTTTTTTTTGTTTTTTTTGTTTTTTAAACCTCAAAAATGATGTAAAACGGCGTGCTATAGTATGCCGTACGGTATGGGCCATAGCCCATGTTCAAAAATGATGAAAAACGAGGTTAATTTGTTTTTCAAAATTTCTAAAAACGATGGGCTATAACCCATGTTTTTTTCATTTTTTTCATTTTTTTCAAAACATCAAAAATGATGAAAAACGGTGTGCTATAGTATGCCGTCCGGTATGGGCTATAGCCCATGTTCAAAAATGATGAAAAACGAGGTTACATTTTTTTTTCAAATTTTCAAAAAACGATGGGCTATAACCCATGTTTTTTTTCTTTTCCATTTTTTTCAAAACCTCAAAAATGATGAAAAACGGCGTGCTATAGTATGCCGTCCGGTATGGGCTATAGCCCATGTTCAAAAATGATGAAAAACGAGGTTAAAAAAAATAATCAAAATTTAAAAAAACGATGGGCTATAACCCATGTTTTGTTTTTTTGTTTTTTTTTCAAAACCTCAAAAATGATGAAAAACGGTGTGCTATAGTATGCCGTCCGGTATGGGCTATAGCCCATGTTCAAAAATGATGAAAAACGAGGTTAAATTTTTTTTTCAAATTTTCAAAAAACGATGGGCTATAACCCATGTTTTTTTTCTTTTCCATTTTTTTCAAAACCTCAAAAATGATGAAAAACGGCGTGCTATAGTATGCCGTACGGTATGGGCTATAGCCCATGTTCAAAAATGATGAAAAACGAGGTTAATTCTTTTTTTTCAAAATTAAAAAAAACGATGGGCTATAACCCATGTTTTTTTTTTTTTTTTTTTTTTTTAAACCTCAGAAATTATGTAAAACGGCGTGCTATAGTATGCCGTACGGTATGGGCTATAGCCCATGTTCAAAAATGATGAAAAACGAGGTTAATTTGTTTTTCAAATTTTAAAAAAACGATGGGCTATAACCCATGTTTTTTTTGGTTTTTTCATTTTTTTCAAAACCTAAAAAATGATGAAAAACGGTGTGCTATAGTATGCCGTCCGGTATGGGCTATAGCCCATGTTCAAAAATGATGAAAAACGAGGTTACATTTTTTTTTCAAATTTTCAAAAAACGATGGGTTATAACCCATGTTTTTTTTCTTTTCCATTTTTTTCAAAACCTAAAAAATGATGAAAAACTGCGTGCTATAGTATGCCGTCCGGTATGGGATATAGCCCATGTTCAAAAATGATGAAAAACGAGGTTACATTTTTTTTTCAAATTTTCAAAAAACGATGGGCTATAACCCATGTTTTTTTTCTTTTCCATTTTTTTCAAAACCTCAAAAATGATGAAAAACGGCGTGCTATAGTATGCCGTCCGGTATGGGCTATAGCCCATGTTCAAAAATGATGAAAAACGAGGTTAAAAAAAATAATCAAAATTTCAAAAAACGATGGGCTATAACCCATGTTTTTTTTTTTTTTTTTTTTTCAAAACCTCAAAAATGATGAAAAACGGTGTGCTATAGTATGCCGTCCGGTATGGGCTATAGCCCATGTTCAAAAATGATGAAAAACGAGGTTACATTGTTTTTTTCAAATTTTCTAAAAACGATGGGCTATAACCCATGTTTTTTTTCTTTTCCATTTTTTTCAAAACCTCAAAAATGATGAAAAACTGCGTGCTATAGTATGCCGTACGGTATGGGCTATAGCCCATGTTCAAAAATGATGAAAAACGAGGTTAATTCTTTTTTTTCAAAATAAAAAAAAACGATGGGCTATAACCCATGTTTTTTTTCTTTTCCATTTTTTTCAAAACCTCAAAAATGATGAAAAACGGTGTGCTATAGTATGCCGTCCGGTATGGGCTATAGCCCATGTTCAAAAATGATGAAAAACGAGGTTACATTTTTTTTTCAAATTTTCAAAAAACGATGGGCTATAACCCATGTTTTTTTTCTTTTCCATTTTTTTCAAAACCTAAAAAATGATGAAAAACGGCGTGCTATAGTATGCCGTCCGGTATGGGCTATAGCCCATGTTGAAAAATGATGAAAAACGAGGTTACATTTTTTTTTCAAATTTTCAAAAAACGATGGGCTATAACCCATGTTTTTTTTTTGTTTTTTGTTTTTTTTAAACCTCAAAAATGATGTAAAACGGCGTGCTATAGTATGCCGTACGGTATGGGCCATAGCCCATGTTCAAAAATGATGAAAAACGAGGTTAATTTGTTTTTCAAAATTTCTAAAAACGATGGGCTATAACCCATGTTTTTTTCATTTTTTTCATTTTTTTCAAAACATCAAAAATGATGAAAAACGGTGTGCTATAGTATGCCGTCCGGTATGGGCTATAGCCCATGTTCAAAAATGATGAAAAACGAGGTTACATTTTTTTTTCAAATTTTCAAAAAACGATGGGCTATAACCCATGTTTTTTTTCTTTTCCATTTTTTTCAAAACCTAAAAAATGATGAAAAACGGCGTGCTATAGTATGCCGTCCGGTATGGGCTATAGCCCATGTTGAAAAATGATGAAAAACGAGGTTACATTTTTTTTTCAATTTTTCAAAAAACGATGGGCTATAACCCATGTTTTTTTTTTGTTTTTTTTTTTTTTTAAACCTCAAAAATGATGTAAAACGGCGTGCTATAGTATGCCGTACGGTATGGGCCATAGCCCATGTTCAAAAATGATGAAAAACGAGGTTAATTTGTTTTTCAAAATTTCTAAAAACGATGGGCTATAACCCATGTTTTTTTCATTTTTTTCATTTTTTTCAAAACATCAAAAATGATGAAAAACGGTGTGCTATAGTATGCCGTCCGGTATGGGCTATAGCCCATGTTCAAAAATGATGAAAAACGAGGTTAAAAAAAATAATCAAAATTTCAAAAAACGATGGGCTATAACCCATGTTTTTTTTTTTTTTTTTTTTTTCAAAACCTCAAAAATGATGAAAAACGGTGTGCTATAGTATGCCGTCCGGTATGGGCTATAGCCCATGTTCAAAAATGATGAAAAACGAGGTTACATTGTTTTTTTCAAATTTTCTAAAAACGATGGGCTATAACCCATGTTTTTTTTCTTTTCCATTTTTTTCAAAACCTCAAAAATGATGAAAAACTGCGTGCTATAGTATGCCGTACGGTATGGGCTATAGCCCATGTTCAAAAATGATGAAAAACGAGGTTAATTCTTTTTTTTCAAAATAAAAAAAAACGATGGGCTATAACCCATGTTTTTTTTCTTTTCCATTTTTTTCAAAACCTCAAAAATGATGAAAAACGGTGTGCTATAGTATGCCGTCCGGTATGGGCTATAGCCCATGTTCAAAAATGATGAAAAACGAGGTTACATTTTTTTTTCAAATTTTCAAAAAACGATGGGCTATAACCCATGTTTTTTTTCTTTTCCATTTTTTTCAAAACCTAAAAAATGATGAAAAACGGCGTGCTATAGTATGCCGTCCGGTATGGGCTATAGCCCATGTTGAAAAATGATGAAAAACGAGGTTACATTTTTTTTTCAAATTTTCAAAAAACGATGGGCTATAACCCATGTTTTTTTTTTGTTTTTTGTTTTTTTTAAACCTCAAAAATGATGTAAAACGGCGTGCTATAGTATGCCGTACGGTATGGGCCATAGCCCATGTTCAAAAATGATGAAAAACGAGGTTAATTTGTTTTTCAAAATTTCTAAAAACGATGGGCTATAACCCATGTTTTTTTCATTTTTTTCATTTTTTTCAAAACATCAAAAATGATGAAAAACGGTGTGCTATAGTATGCCGTCCGGTATGGGCTATAGCCCATGTTCAAAAATGATGAAAAACGAGGTTACATTTTTTTTTCAAATTTTCAAAAAACGATGGGCTATAACCCATGTTTTTTTTCTTTTCCATTTTTTTCAAAACCTAAAAAATGATGAAAAACGGCGTGCTATAGTATGCCGTCCGGTATGGGCTATAGCCCATGTTGAAAAATGATGAAAAACGAGGTTACATTTTTTTTTCAATTTTTCAAAAAACGATGGGCTATAACCCATGTTTTTTTTTTGTTTTTTTTTTTTTTTAAACCTCAAAAATGATGTAAAACGGCGTGCTATAGTATGCCGTACGGTATGGGCCATAGCCCATGTTCAAAAATGATGAAAAACGAGGTTAATTTGTTTTTCAAAATTTCTAAAAACGATGGGCTATAACCCATGTTTTTTTCATTTTTTTCATTTTTTTCAAAACATCAAAAATGATGAAAAACGGTGTGCTATAGTATGCCGTCCGGTATGGGCTATAGCCCATGTTCAAAAATGATGAAAAACGAGGTTACATTTTTTTTTCAAATTTTCAAAAAACGATGGGCTATAACCCATGTTTTTTTTCTTTTCCATTTTTTTCAAAACCTCAAAAATGATGAAAAACGGCGTGCTATAGTATGCCGTCCGGTATGGGCTATAGCCCATGTTCAAAAATGATGAAAAACGAGGTTAAAAAAAATAATCAAAATTTAAAAAAACGATGGGCTATAACCCATGTTTTGTTTTTTTGTTTTTTTTTCAAAACCTCAAAAATGATGAAAAACGGTGTGCTATAGTATGCCGTCCGGTATGGGCTATAGCCCATGTTCAAAAATGATGAAAAACGAGGTTACATTTTTTTTTCAAATTTTCAAAAAACGATGGGCTATAACCCATGTTTTTTTTCTTTTCCATTTTTTTCAAAACCTCAAAAATGATGAAAAACGGCGTGCTATAGTATGCCGTACGGTATGGGCTATAGCCCATGTTCAAAAATGATGAAAAACGAGGTTAATTCTTTTTTTTCAAAATTAAAAAAAACGATGGGCTATAACCCATGTTTTTTTTTTTTTTTTTTTTTTTTAAACCTCAGAAATTATGTAAAACGGCGTGCTATAGTATGCCGTACGGTATGGGCTATAGCCCATGTTCAAAAATGATGAAAAACGAGGTTAATTTGTTTTTCAAATTTTTAAAAAACGATGGGCTATAACCCATGTTTTTTTTGGTTTTTTCATTTTTTTCAAAACCTAAAAAATGATGAAAAACGGTGTGCTATAGTATGCCGTCCGGTATGGGCTATAGCCCATGTTCAAAAATGATGAAAAACGAGGTTACATTTTTTTTTTAAATTTTCAAAAAACGATGGGTTATAACCCATGTTTTTTTTCTTTTCCATTTTTTTCAAAACCTAAAAAATGATGAAAAACTGCGTGCTATAGTATGCCGTCCGGTATGGGATATAGCCCATGTTCAAAAATGATGAAAAACGAGGTTACATTTTTTTTTCAAATTTTCAAAAAACGATGGGCTATAACCCATGTTTTTTTTCTTTTCCATTTTTTTCAAAACCTCAAAAATGATGAAAAACGGCGTGCTATAGTATGCCGTCCGGTATGGGCTATAGCCCATGTTCAAAAATGATGAAAAACGAGGTTAAAAAAAATAATCAAAATTTCAAAAAACGATGGGCTATAACCCATGTTTTTTTTTTTTTTTTTCAAAACCTCAAAAATGATGAAAAACGGTGTGCTATAGTATGCCGTCCGGTATGGGCTATAGCCCATGTTCAAAAATGATGAAAAACGAGGTTACATTGTTTTTTTCAAATTTTCTAAAAACGATGGGCTATAACCCATGTTTTTTTTCTTTTCCATTTTTTTCAAAACCTCAAAAATGATGAAAAACTGCGTGCTATAGTATGCCGTACGGTATGGGCTATAGCCCATGTTCAAAAATGATGAAAAACGAGGTTAATTCTTTTTTTTCAAAATTAAAAAAAACGATGGGCTATAACCCATGTTTTTTTTTTTTTTTTTTTTTTTTTAAACCTCAGAAATTATGTAAAACGGCGTGCTATAGTATGCCGTACGGTATGGGCTATAGCCCATGTTCAAAAATGATGAAAAACGAGGTTAATTTGTTTTTCAAATTTTTAAAAAACGATGGGCTATAACCCATGTTTTTTTTGGTTTTTTCATTTTTTTCAAAACCTAAAAAATGATGAAAAACGGTGTGCTATAGTATGCCGTCCGGTATGGGCTATAGCCCATGTTCAAAAATGATGAAAAACGAGGTTACATTTTTTTTTCAAATTTTCAAAAAACGATGGGTTATAACCCATGTTTTTTTTCTTTTCCATTTTTTTCAAAACCTAAAAAATGATGAAAAACTGCGTGCTATAGTATGCCGTCCGGTATGGGATATAGCCCATGTTCAAAAATGATGAAAAACGAGGTTACATTTTTTTTTCAAATTTTCAAAAAACGATGGGCTATAACCCATGTTTTTTTTCTTTTCCATTTTTTTCAAAACCTCAAAAATGATGAAAAACGGCGTGCTATAGTATGCCGTCCGGTATGGGCTATAGCCCATGTTCAAAAATGATGAAAAACGAGGTTAAAAAAAATAATCAAAATTTCAAAAAACGATGGGCTATAACCCATGTTTTTTTTTTTTTTTTTCAAAACCTCAAAAATGATGAAAAACGGTGTGCTATAGTATGCCGTCCGGTATGGGCTATAGCCCATGTTCAAAAATGATGAAATACGAGGTTACATTGTTTTTTTCAAATTTTCTAAAAACGATGGGCTATAACCCATGTTTTTTTTCTTTTCCATTTTTTTCAAAACCTCAAAAATGATGAAAAACTGCGTGCTATAGTATGCCGTACGGTATGGGCTATAGCCCATGTTCAAAAATGATGAAAAACGAGGTTAATTCTTTTTTTTCAAAAAAAAAAAAACGATGGGCTATATATAACCCATGTTTTTTTTTTTTTTTTTTTTTTTTTAACCTCAAAAATTATGTAAAACGGCGTGCTATAGTATGCCGTACGGTATGGGCTATAGCCCATGTTCAAAAATGATGAAAAACGAGGTTAATTTGTTTTTCAAATTTTCAAAAAACGATGGGCTATAACCCATGTTTTTTTTGTTTTTTTCATTTTTTTCAAAACCTCAAAAATGATGAAAAACGGTGTGCTATAGTATGCCGTCCGGTATGGGCTATAGCCCATGTTCAAAAATGATGAAAAACGAGGTTAAATTTTTTTTTCAAATTTTCAAAAAACGATGGGTTATAACCCATGTTTTTTTTTTTTTTTCTTTTTTTTCAAAACCTCAAAAATGATGAAAAACTGTGTGCTATAGTATGCCGTACGGTATGGGCTATATCCCATGTTCAAAAATGATGAAAAACGAGGTTAAAAAAAAAGAAAAAAAAAAAAACTGGGCTATAACCCATGTTTTGTTTTGTTTTTTTTCAAAACCTCAATAATGATGAAAAACGGCGTGCTATAGTATGCCGTCCGGTATGGGCTATAGCCCATGTTCAAAAATGATGAAAAACGAGGTTAAAAAAAATAATCAAAATTTCAAAAAACGATGGGCTATAACCCATGTTTTTTTTTTTTTTTTTTTTTTTCAAAACCTCAAAAATGATGAAAAACGGTGTGCTATAGTATGCCGTCCGGTATGGGCTATAGCCCATGTTAAAAAATGATGAAAAACGAGGTTACATTGTTTTTTTCAAATTTTCTAAAAACGATGGGCTATAACCCATGTTTTTTTTCTTTTCCATTTTTTTCAAAACCTCAAAAATGATGAAAAACTGCGTGCTATAGTATGCCGTACGGTATGGGCTATAGCCCATGTTCAAAAATGATGAAAAACGAGGTTAATTCTTTTTTTTCAAAATAAAAAAAAACGATGGGCTATAACCCATGTTTTTTTTCTTTTCCATTTTTTTCAAAACCTCAAAAATGATGAAAAACGGTGTGCTATAGTATGCCGTCCGGTATGGGCTATAGCCCATGTTCAAAAATGATGAAAAACGAGGTTACATTTTTTTTTCAAATTTTCAAAAAACGATGGGCTATAACCCATGTTTTTTTTCTTTTCCATTTTTTTCAAAACCTCAAAAATGATGAAAAACGGCGTGCTATAGTATGCCGTCCGGTATGGGCTATAGCCCATGTTGAAAAATGATGAAAAACGAGGTTACATTTTTTTTTCAAATTTTCAAAAAACGATGGGCTATAACCCATGTTTTTTTTTTGTTTTTTGTTTTTTTTAAACCTCAAAAATGATGTAAAACGGCGTGCTATAGTATGCCGTACGGTATGGGCCATAGCCCATGTTCAAAAATGATGAAAAACGAGGTTAATTTGTTTTTCAAAATTTCTAAAAACGATGGGCTATAACCCATGTTTTTTTCATTTTTTTCATTTTTTTCAAAACATCAAAAATGATGAAAAACGGTGTGCTATAGTATGCCGTCCGGTATGGGCTATAGCCCATGTTCAAAAATGATGAAAAACGAGGTTACATTTTTTTTTCAAATTTTCAAAAAACGATGGGCTATAACCCATGTTTTTTTTCTTTTCCATTTTTTTCAAAACCTAAAAAATGATGAAAAACGGCGTGCTATAGTATGCCGTCCGGTATGGGCTATAGCCCATGTTGAAAAATGATGAAAAACGAGGTTACATTTTTTTTTCAAATTTTCAAAAAACGATGGGCTATAACCCATGTTTTTTTTTTTTTTTTTTTTTTTTTTAAACCTCAAAAATGATGTAAAACGGCGTGCTATAGTATGCCGTACGGTATGGGCCATAGCCCATGTTCAAAAATGATGAAAAACGAGGTTACATTGTTTTTTTCAAATTTTCTAAAAACGATGGGCTATAACCCATGTTTTTTTTCTTTTCCATTTTTTTCAAAACCTCAAAAATGATGAAAAACTGCGTGCTATAGTATGCCGTACGGTATGGGCTATAGCCCATGTTCAAAAATGATGAAAAACGAGGTTAATTCTTTTTTTTCAAAAAAAAAAAAAACGATGGGCTATAACCCATGTTTTTTTGTTTTTTTTTTTTTTTTAAACCTCAAAAATTATGTAAAACGGCGTGCTATAGTATGCCGTACGGTATGGGCTATAGCCCATGTTCAAAAATGATGAAAAACGAGGTTAATTTGTTTTTCAAATTTTCAAAAAACGATGGGCTATAACCCATGTTTTTTTTGGTTTTTTCATTTTTTTCAAAACCTCAAAAATGATGAAAAACGGTGTGCTATAGTATGCCGTCCGGTATGGGCTATAGCCCATGTTCAAAAATGATGAAAAACGAGGTTAATTTTTTTTTTCAAATTTTCAAAAAACGATGGGTTATAACCCATGTTTTTTTTTTTTTTTCATTTTTTTCAAAACCTCAAAAATGATGAAAAACTGTGTGCTATAGTATGCCGTACGGTATGGGCTATATCCCATGTTCAAAAATGATGAAAAACGAGGTTAAAAAAAAAAAAAAAAAAAAAACTGGGCTATAACCCATGTTTTGTTTTGTTTTTTTTCAAAACCTCAATAATGATGAAAAACGGCGTGCTATAGTATGCCGTCCGGTATGGGCTATAGCCCATGTTCAAAAATGATGAAAAACGAGGTTAAAAAAAATAATCAAAATTTCAAAAAACGATGGGCTATAACCCATGTTTTTTTTTTTTTTTTCAAAACCTCAAAAATGATGAAAAACGGTGTGCTATAGTATGCCGTCCGGTATGGGCTATAGCCCATGTTCAAAAATGATGAAAAACGAGGTTACATTGTTTTTTTCAAATTTTCTAAAAACGATGGGCTATAACCCATGTTTTTTTTCTTTTCCATTTTTTTCAAAACCTCAAAAATGATGAAAAACTGCGTGCTATAGTATGCCGTACGGTATGGGCTATAGCCCATGTTCAAAAATGATGAAAAACGAGGTTAATTCTTTTTTTTCAAAATAAAAAAAAACGATGGGCTATAACCCATGTTTTTTTTTTTGTTTGTTTTTTTTTAAACCTCAAAAATTATGTAAAACGGCGTGCTATAGTATGCCGTACGGTATGGGCTATAGCCCATGTTCAAAAATGATGAAAAACGAGGTTAATTTGTTTTTCAAATTTTCAAAAAACGATGGGCTATAACCCATGTTTTTTTTGGTTTTTTCATTTTTTTCAAAACCTCAAAAATGATGAAAAACGGTGTGCTATAGTATGCCGTCCGGTATGGGCTATAGCCCATGTTCAAAAATGATGAAAAACGAGGTTAATTTTTTTTTTCAAATTTTCAAAAAACGATGGGTTATAACCCATGTTTTTTTTTTTTTTTCATTTTTTTCAAAACCTCAAAAATGATGAAAAACTGTGTGCTATAGTATGCCGTACGGTATGGGCTATATCCCATGTTCAAAAATGATGAAAAACGAGGTTAAAAAAAAAGAAAAAAAAAAAAACTGGGCTATAACCCATGTTTTGTTTTGTTTTTTTTCAAAACCTCAATAATGATGAAAAACGGCGTGCTATAGTATGCCGTCCGGTATGGGCTATAGCCCATGTTCAAAAATGATGAAAAACGAGGTTAAAAAAAAAAAAAAAAAAAGAAACTGGGCTATAACCCATGTTTTTTTTTTTTTTTTTCAAAACCTCAAAAATGATGAAAAACTGCGTGCTATAGTATGCCGTACGGTATGGGCTATAGCCCATGTTCAAAAATGATGAAAAACGAGGTAATTTTTTTTTTCAAATTTTCAAAAAACGATGGGCTATAACCCATGTTTTTTTTTTTTTTTTTTTTTTTTTTTAACCTCAAAAATGATGAAAAACGGCGTGCTATAGTATGCCGTACGGTATGGCTATAGCCCATGTTCAAAAATGATGAAAAACAAGGTTAAAAAAAATTATAATCAAAATATCAAAAAACGGTGGTATATAACACATGTTTTTTTTCTTTTTCAAAACCTCAAAAATGATGAAAAACGGCGTGCTATAGTATGCCGTACGGTATGGGCTATAGCCCATGTTCAAAAATGATGAAAAACGAGGTTTAAAAAAAAAGAAGAAAAAATCAAAAAACGATGGGCTATAACCCATGTTTTTTTTTTTGGGGGCTATAGCCCATGTTCAAAAATGATGAAAAACTAGGTTAATTTCTTTTTCAAAATTTCCAAAAACGATGGGCTATAACCCATGTTTTTTTTTTTTTTCAAAACCTCAAAAATGATGAAAAACGGCGTGCTATAGTATGCCGTACGGTATGGGCTATAGCCCATGTTCAAAAATGATGAAAAACGAGGTTAATTATTTTTTTCAAAATTTCAAAAAACGATGGGCTATAACCCATGTTTTTTTTGTTTTTGTTTTTTTTCAAAACCTCAAAAATGATGAAAAACGGCGTGATATAGTATGCCGTACGGTATGGGCTATAGCCCATGTTCAAAAATGATGAAAAACAAGGTTAAAAAAATTATAATCAAAATTTCAAAAAACGGTGGGCTATAACACATGTTTTTTTTCAAAACCTCAAAAATGATGAAAAACGGCGTGCTATAGTATGCCGTACGGCATATTATTTTCTTTCTTGCCTATCTATCACTAGTTCTTCACTAGTGTACAGTATGTGGTGTGTCGGGTCGTGTCTCGCATACAGTTTCTAATCATTTGATTGGAGCTGTATTGTTTCACGTCATTTGCGTTGCGTCATTTGCCAGTAAAGCGCCATCACGTCAGTTCACATCAGATATGTACACACCCCGTATGTGATGTGTTTTTTTTCTTTTTTGTGATTTTCACAGCAATTGCGGATAGCTCGTCGGTGTCGTCGCACGCCATACGAATTATGTTCATTGCTGTTGTGTTCTAATGTCGTCCGTAGTGTTGTGGTGTTCTCATGTTCATAGTGTTGCTGTATTGCTGACAAATACTGGGGTCCAAAGAATGCTGCTGCCATTGCATAATTTGCACCTCGTATAATTTGTCAATATTTTTTTAAATGTAGGCAATTATTTTGAAAACGCTACATGTCAATTTTAAAATAAAAATGTAGGAAACGTGGGACAACTTGCACCACAAAAACCTAAGGCCAACTGCTTGGGTGGAGACCAAGAATCTTTTTGTTTTCATGTTCATAAAGTGCTTTAAGTGCTTAAAGTGAGAAGTCCAGCAGCAAACCTCTAGGTCATAAGACTATTGTTGGTGCTATATTATCAGATCTAATTTGAGTAAAGCTTCATCAAGTACGTAAGCCCACATCACATATGAACACAGGCCCAGTATGTGATGTGTGTTTATGTCTCGTATCATTTCACATTTGTGAGTAAGGCTTCATCACATCATCCCCACATCACATGATGAAGGGTTAGGGCTAGGGTTAGGTATGTGATGTGGATTTATGTGATGTATGTCTTTTATAATGTGCGAGTGAAGCTTCATCGTGTCAGATCACATTATGTGGTTTGTATTGATGTGATTTATTTATGCTGCCATTTGCAGCTAAAACTTCATTCATGCCGGTCAGTAGGCGAGGCATTGATGATGGGCCTATGACCCAAAAGTTTTCTGCTGAACTTTTCACTTTTAGCACTTTTGCAGCACGAAAAAATTTAAGATTTTCTTAGTTTTCCTTAAGGTATTTGTGGAGTGAGTCTTCTTCTGGATTTTGATTGTATAAAGACATAATCATGGCTATCATTTATAGTCCATTATGATTCAAATTTATGAATGTGATTGCTTTTGGACCTGTAAATTACAACAACCAAATAAGGCACTGGTGTGGTACTACTGGTTTACCAGAATGGGGTTCAACTCCCTGCGGTGCCCTCAATTTGTTGTATTTACAATGGTTAATTTTCTGCTCATTGTGTTGCCTTTTCATAGATGATAACCCCCAGGATCTTTACTGTTTGTACTCTCTACAATTGGGTTACAAGTCTACTTGGGGACCAAGGCCAAAGGGACTCTTCGTCCCTTATTTTTCTCTTCTCCCCCCCACCAAAAATGGCAGTTCTGGCTGAACCGTTCTGTCGGGATTTCACGAACAATACATGACCAAAATTCACTGAGACTGCCATTGGATTTTTTTTGCTTTTCCATGTCTTATGAAAGCAGGGAATCATAGCTTCAAATTGATGTATTGATTGTTCAGTATGACCCACCAGTTTTGGAGATATGGCTTATAGAGTAATGTCTTGCAGAAAACAGCGAGTTGAGAAAAGAGGCTTGAAAGGATCACTTCTGTGGTCTCTAGCATTACACCTAGCTACGTCTATTTCAGCTCTGACACTTATTTCAGACATACTCTAGTATGTGAAGAGTCTGCCTGTGCTATTGACTCATTTTGAAGAAATAAAAGTTTTCCTTTGGTGAAAAGCTGGTCACATACTGTATGGTAGTGGTTTTATTTTTTTATTTTTTTGGCTCACGATCCGCTTCCAATCATTTGAAAATGACGATTGGCCCCGATTTCTGATCACCCCATCTGATCGGGACAACCTCTAGAGGGCAATGCCAAACAGTGAGGACGCGAAGCCCACAACCATTGGCCAATGGGTTAGCACTCAACTGAAAATGCAAACTTTAAACGGGCATGAACCGTTTGACCGTGAGCAATAAAACTTTTAAACCATGCGTCTCCTCTTGCCTCACTTTCGTGTTCAGACTTTTGACCTCTGACCTTAGATCACCTGCTATTTTGAATTTTATCTCCTCCTGGGATCTTTGCTCAAAATTTCTACACATTAACTTTGGCCCTATACCGATACATCCAAAGTAAAAAAAAGTCACGAAAAAATGACTTACTGTAATATTTGTGGTTTTACTATACAGGTCCATCCCATGTAATTAGAATATTTTGTAAACGTTTTTCTTCCATAAAATAATTAATAAAACTTTCATATATTCAATTGTGCATAAAGTGAAGTATTAACCTTTTTTTGTTAATCTTTATGGCGTACAGCTCATGAAAATCGAAGTCCTATCCAAATGAATTAGAATATTTTATGAGACTACTAGACTACTGATTTTTTTTTAAACGAGAAATGTCGACCATCTGAAAAGTGTATTGTGTACAGTATTGGCACAGACTGTAATGCTTCTCCCAGTTAGAAGCATAGAAATAAATACAAAGACAGGGAAGATGCAGGAAAATACAACTAGTAGTAATAATAATGAATGTAATGGTGTAAGATGTGGTATAGCAATGTTGTCAGATAATGTATGAGAATATTAAGATATGGTGTAGTAATCCATGGTCGTTCTCTGTGAGGCCGGGTCCACGGTCACACTTTTGATTGGCCCCTGCGAAGAGGCGTGGTCCACAGTCACACTTTTGATTGGCCCCCGTGAAGAGGCCGGGTCCACAGTCACACTTTTGATTGGCCACCGTGAAGAGGCGTGGTCCACGGTCACACTTTTGATTGGCCCCTGTGAAGAGGCGTGATCCACGGTCACACTTTTGATTGGCCCCCGTGAAGAGGCGTGGTCCACGGTCACACTTTTGATTGGCCCCTGTGAAGAGGCGTGGTCCACAGTCACACTTTGTATTGGCCCCTGTGAAGAGGCGTGTTTTTATTTTTATTTTATTTATTTATATTTATTTTATTTTTCAAAATATAGGCTTATAAGTAAGGCTGCATGATATATCGAACATGTACCTTCATCAGAGTGGAGAATATAAGTATAAATCAAGTTGAGCAAAGCCACTCTTCTCTGCCCCTCTCTCTAGCAGACACAGTTAACGATCGCTTGTTAAGTGCCTGCCAGACAGACAATCAGATGAAATGAAGGCAGGTGTAGAGTAGAGTGTAGACTAGTGAACTGTACGAATGTTCTCTTTATCAAGTACTTCATACCAGCCCCTTATGAAACTACTTCTCCCCAAATCCAAATGGATTTAATTTTCCATCCTGAAGGCAGTAACTAGCATACAATGAGAACTGAGAAGATCTCCACAAAGGTTTACTCATCAAAACCGATTATATAACTGTAACCATCAAAGCATGCACTCAACATATAATGGTTATGTGA
The DNA here is from genome assembly GCF_964188405.1 of Protomyctophum parallelum. Taxonomy (NCBI): domain Eukaryota; kingdom Metazoa; phylum Chordata; class Actinopteri; order Myctophiformes; family Myctophidae; genus Protomyctophum; species Protomyctophum parallelum. The sequence continues at coordinate 33,100,939 of NC_139699.1, forward strand.
CCATGGCATGTGCATAATATAAAATCTTATACGTTTTATCTGATATTGATTAATATGGGGGGTGGGTTCAATTAATCGATTATTAATCGGCAGAGCTGTCGACTATTCGATTTGGCTGATGGTCACTTTGTGGCATGCCTACAAGTTACAACAAGTGAGTAAGTGACTATCTCTCTTCCATACTGGTGTGTGGCGTCTCTTGTGTGATATGATGAAGTGGAACGGTGCCAGTAGCCCGTGCACATTATAGGGACAAAGGTGTGTGTGTGTGTGTGTGTGTGTGTGTGTGTGTGTGTGTGTGTGTGTGTGTGTGTGTGCGTGTGTGAAGACCCATCTTCTCTTTCTGTCATAGTGACATTGTCCTGCATCAGATCATGTCCAAATCAGGTTCTCCAATCTCCAGTAGCCTCTTCAGTTTTTTGAAGATTTTTTGAGTGGTGCAACCACTTCCTTACGGAGCTATGTGTGTGGCTGGCTCGGTCTGAGCACTATGTGTGTGGCTGGCTGGCTGGGTCTGAGCACTATGTGTGTGGCTGACTGGCTGGCTGGGTCTGAGCACTATGTGTGTGGCTTGCTGGCTGGCTGGCTGGGTCTGAGCACTATGTGTGTGGCTGGCTGGCTGGGTCTGAGCACTATGGCCTTCATTTATTAACCGTGCGTACGCCAAAATATGGGCGCACGCCGAAATTACCGACATTTTTGGCATTTAACATTTCCGGCAAAGCTTGAAATTGAACGTGACAACGTTCAAAACCCACGTCTGCTCGGCAGCTGTCGTACGCTTTTTCCTCACCTGTTTTTCTGTCGTAGAACGGCGGAGCAGCATTGTTTGACCAGCTGAGAGGCTGTCACAGGCATCTAAACATATGTATTCACTCCTAAAATGTTAATATAAAACTGTATGTATATGGGCTACATGTAAAAGAAAAAAAGAAAAGGAAAAAGGAATAGACCTACAAGATGTGTCTTTGTGTCATATGAAATTTGTAGGAGCTTTCCAACTTTACAATTAAAATCGCGCTTGATTTAAGCCATTTAAACAGTGCATGAGCGCATACATGCGAGGATTTGGGCTGTCTGTGCTGGAATATTTCCATGACGTTGGAAAGTAGCCATAGTGCAATGCAGCTGCGGAGAGTCCCAACGTGGTATAGCCTACTGTAGCCTAATCTACAGCAGGCCGATGTCTTTCTGGAGTTACGGTATATGTGCAATATAATAAACCCGACGCGTCGCTCGAATGCCAAATGTACTGTGCCAGGCTGCCAGCGCAAGTGGTAACTGCATCGGAGATATAGGTATATTACCCAGCCACTCAGCCAGCCCACCACCAGCCACACATGAGGCTATATACGGTTTTGGCTGCACATTCATATAATGACAGTTGACAGCCCGGCCACTGCAGTGACTAACGACTGCGAAGTAATCTAAATAGACTGTCGAACGTGCATGGTCACTTGGTCAGTTGGTCACGGACGGACCACTGTGATAGAGAGAGACAGACAGACAGACAGACAGGACAGGAGGAGCACCTGCAAAACAGCAGCGTGTGTGTGCCTATTTGTTATTTAATTATGGTTCACAGGTTCAGGTTTTCGTTCACTAATATATCTTGTTGTATATTAAATTAAAATACTTTAATAATTTAATATACAACTAACAACACACAGTGAAAGTTGCAAATAGCGATATGTGCGTGCGTGTGTGCGGGGGGTGAGGCAGGCAGCAAGGGAAGCGAAGCGAGAGGAGAAACAGACAGCTTTATTTAATGTGTCATGTAGGTGCGTGCGTGCATGACAGCAAGGCAAGCGAGGTGAGAGGGAAACAGACAGGGTAGGCCTACAACTTTATTTAATTCATGCAGGTGTTCGTTCTTTATTTGTTTAACAACACACCAGTTAGTTGGGCTTGCAACACTTGATAAATGAGGGCCTCTGTGTGTGGCTGGCTGGCTGGCTGGATCTGAGCACTATGTGTGTGGCTTGCTGGCTGGCTGGCTGGGTCTGAGCATACATAGCTAGATAGATAGATAGATATTATAGCAGTGACTGACTGAGACATCGAGCGTGCGTCCGCAACTGGTTGTGGCCCCCATCAAGTGACCTTTTGACCAATGCGGCCCTCGCCCCAAGTTGAGTTCGACACCCCTGCTCTAAGCCATAGAAAGGGCCATAGAAAGGGAGTGGAGCCCCTTTTATTTGGAACCAGACCGTGGGTTTGGTGAACAGTCGCCCCTGGATTCGAACCCTAGTGCAGTGGTTCCCAAAGTGGGGTCCGGGGACCCACAGGGGTCCTTGAGGGAGTTCCCCAGCTAAATGATAGTTTGGAACCAACTGGACCATTATGGGGACGATGGACTATATATAGCCTGTCTCTTTTCCGTGATTTTTTTTTCAAATTTCAAAAATGGCACCCTCTAGCATGCGCTCCAAGACGATGGACTATAACCTGGTGCTTTTCCGATGTATATTTTTCGAATCCTCAAATCGTGAAATGGCACCCTCTGGCATGTGCTCCGAAATGATGGACTAATGTGTAATTATTTTATATACTGTTATTATTGCCTACGGTGTAAATTGTGAAATGACTACTGTTGAAATGTAATGAATGTGATTGCTGTTGGACCTGTAAATTACAACAAAACAAACTAAGGCACTGGTGTGGTATTTCCTGGTTTACCAGAACGGGGTTCAACTCCCTGCAGTGCCCTTTTCAATGTGTTGTATTTACCGCATGTGCTCCGAGACGATGGACTATATCCTGTCGCTTTCCGTGATTTTCACTTTTTTTCAATTCCTCCGAAATCGAGAAAAATGGCACCCTATAGCATGCGCTCCGAGACGATGGACTAAAGCCTGTCGCTTTTCCAATATTTTCAGATCCTCCGAAATCGTGAAAAATGGCACCCTATAGCATGCGCTCCGAGACGATGGCCTGTCGCTTTTCCTTTCAAATCCTCAACAATGATGACCTTGACAAGTATAAATGACCTTGACCAGTATAAATGACCTTCACCAGTATAAATAACCTTGACCAGTATAAATGACCTTGACCTTGACCAGACCAAATGACCTTGACCATGGTCACAGTCTGACGACATACTATAGTATGCCCTCCGAGACCATGGACTATAGCCTTTTGCTTTTCCTTGATTTTCACCTTTTTCAAATCCTCAACAATGATGAAGAATTGCGCACTATAGCACGCCACTCAATGAAATTGAGCAGTATAAATGACCTTGACAAGTATAAATGACCTTGACCAGTATAAATGACCTTGACAAGTATAAATTACCTTGACCAGTATAAATGACCTTTACCAGTAAAAATAACCTTGACCAGTATAAATGACCTTGACATACTATAGCACACAGTTTTTCATCATATATAGCGAGGATTTGGAAAAAACAAAACAAAAAAACATGGGTTATAGCCCATCGTGTTTTTAATTTTTGATTATTATTTTTTTAACCTCGTTTTTCATCATTTTTGACCATGGGCTATGGCCCATACCGTACGGCATACTATAGCACACCGTTTTTCATCATTTTTGAGGATTTGAAAAAGATGAAAAAATTAAAAAAACATGGGTTATAGCCCATCGGTTTTTGAATTGTTTTTATAAACCTTGTTTTTCATAAATTTTTGACCATGGGCTATGGCCCATACCGTACGGCATAATAGAGCACGCCATTTTTCATCATTTTTGAGGATTTGAAAAAGATGAAAAAATTCAAAAAACATGGATTATAGCCCATCGGTTTTTGAATTGTTTTTATTAACTTAGTTTTTCATCATTTTTGACCATGGGCTATACCGTACGGCATACTAGAGCACGCCGTTTTTCATCATTTTTGAGGATTTGAAAGAATTTTAAAAATTAAAAAAACATGGGATATAGCCCATGGTTTTTTGAAATTTTGATTTTTTTTTCAACCTCGTCATTTGAAAAAAAATGAAAAAATGAAAAAACATGGGTTATAGCCCATCGTTTTTTGAAAAAAAAAAAAACTAGTTTTTCATCATTTATGACCATGGGCTATGGCCCATACCGTACGGCATACTATAGCACGCCGTTTTTCATCATTTTTGAGGATTTGAAAAAAATTAAAAAATTCAAAAAAACATGGGTTATAGCCCATCGTTTTTTGAATTTTTGAAAAAAAATTAAACCTTGTTTTTCATCATTTTTGACCATGCCCATACCGTACGGCATACTATAGCACGCCATTTCTCATCATTTTTGAGGATTTGAAAAAAATGAAAAAATGAAAAAAACATGGGTTATAACCCATAGTTTTTTGAAAAAAAAGAAGAAATTACCTCGTTTTTCATCATTTTTTACCATGGGCCATGGCCCATACCGTACGGCATACTATAACACGCCGTTTTTCATCATTGTTGAGGATTTGAAAAAAAATTAAAAATAAAAAAAAACATGGGTTATAGCCCATCGTTTTTTGAATTTTTTTTAACCTCGTTTTTCATAATTTTTGACCATGGGCTATGGCCCATACCGTACGGCATACTATAGCAGGCCGTTTTTCATCATTTTTGAGGATTTGAAAAAAAACATGGGTTATAGCCCATTGTTTTTTTTTTTTTTATTGTCGTTTTTTATTGTCGTTTTTCATCATTTATGACCATGGGCTATGGCCCATACCGTACGGCATACTATAGCACGCCGTTTTTCATCATTTATTTTTTTACTCTTAATTTTTATCCCACGATTTTGTAACCCATTTTTCACCCCTGTGTCAATTATTTTTCATCATTTTTGAGGATTTGAAAAAAATTGAAAAAATTCAAAAACATGGGTTATAGCCCATCGTTTTTTGAAAAATAAATAAAATTCAACCTCTTTTTTCATCTTTTTTGACCATGGGCTATGGCCCATACCGTACGGCATACTATAGCATGCTGTTTTTCATCATTTATGAGGATTTGAAAAAAATGAAAAAATAAAAAAACATGGGTTATATCGTTTTTTGATTTTTTTTTTTTTTTTTAACCTCATTTTTCATCATACCGTACGGCATACTATAGCGAGGATTTGATTTTTTTAATTAAAAAAAAACATGGGTTATATTATTTTTTTAACCTCGTTTTTCATCATTTTTGACCATTATAGCCCATCGTTTTTTGAAAACTAGTTTTTCATCATTTTTGACCATGGGCTATGGCCCATACCGTACGGCATACTATAGCACGCCGTTTTTCATCATTTTTGAGGATTTGAAAAAGATGAAAGAATTAAAAAAACATGGGTTATAGCCCATCGGTTTTTGAATTTTTGAATTGTTTTTATTAACCTTGTTTTTCATAATTCTTGACCATGGGCTATGGCCCATACCATACGGCATACTATAGCACGCCGTTTTTCATCATTTTTGAGGATTTGCTAGCTAAAATACCACAAGCTACAGCAAAATGTAGCTAAGCTACGTAGCTCAGCTACATGTAGCTTAATACTCCCCAACACTGAAAAAAGACTATAACACATTTAGCAATTTAAACAAAAGAAGCCTGTTGGCTGCCTGCCGGACTAATGTGTGTCAAAGTTTTCTGAAATGTTTCTGTATTAGTAGTAAGTAAGTAGCCTTGCCGAGCCATGAGGCCCATAGGGCAGGAGCCTATCTCCTGTTTCTGTAGCGTGAGGCAGCTTGATGTACAAGTACACCCCCTGGACATGACGCTAGTATGTCGCAGGGTCTTACCCCCAATCCAACCCTTGATGCTGAGTGTCAAGCAGGGAGGCACTGGGTCCTATTTTTAGAGTCTTTGGTATGACCCGGCTAGGTATTGAACCCCGACCTCCCAGTCTCAGGGCGGACACTCTAACCACAAGGCCACTCATGGGCTGTATTAGTGGTGCTCAATATTTCATGCCAAGGACCTTCTAGGCTCCCTGGAAGCAAAGATTTGAGTTATAAACGTTCACTCTGAAAGAATAATATATATTCAAAGATTCGCCACCACATTTTCAATGTTTAAAAAAAGAATAGCAGACCTACAAGCTCGTGGCGCGGCACTCGGTGTTGCGCTATGAGCTTGTAGATCTGCTATTTCCCAATAGCTAAAGTATAACATAAGCACGCCAAAGTTTGTGCTATTGCCATTGAGAATGAATTGGGCGTTTAAAGGACAACTTTAGTTTTTTTCAACCAAGGTTCATGTTTTAGGTTGTTATTAGATAAACTAAAAGGTGAGTGTTAATTTTCTTTCATTTGCTGTTTCTTTCGTTTTGGGGATTTTAGCAGTTTTTGACAGGGGGGCGGGGGCATTTGAGCATGGGGCTAAATATGTATTTTTTGACAATGTTATGGCGATTTCTTTTTGTATTATTTACTATAGTCCTAATAAACCCCAAGAAATTACATATGACCACAGAAGATCACATGATCTACTGAATGTGAAGGTATAGCCTACTGGGGGAAGGCTTATACTGTGTGTCATAGGCTCAATATGTCAGTTTGTCACATTCAATAGATCCTGTGATCTTTTGTGGCCAGATGTAATTTCTTGGGGTTTATTAGGACTATAGTAAATAATAAAATAATAAATCGCCATGATATTTTGTAAAAAAAATACATATTTAGCCCCATGCTCAAATGCCCCCGCCCCCCTGTCAAAAACTGCTAAAATCCCCAAAACAAAAGAAAGCAGCAAATGAAAGAAAATGAACACTCACCTTTTAGTTTCTCTGATAACAACCTAAAACATGAACCTTGGTTGAAAAAAACTAAAGTTGTCCTTTAAGTTAAATAACCCCCCCCCCCCCCCACTGGCCCCCATTGATTCATTGTATAGTCTAATGGCCCTTGGGATAAAGGAGTTCTTAAGTTTATCTGTGCTGCATGTCTGGGATAAAAACCTGTTACTGAATTTGCTCTTCTGAGAATAAAGTGCTGTGTGCAGTGGGTGAATAAAGTGCTGTGTGCAGTGGGTGAATAACATCGTCCAGGATGGCTAGTGTCTTGGCGAGAGTCCTCTTCTCTGCCATCACCGCCACAGAGTCAGGCTTGGTCCCCGTCACCTTGCCTGCTCGCTTAATCAGTCTATCTAGTCTGGCTGTGTCCCTCTGTCTGGCGTTCCCTCCCCAACACACCACAGCATAGAAAACTAGAAAATTCGCAATTTAAAAAAATTGCAGAGTGTGGTTGCCGCAGTGGCTTACATATGCCCCTCCCACTAATATTGCCAGCCAATTACAATTTCAAGTCACGCCTTAGATCATGCGTAAGTAATTCAGAGGGGATTTAACCCCCGAAATTCATGTTTTTGCGACAAACGGTTACATTTCTCGCATTTGCGGCGCCCCCTATGGATGAAAATGGAATTGCTTTTAGAACTTGGTTGATTGAACCACCCCGGACATGTGATTAAAAATTTGGGATGGATTGGACATTCCGTTCGTGATTTATGGCATTTTTGTGATATAGGCCCCTCCTACTAACTTCGGAAGACGATTACGGTCGAACGATACGCACTACCAAAATTCTGCATTTGGTGTTTTAATCGGATATGTCCAGAGATCTTGTGTGCCGATTTCTGTGAGATTTGGACAAAATATGTAGGAGGAAAAGCAAAAAGTTTGTTTTGGACAAAATTCAAAATGGCGGAAAATCTATCATCAAAATAATTTTGATTTTACGACCTACGGTTCAAGAGTTATAAGCCAAAAGGTAAAGTGGGCTGTTATAGCGCCACCATGAGGCCGACCTATAAAATTATAATTTTAATTAATTTTAGTGATAATTATGAAATATCCCTAAAAGTTTTGTAACTATAGTGATTACAGTCTCCGAGGAAAAAATACTTGAATGTGATTTTTTGCCTTTTCCCATTCATGTCAATGGGGAAATTTAATTCACTAATAAATTCATATCAATTAAACTATACAACATTTCTCTTAACTCATCGATTGCGCAAAACGCTCTAAAGCGTTTTATTAATCTCGAGCGCCGTCTGCGCATCACGCTCTAAAGCGTTTTATTGGTGTTTTTACTGTATACTGTACATCAACTTCTCTGACGCCCGGACAACACATAATGTAACACTGATCATTTCCAGAAAGATCCGCTGTGAGATCCGGGAGTTTAAAGCCCCCCACCTCCTGAAAAGAGGCCTGGTCTAACCACATTCCAGGCATGCCGTATCCATTACGACGTACTGGGGAGGCGGCATCGCCGTCCTGCACACGGCATAGACCAACGCAGATCAGGGGATCTAAAATGGAGCTACCCATTTTCTAGTGTGTGTGAAATTTGTGAATACACTCGATTACCCTTCCCCTCCTGTTTCTACATGGTTTCTCCCGAGGCATCTCTCCATCGCATTACAGTTTCTTCCCCCCCCCCCCCCACTCATTCACACAGATCCACTCGACACAGCCCTCTCTAATTCTTTCCAACGACAACTCACCGGTCTGCCGCCTCATTCTCGGAAATATAAACCCGTATATAAACCAAGAATAATCTCCAACGGTCGATCGCCATTTCACGCACAGGTATACGCGAAACGAATGACATATTCTCGAAGGACCGCCATAGGAGAAGCAGTATACATCTGACCAACTGTCTTTTTTTCGCCGTCGCGTCAGCCATGTTTGGACAAAGAAGCAGTATACTAGGCTAGCAGATATCACACCGTGGAACCCCCCCCACACTGCGAGTTGCGATCGATCGTTTTGCAGTTTGCAATGCTACTCTCATTCTCGGAAAAAAGATTCTCGGCAGTTGATCACCATAATCGCCATAGCGCCTTCGCCAGCCAATTGCAGTGATAAGGCGTCTGGGACGTAATCGACCCGTTTGTAATGGATAACTAATACAATCCTAAGCTGCGGAAGCCATCGTGTTGTCTGTCATTTTGTCGAAATCACAGCCAGCCGGGCTACGCTTATCGCTCCTGTGGTTCATGTCCAGACATGTCGTGGAACCCCCCCCCCCCCACTGCGAGTTGAGTCGCTCCTGTGGTTCATGTCCAGACATGTCAACCTCTCAAGTCACTGTTATGCTATCAAACGATCTGTTGATTTTGTTTACTGAGACAATGATCACATATGTGCATAGAATCATCATCATCATGACGTTATCATGACAGGCAGATATAAACATAAATAAATTATCATATACATACTACACACTGAATGAAAGCCCTAAATGTCTAATTTTAGGAGGAAAACAAATAAAATACACATATCCCATATACTGTTTGTCAATACTAGACTATTGAATCCATTTCATTTATAAAATTCTCTTTTTCAGAGAGAACTTTAGCCCATTCTGACCTGAGATCAGATTCATACGAGGTTTCCACTGGACACACACTGGTCTGATTAGAGAAAGCATGGACCTATAGAACTATTATTCACAAAATAAGGCATATAGCGACATGTACATACTATATACCGTATGAAACAGAAGACTCTCTGCTTTCATAAGAAAAAAACTAATACTGTAATAATAATAAAAATCACACCCATGTGAAGTGAGCAGTGCAATGTTGTGAAGTGAGCAGTGCAACATTGCACTGCTCACTTCACAGGGGTGTGATTTTCATTATTATTACAGTAGAAGTATTTTTCTTATGAAAGCAGAGAGTCTTCTGTTTCATACGGTATATAGTATGTATAGGCCTTATTTTGTGAATATTTAGTTGTCAGTTCCTTGTCTTGTCTAAAATACTCTGAGGATTTCAGAAAATGCATGGACCTGAAGAACCATTATTCACAAAATAAGGCCTATAGCGACATGTACATACTATATATATAAAAATCACACCCATGTGAAGTGAGCAGTGCAATGTTGTGCAACATTGCACTGCTCACTTCACAGGGGTGTGATTTGTATTATTATTACAGTAGAAGTATTTTTCTTATGAAAGCAGAGAGTCTTCTGTTTCATACGGTATATAGTATGTACATGTCGCTATAGGCCTTATTTTGTGAATAATGGTTCTTCAGGTCCATGCATTTTCTGAAATCCTCTCTGGTGGGCGCAAGCTGCATTCAACAGCCAATTACTGACAAACTATACATGGGACCATGTGTATTTGTTTTCCTCCTAAAAGTAGACATTCAGGGCTTTCATTCAGTGTGTAGTATGTATATGATATTATTTGTGTTCATTTTTATATCTGTCTGTCAATGTCTGTCAACTTCAACCTTCCATATCTCTGCTGTTTTTTCAAAAGAGCAGCGTGCAGTGAAAAGCAGGTTTTAGAAAAAGGTCAATATCTCCAGAATGGAAGATGGTAGAATCATTTTTTTTTTTTTAAATTGAAGTGGACTAGTTTGGCTTCCTTTTGATTTATGCAATGTGCGATGTGCTATAAGAGGCCCCTCGCTGTGGGCCCCTAAAAAGTTAAAAAGTCCAATGTTAATCGCTTAGCAGAAGCAATCCTGAGTAGAATTTCAAAAGTTAGCAATCAATGTGTTAACAAAATACAAGCACACGATTCCCGATTTTTCCGGTCAATTTGACATATGGCTCAAGTGCGTACAGCGTACAGTGTGGGAGGTATAAAGCGACAAAAAAAAGACTACTCCCGTGAAATAATAATAATAAAGTGTTACAATTACTAGAGTCTGGTTGCCCATTCGGGCAACCACACTAATAACAGCAGGAAGGCATGGGCCACAATCCACCGTCTTGGCAAAGACCACACCACCCATAATTCACAACGGTCACAGCAAACTCTATTGCATCACAACTGGTGTAGTTATTGGATGGAGCCCGCACACCACCAAAAAAAGAAAAACAACATACTATAGTATGCCCTCCGTGACCATGGACTTTAGCCTTTCGCTTTTCTGCGATTTAACCTTTTTTCAAATCCTCAACAATGATGAAGAATCGTGCACTATAGCGTGCCACTTAATGACCTTGACCAATATCAATGACCTTGAGCAGTATAAATTACCTTCAACAAGACTAGTAAATGACCTTGACCAGTATAAATGACCTTGACAAGTACAAATGACCTTGACCAGTATAAATGACCTTCACCAGTAGAAATGACCGTGACCAGTATATGACTGTGACCAGTATACATGACCTTCATGAGACTAGTAAATGACCTTGACCAGTATAAATGACCTTTATAAGACTAGTAAATGATCTTCACCAGTATAAATGACCTTGACCAGTATGCGGTCCGTGACCATGGACTATAGCCTTTTGCTTTTCCTTGATTTTCACCTTTAAAAAATCCTCAACAATGATGAAGAATCGCGCACTATAGCGCGCCGCTCAATGACCTGAGACCATGGACCAATGAATGAAATACAACACATTGAGCAGGGCACTGCAGGGAGTTGAACCCCGTTCCGGTAAACCAGAAGTCCGACACCAGTGCCTTAGCTTTTGTGTTGTTGTTCATTTAAACGTCCAGGTGTGCATACGCATGTGCGCCTGTGCGTGTGTAGGTGCATGTGTGCATGTGTGTGTGCACGCTTCAATGACCACTGTTGGACCCAATGGCGATCAAGGACCTCAGGGAGCCACCCATAATTCACAACGGTCACAGCAAACTCTGTTGCATCACAACTGGTGGCCAACAGTCGTAACCAACACCGCCGCCGACCCACAGGAGAATACCATCGCACAGTGGTATCAGACCAACCACAATCAGCCAGCCCTCAAACCAAACCATTCGACCTAGAAGAACTCGAAACCCGGAAAAGCAGCAGGGATTGATGACATACTGGCAAAAATTATACAGCACCTGGAACCTAACGCAAAGACCTGGCTTGTGGGGATGCTGAACACATGCATGGCACAGAAAACCATCCCTTCTGTCTGGAGAAAGGTCAAAGTGGTTGCAATCCCCAAACCTGGCAAAGACCCATCATCCTCAAAGAGCTACCGACCCATTTCCCTCCTCTGCATCACCTACAAGAGAGGCTGCTACTCCAACGCCTCATACCACTCATAGACACCAAGCTGACTAAAGACCAAGGTGGTTTCCGTCCCGTCCTGTGCTGGACAGAGCTCAACCTCACCCAACACATTGAGGATGGGTTTGAGGGAAAACAAATAACTGGAGCAGCAACTGGAGGGCGAAGCAAGCACGCAGGCAGCTTGTGCCTGCCTGCGTGCCTGCCTGCCTTCCTGCCTGCCTTCCTCATGTGGAAGCTGCATAGTTGACTTTGTGTGTGTCTTTCTTTTTCTGTCTGTCTTTCTTAGGATGACGATCAAGGTAGACGCCGTTGGAAGGCTCAACACAAGCCGATGCCCCTAGAGATCCATCCCAAAGCTTCCCTCAGGGAGTCCAGCAAGCCAGCTAGCCAGCAAGCCCGCCCAGTCAGCCAACGCAGCCAGCCAGCTCCGCCAGTCAGCCAGTGTAGAAAGTCAGGCTGACAAGCCAGAGCATATCAGCCCTTGCAGTCCGCCATTGCAGCCATACCAGCCTTGCTCAGTCAGCTCAGCCAGGCCTCTCTCGAGGCCTGGCTCTCTGTCTGCCTGGCCCGGTCTGCCCTGCCCTGCCTTGCAGCAACAGAACCAGCCTTGCTAGCAAGCCAGCCAGCTCAGAATACGAGCTCAGCAAGCCAGCGCAGCTGGCAAGCACGCAGTTAGTCTTAACCAGTTTCAGACAGGCAGGCCAAGGCAGACAGACAGGAAGACCGAGGCGCCTAGGCAGGCAGACAGGCCAGGAAGGCAACAAAGTGCAGGCAGGGGGACTATCCGGCCTAAGGCTGCGCTGCAAGGGTTGGAGCCTGGCCAGCTCCTGCTGATCTCCGCTGAGTGGCTGTGGCTGCACAGTAAGGCTGCAGTAACCTAGTCTGGGCTTGTTGCTGCACTGGCTTGCTCAGCTCGCATTCTGAGCTGGCTGGCTTGCCAGAAAGGCTGGTTCTGTTGCTGCAAGGCAGGGCGGGGCAGACCGGGCCAGGCAGACAGAGAGCCAGGCCTCGAGAGAGGCCTGGCTGAGCTGACTGAGCAAGGCTGGCATGGCTGCAGTGGCTGACTGCAAGGGCTGATATGCTCTGGCTTGGCAGCCTGACTTTCTACACTGGCTGACTGGCGGAGCTGACTGGCTGCGTTCGCTGACTGGGCAGGCTTGCTGGCTAGCTGGCTTGCTGGGCTCCCTGAGGGAAGCTTTGGGATGGATCTCTAGGGGCATCGGCTTGTGTTGAGCCTTCCAACGGCGTCTACCTTGATCTCCGTCCTAAGAAAGAAAGACAGAAAAAGAAAGACACACACAAACCCAACTATGCAGCTTCCACCTGAGGAACCGAGACGCGAAAAAAGAACTGAGCGTCACTTGGGATGGTCACAAACTCTCCAACCATACCCACCCCATGTATCTTGGAGTTACACTGGACAGGACACTCTTCTTCAAAAAACACCTGGAGAACACAAAAGCCACGGTCAACACCCACAATAACATCCTGTGAAAACTAGTGAACTCCAAGAGGGGCGCAGACCCACAAACAATCTGTGCAACTGCCATGGCCCTGTCTTTCTCTACAGCAGAGTATGCCTGCTCAAGCTGGAGCCGATCACGTCACACCAAATTGGTCGACACAGCCCTAAATGACACCTGTCGCATCAACACGGGATGCGTCAAGACAACACCTGTCCCGTGCCTTTATGCGCTAGCCGGCACCTCCCCCCGCACATCAGACAACTGTGTATCGCTCAAGATGAATGGAGAACACAGGAGATAGACAGTGAAGTTGGGAATGAACGAAGGAAAGTCTGGAATGAAATGATAGAGAACACCTCACACACACATAGTTTCCTTTTGTGGCTGTTTACATTCGAGGGTCGCCGGTCCTCTCGAACGGAACAGTTTAACGTCATGCCCAGGACGAAAAGATATAGAGAACACCAACATGACAAATAACAGCAGGAAGGCATGGGCCACAATCCACCGTCTTGGCAAAGACCACACCACCCATAATTCACAACGGTCACAGCAAACTCTATTGCATCACAACTGGTGTAGTTATTGGATGGAGCCCGCACACCACCAAAAAATGAAAAACAACATACTATAGTATGCCCTCCGTGACCATGGACTTTAGCCTTTCGCTTTTCTGCGATTTAACCTTTTTTCAAATCCTCAACAATGATGAAGAATCGCGCACTATAGCGTGCCACTTAATGACCTTGACCAATATCAATGACCTTGAGCAGTATAAATTACCTTCAATAAGGCTAGTAAATGACCTTGACCAGTATAAATGACCTTGACAAGTACAAATGACCTTGACCAGTATAAATGACCTTCACCAGTAGAAATGACCGTGACCAGTATATGACTGTGACCAGTATAAATTACCTTCATGAGACTAGTAAATGACCTTGACCAGTGTAAATGACCTTTACAAGACTAGTAAATGATCTTCCCCAGTATAAATGACCTTGACCAGTATGCGGTCCGTGACCATGGACTATAGCCTTTTGCTTTTCCTTGATTTTCACCTTTAAAAAATCCTCAACAATGATGAAGAATCTCGCACAATAGCGCGCCGCTCAATGACCTGAGACCATGGACCAATGAATGAAATACAACACATTTGAGCAGGGCACTGCAGGGAGTTGAACCCCGTTCCGGTAAACCAGAAGTCCGACACCAGTGCCTTAGTTTTTGTGTTGTTGTTCATTTAAAGGTCCAGGTGTGCATACGCATGTGCGCCTGTGCGTGTGTAGGTGCATGTGTGCATGTGTGTGTGCACGCTTCACCACTGTTGGACCCCATGGGGATCAAGGACCTCAGGGAGCCACCCATAATTCACAACGGTCACAGCGAACTCTGTTGCATCACAACTGGTGGCCAACAGTCGTAACCAACACCGCCGCCGACCCAAAGGAGAATACAATCGCACAGTGGTATCAGACCAACCACAATCAGCCAGCTCTCAAACCAAACCCTTCGACCTAGAAGAACTCGAAACTGCAATGGGAAAGTTGAAACCCGGAAAAGCAGCAGGGATTGATGACATACTGGCAGAAATGATACAGCACCTGGAACCTAACGCAAAGACCTGGCTCGTGGGGATGCTGAACACATGCATGGCACAGAAAACCATCCCTTCTGTCTGGAGAAAGGCCAAAGTGGTTGCAATCCCCAAACCTGGCAAAAACCCATCATCCTCAAAGAGCTACCGACCCATTTCCCTCCTCTGCATCACCTACAAGAGAGGCTGCTACTCCAACGCCTCATACCACTCATAGACACCAAGCTGACTAAAGACCAAGGTGGTTTCCGTCCCGTCCTGTGCTGGACAGAGCTCAACCTCACCCAACACATTGAGGATGGGTTTGAGAGAAAACAAATAACTGGAGCAGCAACTGGAGGGCGAAGCAAGCACGCAGGCAGCTTGTGCCTGCGTGCCTGCCTTCCTGCCTGCCTTCCTCATGTGGAAGCTGCATAGTTGACTTTGTGTGTGTCTTTCTTTTTCTGTCTGTCTTTCTTAGGATGAAGATCAAGGTAGACGCCGTTGGAAGGCTCAACACAAGCCGATGCCCCTAGAGATCCATCCCAAAGCTTCCCTCAGGGAGTCCAGCAAGCCAGCTAGCCAGCAAGCCCGCCCAGTCAGCCAACGCAGCCAGCCAGCTCCGCCAGTCAGCCAGTGTAGAAAGTCAGGCTGACAAGCCAGAGCATATCAGCCCTTGCAGTCCGCCATTGCAGCCATACCAGCCTTGCTCAGTCAGCTCAGCCAGGCCTCTCTCGAGGCCTGGCTCTCTGTCTGACTGGCCCGGTCTGCCCTGCCCTGCCTTGCAGCAACAGAACCAGCCTTGCTAGCAAGCCAGCCAGCTCAGAATACGAGCTCAGCAAGCCAGCGCAGCTGGCAAGCACGCAGTTAGTCTTAACCAGTTTCAGACAGGCAGGCCAAGGCAGACAGACAGGAAGACCGAGGCGCCTAGGCAGGCAGACAGGCCAGGAAGGCAACAAAGTGCAGGCAGGGGGACTATCCGGCCTAAGGCTGCGCTGCAAGGGTTGGAGCCTGGCCAGCTCCTGCTGATCTCCGCTGAGTGGCTGTGGCTGCACAGTAAGGCTGCAGTAACCTAGTCTGGGCTTGTTGCTGCACTGGCTTGCTCAGCTCGCATTCTGAGCTGGCTGGCTTGCCAGAAAGGCTGGTTCTGTTGCTGCAAGGCAGGGCGGGGCAGACCGGGCCAGGCAGACAGAGAGCCAGGCCTCGAGAGAGGCCTGGCTGAGCTGACTGAGCAAGGCTGGCATGGCTGCAGTGGCTGACTGCAAGGGCTGATATGCTCTGGCTTGGCAGCCTGACTTTCTACACTGGCTGACTGGCGGAGCTGACTGGCTGCGTTCGCTGACTGGGCAGGCTTGCTGGCTAGCTGGCTTGCTGGGCTCCCTGAGGGAAGCTTTGGGATGGATCTCTAGGGGCATCGGCTTGTGTTGAGCCTTCCAACGGCGTCTACCTTGATCTCCGTCCTAAGAAAGAAAGACAGAAAAAGAAAGACACACACAAACCCAACTATGCAGCTTCCACCTGAGGAACCGAGACGCGAAAAAAGAACTGAGCGTCACTTGGGATGGTCACAAACTCTCCAACCATACCCACCCCATGTATCTTGGAGTTACACTGGACAGGACACTCTTCTTCAAAAAACACCTGGAGAACACAAAAGCCACGGTCAACACCCACAATAACATCCTGTGAAAACTAGTGAACTCCAAGAGGGGCGCAGACCCACAAACAATCTGTGCAACTGCCATGGCCCTGTCTTTCTTTACAGCAGAGTATGCCTGCTCAAGCTGGAGCCGATCACGTCACACCAAATTGGTCGACACAGCCCTAAATGACACCTGTCGCATCAACACGGGATGCGTCAAGACAACACCTGTCCCGTGCCTTTATGCGCTAGCCGGCACCTCCCCCCGCACATCAGACGACTGTGTATCGCTCAAGATGAATGGAGAACACAGGAGATAGACAGTGAAGTTGGGAATGAACGAAGGAAAGTCTGGAATGAAATGATAGAGAACACCTCACACACACATAGTTTCCTTTTGTGGCTGTTTACATTCGAGGGTCGCCGGTCCTCTCGAACGGAACAGTTTAACGTCATGCCCAGGACGAAAAGATATAGAGAACACCAACATGACAAATAACAGCAGGAAGGCATGGGCCACAATCCACCGTCTTGGCAAAGACCACACCACCCATAATTCACAACGGTCACAGCAAACTCTATTGCATCACAACTGGTGTAGTTATTGGATGGAGCCCGCACACCACCAAAAAATGAAAAACAACATACTATAGTATGCCCTCCGTGACCATGGACTTTAGCCTTTCGCTTTTCTGCGATTTAACCTTTTTTCAAATCCTCAACAATGATGAAGAATCGCGCACTATAGCGTGCCACTTAATGACCTTGACCAATATCAATGACCTTGAGCAGTATAAATTACCTTCAATAAGGCTAGTAAATGACCTTGACCAGTATAAATGACCTTGACAAGTACAAATGACCTTGACCAGTATAAATGACCTTCACCAGTAGAAATGACCGTGACCAGTATATGACTGTGACCAGTATAAATTACCTTCATGAGACTAGTAAATGACCTTGACCAGTGTAAATGACCTTTACAAGACTAGTAAATGATCTTCCCCAGTATAAATGACCTTGACCAGTATGCGGTCCGTGACCATGGACTATAGCCTTTTGCTTTTCCTTGATTTTCACCTTTAAAAAATCCTCAACAATGATGAAGAATCGCGCACAATAGCGCGCCGCTCAATGACCTGAGACCATGGACCAATGAATGAAATACAACACATTTGAGCAGGGCACTGCAGGGAGTTGAACCCCGTTCCGGTAAACCAGAAGTCCGACACCAGTGCCTTAGTTTTTGTGTTGTTGTTCATTTAAAGGTCCAGGTGTGCATACGCATGTGCGCCTGTGCGTGTGTAGGTGCATGTGTGCATGTGTGTGTGCACGCTTCACCACTGTTGGACCCCATGGGGATCAAGGACCTCAGGGAGCCACCCATAATTCACAACGGTCACAGCGAACTCTGTTGCATCACAACTGGTGGCCAACAGTCGTAACCAACACCGCCGCCGACCCAAAGGAGAATACAATCGCACAGTGGTATCAGACCAACCACAATCAGCCAGCTCTCAAACCAAACCCTTCGACCTAGAAGAACTCGAAACTGCAATGGGAAAGTTGAAACCCGGAAAAGCAGCAGGGATTGATGACATACTGGCAGAAATGATACAGCACCTGGAACCTAACGCAAAGACCTGGCTCGTGGGGATGCTGAACACATGCATGGCACAGAAAACCATCCCTTCTGTCTGGAGAAAGGCCAAAGTGGTTGCAATCCCCAAACCTGGCAAAGACCCATCATCCTCAAAGAGCTACCGACCCATTTCCCTCCTCTGCATCACCTACAAGAGAGGCTGCTACTCCAACGCCTCATACCACTCATAGACACCAAGCTGACTAAAGACCAAGGTGGTTTCCGTCCCGTCCTGTGCTGGACAGAGCTCAACCTCACCCAACACATTGAGGATGGGTTTGAGAGAAAACAAATAACTGGAGCAGCAACTGGAGGGCGAAGCAAGCACGCAGGCAGCTTGTGCCTGCGTGCCTGCCTTCCTGCCTGCCTTCCTCATGTGGAAGCTGCATAGTTGACTTTGTGTGTGTCTTTCTTTTTCTGTCTGTCTTTCTTAGGATGAAGATCAAGGTAGACGCCGTTGGAAGGCTCAACACAAGCCGATGCCCCTAGAGATCCATCCCAAAGCTTCCCTCAGGGAGTCCAGCAAGCCAGCTAGCCAGCAAGCCCGCCCAGTCAGCCAACGCAGCCAGCCAGCTCCGCCAGTCAGCCAGTGTAGAAAGTCAGGCTGACAAGCCAGAGCATATCAGCCCTTGCAGTCCGCCATTGCAGCCATACCAGCCTTGCTCAGTCAGCTCAGCCAGGCCTCTCTCGAGGCCTGGCTCTCTGTCTGACTGGCCCGGTCTGCCCTGCCCTGCCTTGCAGCAACAGAACCAGCCTTGCTAGCAAGCCAGCCAGCTCAGAATACGAGCTCAGCAAGCCAGCGCAGCTGGCAAGCACGCAGTTAGTCTTAACCAGTTTCAGACAGGCAGGCCAAGGCAGACAGACAGGAAGACCGAGGCGCCTAGGCAGGCAGACAGGCCAGGAAGGCAACAAAGTGCAGGCAGGGGGACTATCCGGCCTAAGGCTGCGCTGCAAGGGTTGGAGCCTGGCCAGCTCCTGCTGATCTCCGCTGAGTGGCTGTGGCTGCACAGTAAGGCTGCAGTAACCTAGTCTGGGCTTGTTGCTGCACTGGCTTGCTCAGCTCGCATTCTGAGCTGGCTGGCTTGCCAGAAAGGCTGGTTCTGTTGCTGCAAGGCAGGGCGGGGCAGACCGGGCCAGGCAGACAGAGAGCCAGGCCTCGAGAGAGGCCTGGCTGAGCTGACTGAGCAAGGCTGGCATGGCTGCAGTGGCTGACTGCAAGGGCTGATATGCTCTGGCTTGGCAGCCTGACTTTCTACACTGGCTGACTGGCGGAGCTGACTGGCTGCGTTCGCTGACTGGGCAGGCTTGCTGGCTAGCTGGCTTGCTGGGCTCCCTGAGGGAAGCTTTGGGATGGATCTCTAGGGGCATCGGCTTGTGTTGAGCCTTCCAACGGCGTCTACCTTGATCTCCGTCCTAAGAAAGAAAGACAGAAAAAGAAAGACACACACAAACCCAACTATGCAGCTTCCACCTGAGGAACCGAGACGCGAAAAAAGAACTGAGCGTCACTTGGGATGGTCACAAACTCTCCAACCATACCCACCCCATGTATCTTGGAGTTACACTGGACAGGACACTCTTCTTCAAAAAACACCTGGAGAACACAAAAGCCACGGTCAACACCCACAATAACATCCTGTGAAAACTAGTGAACTCCAAGAGGGGCGCAGACCCACAAACAATCTGTGCAACTGCCATGGCCCTGTCTTTCTCTACAGCAGAGTATGCCTGCTCAAGCTGGAGCCGATCACGTCACACCAAATTGGTCGACACAGCCCTAAATGACACCTGTCGCATCAACACGGGATGCGTCAAGACAACACCTGTCCCGTGCCTTTATGCGCTAGCCGGCACCTCCCCCCGCACATCAGACGACTGTGTATCGCTCAAGATGAATGGAGAACACAGGAGATAGACAGTGAAGTTGGGAATGAACGAAGGAAAGTCAGGAATTAAATGATAGAGAACACCTCACACACACATAGTTTCCTTTTGTGGCTGTTTACATTCGAGGGTCGCCGGTCCTCTCGAACGGAACAGTTTAACGTCATGCCCAGGACGAAAAGATATAGAGAACACCAACATGACAAATAACAGCAGGAAGGCATGGGCCACAATCCACCGTCTTGGCAAAGACCACACCACCCATAATTCACAACGGTCACAGCAAACTCTATTGCATCACAACTGGTGTAGTTATTGGATGGAGCCCGCACACCACCAAAAAATGAAAAACAACATACTATAGTATGCCCTCCGTGACCATGGACTTTAGCCTTTCGCTTTTCTGCGATTTAACCTTTTTTCAAATCCTCAACAATGATGAAGAATCGCGCACTATAGCGTGCCACTTAATGACCTTGACCAATATCAATGACCTTGAGCAGTATAAATTACCTTCAATAAGGCTAGTAAATGACCTTGACCAGTATAAATGACCTTGACAAGTACAAATGACCTTGACCAGTATAAATGACCTTCACCAGTAGAAATGACCGTGACCAGTATATGACTGTGACCAGTATAAATTACCTTCATGAGACTAGTAAATGACCTTGACCAGTGTAAATGACCTTTACAAGACTAGTAAATGATCTTCCCCAGTATAAATGACCTTGACCAGTATGCGGTCCGTGACCATGGACTATAGCCTTTTGCTTTTCCTTGATTTTCACCTTTAAAAAATCCTCAACAATGATGAAGAATCGCGCACAATAGCGCGCCGCTCAATGACCTGAGACCATGGACCAATGAATGAAATACAACACATTTGAGCAGGGCACTGCAGGGAGTTGAACCCCGTTCCGGTAAACCAGAAGTCCGACACCAGTGCCTTAGTTTTTGTGTTGTTGTTCATTTAAAGGTCCAGGTGTGCATACGCATGTGCGCCTGTGCGTGTGTAGGTGCATGTGTGCATGTGTGTGTGCACGCTTCACCACTGTTGGACCCCATGGGGATCAAGGACCTCAGGGAGCCACCCATAATTCACAACGGTCACAGCGAACTCTGTTGCATCACAACTGGTGGCCAACAGTCGTAACCAACACCGCCGCCGACCCAAAGGAGAATACAATCGCACAGTGGTATCAGACCAACCACAATCAGCCAGCTCTCAAACCAAACCCTTCGACCTAGAAGAACTCGAAACTGCAATGGGAAAGTTGAAACCCGGAAAAGCAGCAGGGATTGATGACATACTGGCAGAAATGATACAGCACCTGGAACCTAACGCAAAGACCTGGCTCGTGGGGATGCTGAACACATGCATGGCACAGAAAACCATCCCTTCTGTCTGGAGAAAGGCCAAAGTGGTTGCAATCCCCAAACCTGGCAAAGACCCATCATCCTCAAAGAGCTACCGACCCATTTCCCTCCTCTGCATCACCTACAAGAGAGGCTGCTACTCCAACGCCTCATACCACTCATAGACACCAAGCTGACTAAAGACCAAGGTGGTTTCCGTCCCGTCCTGTGCTGGACAGAGCTCAACCTCACCCAACACATTGAGGATGGGTTTGAGAGAAAACAAATAACTGGAGCAGCAACTGGAGGGCGAAGCAAGCACGCAGGCAGCTTGTGCCTGCGTGCCTGCCTTCCTGCCTGCCTTCCTCATGTGGAAGCTGCATAGTTGACTTTGTGTGTGTCTTTCTTTTTCTGTCTGTCTTTCTTAGGATGAAGATCAAGGTAGACGCCGTTGGAAGGCTCAACACAAGCCGATGCCCCTAGAGATCCATCCCAAAGCTTCCCTCAGGGAGTCCAGCAAGCCAGCTAGCCAGCAAGCCCGCCCAGTCAGCCAACGCAGCCAGCCAGCTCCGCCAGTCAGCCAGTGTAGAAAGTCAGGCTGACAAGCCAGAGCATATCAGCCCTTGCAGTCCGCCATTGCAGCCATACCAGCCTTGCTCAGTCAGCTCAGCCAGGCCTCTCTCGAGGCCTGGCTCTCTGTCTGACTGGCCCGGTCTGCCCTGCCCTGCCTTGCAGCAACAGAACCAGCCTTGCTAGCAAGCCAGCCAGCTCAGAATACGAGCTCAGCAAGCCAGCGCAGCTGGCAAGCACGCAGTTAGTCTTAACCAGTTTCAGACAGGCAGGCCAAGGCAGACAGACAGGAAGACCGAGGCGCCTAGGCAGGCAGACAGGCCAGGAAGGCAACAAAGTGCAGGCAGGGGGACTATCCGGCCTAAGGCTGCGCTGCAAGGGTTGGAGCCTGGCCAGCTCCTGCTGATCTCCGCTGAGTGGCTGTGGCTGCACAGTAAGGCTGCAGTAACCTAGTCTGGGCTTGTTGCTGCACTGGCTTGCTCAGCTCGCATTCTGAGCTGGCTGGCTTGCCAGAAAGGCTGGTTCTGTTGCTGCAAGGCAGGGCGGGGCAGACCGGGCCAGGCAGACAGAGAGCCAGGCCTCGAGAGAGGCCTGGCTGAGCTGACTGAGCAAGGCTGGCATGGCTGCAGTGGCTGACTGCAAGGGCTGATATGCTCTGGCTTGGCAGCCTGACTTTCTACACTGGCTGACTGGCGGAGCTGACTGGCTGCGTTCGCTGACTGGGCAGGCTTGCTGGCTAGCTGGCTTGCTGGGCTCCCTGAGGGAAGCTTTGGGATGGATCTCTAGGGGCATCGGCTTGTGTTGAGCCTTCCAACGGCGTCTACCTTGATCTCCGTCCTAAGAAAGAAAGACAGAAAAAGAAAGACACACACAAACCCAACTATGCAGCTTCCACCTGAGGAACCGAGACGCGAAAAAAGAACTGAGCGTCACTTGGGATGGTCACAAACTCTCCAACCATACCCACCCCATGTATCTTGGAGTTACACTGGACAGGACACTCTTCTTCAAAAAACACCTGGAGAACACAAAAGCCACGGTCAACACCCACAATAACATCCTGTGAAAACTAGTGAACTCCAAGAGGGGCGCAGACCCACAAACAATCTGTGCAACTGCCATGGCCCTGTCTTTCTCTACAGCAGAGTATGCCTGCTCAAGCTGGAGCCGATCACGTCACACCAAATTGGTCGACACAGCCCTAAATGACACCTGTCGCATCAACACGGGATGCGTCAAGACAACACCTGTCCCGTGCCTTTATGCGCTAGCCGGCACCTCCCCCCGCACATCAGACGACTGTGTATCGCTCAAGATGAATGGAGAACACAGGAGATAGACAGTGAAGTTGGGAATGAACGAAGGAAAGTCAGGAATTAAATGATAGAGAACACCTCACACACACATAGTTTCCTTTTGTGGCTGTTTACATTCGAGGGTCGCCGGTCCTCTCGAACGGAACAGTTTAACGTCATGCCCAGGACGAAAAGATATAGAGAACACCAACATGACAAATAACAGCAGGAAGGCATGGGCCACAATCCACCGTCTTGGCAAAGACCACACCACCCATAATTCACAACGGTCACAGCAAACTCTATTGCATCACAACTGGTGTAGTTATTGGATGGAGCCCGCACACCACCAAAAAATGAAAAACAACATACTATAGTATGCCCTCCGTGACCATGGACTTTAGCCTTTCGCTTTTCTGCAATTTAACCTTTTTTCAAATCCTCAACAATGATGAAGAATCGCGCACTATAGCGTGCCACTTAATGACCTTGACCAATATCAATGACCTTGAGCAGTATAAATTACCTTCAATAAGGCTAGTAAATGACCTTGACCAGTATAAATGACCTTGACAAGTACAAATGACCTTGACCAGTATAAATGACCTTCACCAGTAGAAATGACCGTGACCAGTATATGACTGTGACCAGTATAAATTACCTTCATGAGACTAGTAAATGACCTTGACCAGTGTAAATGACCTTTACAAGACTAGTAAATGATCTTCCCCAGTATAAATGACCTTGACCAGTATGCGGTCCGTGACCATGGACTATAGCCTTTTGCTTTTCCTTGATTTTCACCTTTAAAAAATCCTCAACAATGATGAAGAATCGCGCACAATAGCGCGCCGCTCAATGACCTGAGACCATGGACCAATGAATGAAATACAACACATTTGAGCAGGGCACTGCAGGGAGTTGAACCCCGTTCCGGTAAACCAGAAGTCCGACACCAGTGCCTTAGTTTTTGTGTTGTTGTTCATTTAAAGGTCCAGGTGTGCATACGCATGTGCGCCTGTGCGTGTGTAGGTGCATGTGTGCATGTGTGTGTGCACGCTTCACCACTGTTGGACCCCATGGGGATCAAGGACCTCAGGGAGCCACCCATAATTCACAACGGTCACAGCGAACTCTGTTGCATCACAACTGGTGGCCAACAGTCGTAACCAACACCGCCGCCGACCCAAAGGAGAATACAATCGCACAGTGGTATCAGACCAACCACAATCAGCCAGCTCTCAAACCAAACCCTTCGACCTAGAAGAACTCGAAACTGCAATGGGAAAGTTGAAACCCGGAAAAGCAGCAGGGATTGATGACATACTGGCAGAAATGATACAGCACCTGGAACCTACGTAACGCAAAGACCTGGCTCGTGGGGATGCTGAACACATGCATGGCACAGAAAACCATCCCTTCTGTCTGGAGAAAGGCCAAAGTGGTTGCAATCCCCAAACCTGGCAAAGACCCATCATCCTCAAAGAGCTACCGACCCATTTCCCTCCTCTGCATCACCTACAAGAGAGGCTGCTACTCCAACGCCTCATACCACTCATAGACACCAAGCTGACTAAAGACCAAGGTGGTTTCCGTCCCGTCCTGTGCTGGACAGAGCTCAACCTCACCCAACACATTGAGGATGGGTTTGAGAGAAAACAAATAACTGGAGCAGCAACTGGAGGGCGAAGCAAGCACGCAGGCAGCTTGTGCCTGCGTGCCTGCCTTCCTGCCTGACTTCCTCATGTGGAAGCTGCATAGTTGACTTTGTGTGTGTCTTTCTTTTTCTGTCTGTCTTTCTTAGGATGAAGATCAAGGTAGACGCCGTTGGAAGGCTCAACACAAGCCGATGCCCCTAGAGATCCATCCCAAAGCTTCCCTCAGGGAGTCCAGCAAGCCAGCTAGCCAGCAAGCCCGCCCAGTCAGCCAACGCAGCCAGCCAGCTCCGCCAGTCAGCCAGTGTAGAAAGTCAGGCTGACAAGCCAGAGCATATCAGCCCTTGCAGTCCGCCATTGCAGCCATACCAGCCTTGCTCAGTCAGCTCAGCCAGGCCTCTCTCGAGGCCTGGCTCTCTGTCTGCCTGGCCCGGTCTGCCCTGCCCTGCCTTGCAGCAACAGAACCAGCCTTGCTAGCAAGCCAGCCAGCTCAGAATACGAGCTCAGCAAGCCAGCGCAGCTGGCAAGCACGCAGTTAGTCTTAACCAGTTTCAGACAGGCAGGCCAAGGCAGACAGACAGGAAGACCGAGGCGCCTAGGCAGGCAGACAGGCCAGGAAGGCAACAAAGTGCAGGCAGGGGGACTATCCGGCCTAAGGCTGCGCTGCAAGGGTTGGAGCCTGGCCAGCTCCTGCTGATCTCCGCTGAGTGGCTGTGGCTGCACAGTAAGGCTGCAGTAACCTAGTCTGGGCTTGTTGCTGCACTGGCTTGCTCAGCTCGCATTCTGAGCTGGCTGGCTTGCCAGAAAGGCTGGTTCTGTTGCTGCAAGGCAGGGCGGGGCAGACCGGGCCAGGCAGACAGAGAGCCAGGCCTCGAGAGAGGCCTGGCTGAGCTGACTGAGCAAGGCTGGCATGGCTGCAGTGGCTGACTGCAAGGGCTGATATGCTCTGGCTTGGCAGCCTGACTATCTACACTGGCTGACTGGCGGAGCTGACTGGCTGCGTTCGCTGACTGGGCAGGCTTGCTGGCTAGCTGGCATGCTGGGCTCCCTGAGGGAAGCTTTGGGATGGATCTCTAGGGGCACCGGCTTGTGTTGAGCCTTCCAACGGCGTCTACCTTGATCTCCGTCCTAAGAAAGAAAGACAGAAAAAGAAAGACACACAAACCCAACTATGCAGCTTCCACCTGAGGAACCGAGACGCGAAAAAAGAACTGAGCGTCACTTGGGATGGTCACAAACTCTCCAACCATACCCACCCCATGTATCTTGGAGTTACACTGGACAGGACACTCTTCTTAAAAAAACACCTGGAGAACACAAAAGCCACGGTCAACACCCACAATAACATCCTGTGAAAACTAGTGAACTCCAAGAGGGGCGCAGACCCACAAACAATCTGTGCAACTGCCATGGCCCTGTCTTTCTCTACAGCAGAGTATGCCTGCTCAAGCTGGAGCCGATCACGTCACACCAAATTGGTCGACACAGCCCTAAATGACACCTGTCGCATCAACACGGGATGCGTCAAGACAACACCTGTCCCGTGCCTTTATGCGCTAGCCGGCACCTCCCCCCGCACATCAGACGACTGTGTATCGCTCAAGATGAATGGAGAACACAGGAGATAGACAGTGAAGTTGGGAATGAACGAAGGAAAGTCTGGAATTAAATGATAGAGAACACCTCACACACACATAGTTTCCTTTTGTGGCTGTTTACATTCGAGGGTCGCCGGTCCTCTCGAACGGAACAGTTTAACGTCATGCCCAGGACGAAAAGATATAGAGAACACCAACATGACAAATAACAGCAGGAAGGCATGGGCCACAATCCACCGTCTTGGCAAAGACCACACCACCCATAATTCACAACGGTCACAGCAAACTCTATTGCGTCACAACTGGTGTAGTTATTGGATGGAGATGAAGAATCGCGCACTATAGCGCGCCGCTCAATGACCTGAGACCATGGACCAATGAATGAAATACAACACATTGAGCAGGGCACTGCAGGGAGTTGAACCCCGTTCCGGTAAACCAGAAGTCCGACACCAGCGCCTTAGTTTTTGTGTTGTTGTTCATTTAAAGGTCCATGTGTGCATGTGTGTGTGCACGCTTCAATGGCCACTGTTGGACCCCATGGGGATCAAGGACCTCAGGGAGCCACCCATAATTCACAACGGTCACAGCGAACTCTGTTGCATCACAACTGGTGGCCAACAGTCGTAACCAACACCGCCGCCGACACACAGGAGATTACCATTGCACAGTGGCATCAGACCAACCACAATCAGCCAGCCCTCAAACCAAACCCTTCGACCTAGAAGAACTCGAAACCGCAATGGGAAAGTTGAAACCCGGAAAAGCAGCAGGGATTGATGACATACTGGCAGAAATTATACAGCACCTGGAACCTAACGCAAACACCTGGCTCGTAGGGATGCTGAATACATGCATGGCACAGAAAACCATCCCTTCTG
The DNA here is from genome assembly GCF_964188405.1 of Protomyctophum parallelum. Classification (NCBI taxonomy): domain Eukaryota; kingdom Metazoa; phylum Chordata; class Actinopteri; order Myctophiformes; family Myctophidae; genus Protomyctophum; species Protomyctophum parallelum. Next base: position 33,128,411 of record NC_139699.1, read on the forward strand.
TCTGGAGAAAGGCCAAAGTGGTTGCAATCCCCAAACCTGGCAAAGACCCATCATCCCCAAAGAGCTACCGACCCATTTCCCTCCTCTGCATCACCTACAAGAGAGGCTGCTACTCCTGTTTACATTTGAGGGTCGCCGGTCCTCTCGAACGGAACAGTTTAACGTCATGCCCAGGACGAAAAGATATAGAGAACACCAACATGACAAATAACAGCAGGAAGGCATGAGCCACAATCCACCGTCTTGGCAAAGACCACACCACCCATAATTCACAACAGTCACAGCAAACTATGTTGCAACACAACTGGTGTAGGTATTGGATGGAGCCCGCACATCACAGGTATAAAAGAAACGTTCTGTATTGAAATACTGACAACGTTTCGATCTATTTGATCTTCATCAGGTCATGTGTACACAAAACATACACTTTTATACTAAGGGAGTGCCCCCATCAACCAATCAAAACACCACATTTTGGTGCCCCTCCCATCACTGCAGGTGTGACACGTCAACCCTGAGTGAGTAGGTGGGGACCCAGACATATTGATGTAAATATAGTCTGTTCAGAAATGTTAGTGCCTCTCATAGAGCTTGTAGGTGATGCAGAGGAAGGAAATGGGTCGGTAGCTCTTCGGGGATAATGGGTCTTTGCCAGGTTTATGGATTGCAACCACTTTGGCCTTTCTCCAGACAGAAGGGATGGTTTTCTGTGCCATGCACGTGTTCAGCATCCCCACAAGCCAGGTCTTTGCGCTAGGTCCCAGGTGCTGTATCATTTCTTCCAGCATGTCATCAATCCCTGCTGCTTTTCCGGGTTTCAACTTTCCCATTGCAGTTTCAAGTTCTTCTAGGTCGAAGGGTTTGGTTTGAGGACTGGCTGATTGTGGTTGGTCTGATACCACTGTGCGATGGTATTCTATGTGGGTCGGTGGCGGTGTTGGTTACGACTGTTGGCCACCAGTTGTGACCAAGACCGCCAACGATCAACAGGAGAATACCATCACACAGTGGTATCAGACCAACCTCAATCAGCCAGCCCTCAAACCAAACCCTTCGACCTAGAAGAACTCAAAACTGCAATGGGAAAGTTGAAACCCGGAAAAGCAGCAGGGATTGATGACATACTGGCAGAAATGATACAGCACCTGGGACCTAGCACAAAGACCTGGCTCGTGGGGATACTGAATAAATGCATGGCACAGAAAACCATCCCTTCTGTCTGGAGAAAGGCCAAAGTGGTTGCAATCCCCAAACCTGGCAAAGACCCATCATCCTCAAAGAGCTACCGACACATTTCCCTCCTCTGCATCACCTACAAGAGAGGCTGCTACTCCAACGCCTCATACCACTCATAGACACCAAGCTGACTAAAGACCAAGCTGGTTTCCGTCCAGGCCGCTCCTGTGCTGGACAGAGCTCAACCTCACCCAACACATTGAGGATGGGTTTGAGGGAAAACAAATAACTGGAGCAGCATTCAGAGATCTCTCTGCTGCCTACGACACTGTCCAACACCGCACAATGGTCAGGAAAAGCCTCCTCAACAACAGGCGCTTCTATGTCCAGTTAAATGACCAGAGGAGTAAATGGAAAGCCCAAAAGAACGGCCTACCACAAGGTAGCCTGCTCGCCCCCTCCTTTTCAATATCTACACAAATGTCCAGCCACTACCCAAAGTAGTAGTACTGGAATGAAATGATAGAGAACACCTCACACACACACATAGTTTCCTTTCGTGGCTGTTTACATTCGAGGGTCGCCGGTCCTCTCGAACGGAACAGTTTAACGTCATGCCCAGGACGAAAAGATATAGAGAACACCAACATGACAAATAACAGCAGGAAGGCATGAGCCACAATCCACCGTCTTGGCAAAGACCACACCACCCATAATTCACAACAGTCACAGCAAACTCTGTTGCATCACAACTGGTGTAGGTATTGGATGGAGCCCGCACATCACAGGTATAAAAAAAAAAACGTTCTGTATTGAAATACTGACAACGTTTCGATCTATTTGATCTTCATCATGTCATGTGTACACAAAACATACACTTTTATACTAAGGGAGTGCCCCCATCAACCAATCAAAACACCACATTTTGGTGCCCCTCCCATCACTGCAGGTGTGACACGTCAACCCTGAGTGAGTAGGTGGGGACCCAGACATATTGATGTAAATATAGTCTGTTCAGAAATGTTAGTGCCTCTCATAGAGCTTGTAGGTGATGCAGGAGGGAAATGGGTCGGTAGCTCTTCGGGGATAATGGGTCTTTGCCAGGTTTAGGGATTGCAACCACTTCGGCCTTTTTCCTAACAGAAGGGATGGTTTTCTGTGCTATGCATGTGTTCAGCATCCCCACAAGCCAGGTCCTTGCGTTAGGTCCCAGGTGCTGTATCATTTCTGCCAGTATGCCATCAATCCCTGCTGCTTTTCCGGGTTTCAACTTTCCCATTGCAGTTTCACGTTCTTCTAAGTCGAAGGGTTTGGTTTGAGGGCTGGCTGATTGTGGTTGGTCTGATACCACTGTGCGATGGTATTCTATGTGAGTCGGTGGCGGTGTTGGTTACAACTGTTGGCCACCAGTTGTGACCAAGACCGCCACCGACCCACAGGAGAATACCATCGCACAGTGGTATCAGACCAACCACAATCAGCCAGCCCTCAAACCAAACCCTTCGACCTAGAAGAACTTGAAACTGCAATGGGAAAGTTGAAACCCGGAAAAGCAGCAGGGATTGATGACCTACTGGCAGAAATGTTACAGCACCTGGGACCCAACGCAAAGACCTGGCTTGTGGGGATGCTGAACACATGCATAGCACAGAAAACCATCCCTTCTGTCTGGGAAAAGGCCGAAGTGGTTGCAATCCTTAAACCTGGCAAAGACCCATTATCCACAAAGAGCTACCAACCCATTTCCCTCTGCATCACCTACAAGGCTATATGAGAAGCTGCTACTCCAACGCCTCGTTGCCACTCATAGACACCAAGCTGACTAAAGACCAAGCTGGTTTCCGTCCTGGCCGCTCCTGTGCTGGACAGAGCTCAACCTCACCCAACACATTGAGGATGGGTTTGAGGGAAAACAAATAACTGGAGCAGCATTCAGAGATCTCTCTGCTGCCTACGACACTGTCCAACACCGCACAATGGTCAGGAAAAGCCTCCTCAACAACAGGCGCTTCTATGTCCAGTTAAATGACCAGAGGAGTAAATGGAAAGCCCAAAAGAACGGCCTACCACAAGGTAGCCTGCTCGCCCCCTCCTTTTCAATATCTACACAAACGTCCAGCCACTACCCAAAGTAGTAGTACTGGAATGAAATGATAGAGAACACCTCACACACACATAGTTTCCTTTCGTGGCTGTTTACATTCGAGGGTCGCCGGTCCTCTCGAACGGAACAGTTTAACGTCATGCCCAGGACGAAAAGATATAGAGAACACCAACATGACAAATAACAGCAGGAAGGCATTATAAATGACCTTCATGAGACTAGTAAATGACCTTGACCAGTATAAATGACCTTCATAAGACTAGTAAATGATCTTCACCAGTATAAATGACCTTGACCAGTATGTGGTCCGTGACCATGGACTATAGCCTTTTGCTTTTCCTTGATTTTCACCTTTTTTTAAAATCCTCAACAATGATGAAGAATCGCGCACTATAGCGCGCCGCTCAATGACCTCTGAGACCATGGACCAATGAATGAAATACAACACATTGAGCAGGGCACTGCAGGGAGTTGAACCCCGTTCCGGTAAACCAGAAGTCCGACACCAGTGCCTTAGTTTTTGTGTTGTTGTTCATTTAAAGGTCCAGGTGTGCATACGCATGTGCGCCTGTGCGTGTGTAGGTGCATGTGTGCGCACGCTTCAATGACCACTGTTGGACCCAATGGCGATCAAGGACCTCAGGGAGCCACCCATAATTCACAACGGTCACAGCGAACTCTGTTGCATCACAACTGGTGGCCAACAGTCGTAACCAACACCGCCGCCGACCCACAGGAGAATACCATCGCACAGTGGTATCAGACCAACCACAATCAGCCAGCCCTCAAACCAAACCCTTCGACCTAGAAGAACTCGAAACTGCAATGGGAAAGTTGAAACCCGGAAAAGCAGCAGAGATTGATGACATACTGGCAGAAATTATACAGCACCTGGAACCTAACGCAAAGACCTGGCTCGTGAGGATGCTGAATACATGCATGGCACAGAAAACCATCCCTTCTGTCTGGAGAAAGGCCAAAGTGGTTGCAATCCCCAAACCTGGCAAAGACCCATCATCCTCAAAGAGCTACCGACCCATTTCCCTCCTCTGCATCACCTACAAGAGAGGCTGCTACTCCTGTTTACATTCGAGGGTCGCCGGTCCTCTCGAACGGAACAGTTTAACGTCATGTCCAGGACGAAAAGATATAGAGAACACCAACATGACAAATAACAGCAGGAAGGCATGAGCCACAATCCACCGTCTTGGCAAAGACCACACCACCCATAATTCACAACGGTCACAGCAAACTCTGTTGCATCACAACTGGTGTAGGTATTGGATGGAGCCCGCACATCACAGGTATAAAAAAAACGTTCTGTATTGAAATACTGACAACGTTTCGATCTATTTGATCTTCATCAGGTCATGTGTACACAAAACATACACTTTTATACTAAGGGAGTGCCCCCATCAACCAATCAAAACACCACATTTTGGTGCCCCTCCCATCACTGCAGGTGTGACACGTCAACCCTGAGTGAGTAGGTGGGGACCCAGACATATTGATGTAAATATAGTCTGTTCAGAAATGTTAGTGCCTCTCATAGAGCTTGTAGGTGATGCAGGAGGGAAATGGGTCGGTAGCTCTTCGGGGATAATGGGTCTTTGCCAGGTTTAGGGATTGCAACCACTTCGGCCTTTTTCCAAACAGAAGGGATGGTTTTCTGTGCTATGCATGTGTTCAGCATCCCCACAAGCCAGGTCCTTGCGTTAGGTCCCAGGTGCTGTATCATTTCTGCCAGTATGCCATCAATCCCTGCTGCTTTTCCGGGTTTCAACTTTCCCATTGCAGTTTCACGTTCTTCTAAGTCGAAGGGTTTGGTTTTAGGGCTGGCTGATTGTGGTTGGTCTGATACCACTGTGCGATGGTATTCTATGTGAGTCGGTGGCGGTGTTGGTTACAACTGTTGGCCACCAGTTGTGACCAAGACCGCCACCGACCCACAGGAGAATACCATTGCACAGTGGTATCAGACCAAGCACAATCAGCCAGCCCTCAAACCAAACCCTTCGACCTAGAAGAACTTGAAACTGCAATGGGAAAGTTGAAACCCGGAAAAGCAGCAGAGATTGATGACCTACTGGCAGAAATGTTACAGCACCTGGGACCCAACACAAAGACCTGGCTTGTGGGGATGCTGAACACATGCATAGCACAGAAAACCATCCCTTCTGTCTGGGAAAAGGCCAAAGTGGTTGCAATCCTTAAACCTGGCAAAGACCCATTATCCACAAAGAGCTACCGACCCATTTCCCTCTGCATCACCTACAAGGCTATATGAGAAGCTGCTACTCCAACGCCTCGTTGCCACTCATAGATACCAAGCTGACTAAAGACCAAGCTGGTTTCCGTCCCAGCCACTCCTGTGCTGGACAGAGCTCAACCTCACCCAACACATTGAGGATGGGTTTGAGGGGAAACAAATAACTGGAGCAGCATTCAGAGATCTCTCTGCTGCCTACGACACTGTCCAACACCGCACAATGGTCAGGAAAAGCCTCCTCAACAACAGGCGCTTCTATGTCCAGTTAAATGACCAGAGGAGTAAATGGAAAGCCCAAAAGAACGGCCTCCCACAAGGTAGTGTGCTCGCCCCCCTCCTTTTCAATATCTACACAAACGACCAGCCACTACCCAATGCCTAATGCCAGCATTTCATCTACGCCGACAACCTCTGCATTACGACCCAACAAGCAGACTTCCAGAAGATTGAGTCTGTCCTTGAAAGTGCCCTCCAAGAAATGTCAAGCTACTACAATACAACCACCTGAAACCCAACCCATAGAGAACACCTCACACACACATAATTTCCTTTCGTGGCCGTTTACATTCGAGGGTCGCTGGTACTCTCGAACGGAACAGTTTAACGTCATGCCCAGGACGAAAAGATATAGAGAACACCAACATGACAAATAACAGCAGGAAGGCATGAGCCACAATCCACCGTCTTGGCAAAAACACACCACCCATAATTCACAACGGTCACAGCAAACTCTGTTGCATCACAACTGGTGTAGGTATTGGATGGAGCCCGCACTTCACAGGTATAAAAAAAACGTTCTGTATTGAAATACTGACAACGTTTCGATCTATTTGATCTTCATCAGGTCATGTGTACACAAAACATACACTTTTATACTAAGGGAGTGCCCCCATCAACCAATCAAAACACCACATTTTGGTACCCCTCCCATCACTGCAGGTGTGACACGTCAACCCTGAGTGAGTAGGTGGGGACCCAGACATATTGATGTAAATATAGTCTGTTCAGAAATGTTAGTGCCTCTCATAGAGCTTGTAGGTGATGCAGGAGGGAAATGGGTCGGTAGCTCTTCGGGGATAATGGGTCTTTGCCAGGTTTAGGGATTGCAACCACTTCGGCCTTTTTCCAAACAGAAGGGATGGTTTTCTGTGCTATGCATGTGTTCAGCATCCCCACAAGCCAGGTCCTTGCGTTAGGTCCCAGGTGCTGTATCATTTCTGCCAGTATGCCATCAATCCCTGCTGCTTTTCCGGGTTTCAACTTTCCCATTGCAGTTTCACGTTCTTCTAAGTCGAAGGGTTTGGTTTGAGGGCTGGCTGATTGTGGTTGGTCTGATACCACTGTGCGATGGTATTCTATGTGAGTCGGTGGCGGTGTTGGTTACAACTGTTGGCCACCAGTTGTGACCAAGACCGCCACCGACCCACAGGAGAATACCATTGCGCAGTGGTATCAGACCAAGCACAATCAGCCAGCCCTCAAACCAAACCCTTCGACCTAGAAGAACTTGAAACTGCAATGGGAAAGTTGAAACCCGGAAAAGCAGCAGGGATTGATGACCTACTGGCAGAAATGTTACAGCACCTGGGACCCAACGCAAGGACCTGGCTTGTGGGGATGCTGAACACATGCATAGCACAGAAAACCATCCCTTCTGTCTGGGAAAAGGCCAAAGTGGTTGCAATCCTTAAACCTGGCAAAGACCCATTATCCACAAAGAGCTACCGACCCATTTCCCTCCTCTGCATCACCTAGAAGAGAGGCTGCTACTCCAACGCCTCTTGCCACTCATAGACACCAAGCTGACTAAAGACCAAGGTGGTTTCCGTCCTGGCCGCTCCTGTGCTGGACAGAGCTCAACCTCAACCAACACATTGAGGATGGGTTTGAGGGAAAACAAATAACTGGAGCAGCATTCAGAGATCTCTCTGCTGCCTACGACACTGTCCAACACCGCACAATGGTCAGGAAAAGCCTCCTCAACAACAGGCGCTTCTATGTCCAGTTAAATGACCAGAGGAGTAAATGGAAAGCCCAAAAGAACGGCCTACCACAAGGTAGCCTGCTCGCCCCCTCCTTTTCAATATCTACACAAACGTCCAGCCACTACCCAAAGTAGTAGTACTGGAATGAAATGATAGAGAACACCTCACACACACATAGTTTCCTTTCGTGGCTGTTTACATTCGAGGGTAGCCGGTCCTCTCGAACGGAACAGTTTAACGTCATGCCCAGGACGAAAAGATATAGAGAACACCAACATGACAAATAACAGCAGGAAGGCATGGGCCACAATCCACCGTCTTGGGGAAAAAATAGCTGATCAATAAGCCCCAAACGCGTTGCACTGCGACGCGTTTTGAGCTTGTACATCGGCTATTTTTGCTACAACAGTAATATGCAACGTGGCCCTCTGGAGTGAGAGTGGAAATATAGTGGACTGTGGAAATATAGTCTCTATCGTCAAAGTTGCCCACCCCCATTCTAAACACTACAACATGCAGAGGAGAAGTCATAACAGAACCATCTAAACACTACAGCATGCAGAGGAGAAGTCATAACAGAACCATCTAAACACTACAACATGCAGAGGAGAAGTCATAACAGAACCATCTAAACACTACAACATGCAGAGGAGAAGTCATAACAGAACCATCTAAACACTACAACATGCAGAGGAGAAGTCATAACAGAACCATCTAAACACTACAGCATGCAGAGGAGAAGTCATAACAGAACCATCTAAACACTACAGCATGCAGAGGAGAAGTCATAACAGAACCATCTAAACACTACAACATGCAGAGGAGAAGTCATAGCAGAACCATCTAAACACTACAGCATGCAGAGGAGAAGTCATAACAGAACCATCTAAACACTACAGCATGCAGAGGAGAAGTCATAACAGAACCATCTAAATACTACAACATGCAGAGAAGTCATAACAGAACCATCTAAATACTACAGCATGCAGAGGAGAAGTCATAACAGAACCATCTAAACACTACAGCATGCAGAGGGGAAGTCATAACAGAACCATCTAAATACTACAGCATGCAGAGGAGAAGTCATAACAGAACCATCTAAATACTACAGCATGCAGAGGAGAAGTCATAACAGAACCATCTAAACACTACAACATGCAGAGGGGAAGTCATAACAGAACCATCTAAATACTACGACATGCAGTCATAACAGAACCATCTAAACACTACAGCATGCAGAGGAGAAGTCATAACAGAACCATCTAAACACTACAACATGCAGAGGGGAAGTCATAACAGAACCATCTAAATACTACAACATTCAGTCATAACAGAACCATCTAAACACTACAGCATGCAGTCATAACAGAACCATCTAAATACTACAGCATGCAGAGGAGAAGTCATAACAGAACCATCTAAATACTACAGCATGCAGAGGAGAAGTCATAACAGAACCATCTAAATACTACAACATGCAGAGGGGAAGTCATAACAGAACCATCTAAATAGTAATACTACCACATGCAGTCATAACAGAACCATCTAAACACTACAGCATGCAGAGGAGAAGTCATAACAGAACCATCTAAACACTACAACATGCAGAGGGGAAGTCATAACAGAACCATCTAAATACTACAACATTCAGTCATAACAGAACCATCTAAACACTACAGCATGCAGTCATAACAGAACCATCTAAACACTACTCTGTTCACCTCTAGTCGATTATTTATTCAGCCACGGACCACCATTGTGAGCATAGAGTATATTTAGCCCCTTTCGGGACCCTACGTAAAACTTTTCTGATATTTTGTTGAGCTTTACGTTGGGTCCCTGCTCACTACTGTATTTTTGTATGGAAATTCCTATTTGCGGATGTGGAGATTCTCTCTAAAATAGGACCCGCGGCATGTGACGCCATTATTTTCCTTGAGTTATTCTGAATTCGGTAACTTTAAGTAGCTATACATCCAGCTGCGAATATCTCCTGTGGCGCGGAAGCCGTTACGTATTTTTAATCTTTGTTTGACCGATTTGGTCGCTTTATTTCTTCTTGTTTGTTTACCGTTTATTGTACCGCCTCCCGGTGTGCGGTTGGCTTGTGAGGCTACGTCCCTGCCTCTGATCTGCTCTGTCATAGCTATAGCGCCACTAGCTAGCCAGATAGGCGGTACAATGAGGTGTCAATAAACAAGGAAGGAAAAGAAGAATCCAAGCTTCCAAATCGGGCAAACATATATTAAAAATACTTAACGGCTTCCGCGCCACAGGAGATATTCGCAAAGGTATGTATGTGTACTTATACTTTACATATTCAGAAAGCCTCATACTGAAGAATATCGTCAAAGAGCGCGGGGAGGCGTTTTAACATGTAAACATGAGCCAGTAAATGTTTTAATCAGGTGGCATGGACGACGTGGAACAGGACCCAATGCACTGGGTCGAACAAATGTCAGAAACTTCAGTAGCATTTGGGTTCTGCTTGGAGGGCTAGAGTATATTATGAATAGAGAAGGCACCCAGAGGAAACCCTGAGGCGAAATGGACATAGTGGCCGAATGAAGGTATTGCAGCCTGGCCCCAAACACATGAACGCGCTGGTCCGTTGACTATCATTGTGCACGTTCACGACGGCAGCACGCTAGCTAGCTAACGAACTAGCGTGCATCCCAGAATGCTTTGTTCCTACTGTGTTGTGTTCATATATGTTACTACTACTACTTTATAAAACCATGATCCAGTAGCCGAATGGTTAAGCCGATGGTATGTGAACATCCGGGCCCGGGTTCACTTCCCAGTCGATGACAGAGTTTATTTTCTTCTTAACAAACACAACACTGTTTGTTTGCATCAAGTCGAGGTCCTTTATTCATTCCGTATCTGAGCCACGGGACCACCATTTTTAGGCTCAAATACTGAATGAATAATGGACCTCGACGAGAAAAGCTAAAACAATTGTGCTAGTTTGGTAAGAATGAAGCTAACTCTCAGTCCTCGATGGGGACTCGAACCCGGGCCCTGTTGTCTACTAGGCGCCGAGAGTAACCACTCGGCTACTGGAACACGGTTTTACAGAGTGGCACGAACATAATATATAAACATCACAACAAGTTAACATATAAAGTGATCACAGATGTTTGAACAACAACAACGTTAAGTATTAAATAACATTGAACGTACCTGCTTGCTGCGGACACGACGACGACCGACATGGTGACGTGGCAAAACAACACTGAGCAAAACCCCCTCCACGCGTCTCTTCCGTATTTGAGGGGGGGCGGCACTTCCTTCCGGGTATGACGTGAGGCCACGCCCGCGAGGACGTGGAGCTTTCTTGATTTGAGGGGGGGCGGCACTTCCTTCCGGGTATGACGTGAGGCCACGCCCGCGAGGACGTGGAGCTTTCTTGATTTGAGGGGGGGCGGCACTTTCTTCCGGGTATGACGTGAGGCCACGCCCGCGAGGACGTGGAGCTTTCTTGAGTAAGACCCGGAAGCGGGTTACGTCACGGCTTATAAATAGTCAATACAGACATGAGTCCCCTTCCTGGCAGCGTCCTCAGTGGTCTAGCGGTTTAGACACCCGACTTTTGAATTAAACTTTATATAACTTCACGGGTTCAAACCCCTCTGATGTTTTTCTCAATCATTGATTCACAATACCAGAATGCACGTTTAATCATAGTACATAAAGCAGACAGCCCTGTGATTAAACCTTCAGCATTACATTACACTGCAACCCCACTGTGGCTATACCTTTTTATTCACAATGCAAAGTTATTGTACTCCTAATAATATATCATGGTGTAGTCTAGCTCTGGTTTGATTGATTGATTTAAATATTTTATTAATAGTTTGTAGAATTACAGTACATTTCAAGCACAAACTCAATACAAAGACTGTTAACTGTGAGTGGACGACCCAATTAAGCATTACACTTGTTTTAGAGGGTCCACATTGTTCAATTCATCAAAAGTCCACATTGTTCAATTCATCAAAAAACAACATTATTACAAACCTACATTATGTGGGATCCTTTAGCTTACAAACGGAGTGACATTTCTGGCCACAACGTGGGTGTCGCTGGGCTGTGGCGCTGCCAACTGACTTTTGTGTTTCCCTCTGCTTCATGATCACCTTTTAGTTCCTTTATTACAGCGAATCAAAGGTGTGTGAAATACTTCTGTAATTAATGACTTGCTGACTATCTCGCGATTTTAGCCTGGATTTAGTGTTCACGCCACATAGGCTATACATTGAAGACCACATAGGCTATAGCCTACATGAAGACCCGACTCCAGCAGCAGAACTGACAGGTAGGCTACAGTACCAAAAAAAAGCCCTATCTTGACCACAGAAACGCCCCTAAAAGACACGGTATCCTACCGTCGGTATACGTGTAACATAGTGTGTATAAATTGGCAGATTTTATTTTTTATTTTGCACGTCACTTTCTGACTTTCCAAAGGAAACGTTTTAATGCCTTATTGCTGTGTTGTTGGTGATTTGTGGATTCGTTTTAGATCAATCAGGGATCTGTTAATAACGTAATACTGTACTGCAGTCTGCAGTTGTTCCCAAATCCACATTTGTTGAGCCCCCATTAGACCCCCATTAGACACTACTTGATATGTATCAGACAAATTTGGCTAATAATAAATTAATTAACATAATTTCAAACATTAAACCATTTAAACTTCTTCACCTGAACTGACCAGCTCGGTGAAATAACTCAGTACTCAAAACATGTTAATTTATATCAATTTTATTTATAACTGCCAATGTCATGTAAATGTACAACGCACAAAATGTATGTCACCATAACCAAACATGTATTTCTACTTGATAAACCTTATTTATTGGAAGACGGAGCACTTGCAGCATGTATAGATTTTGAGTCTATAATTTTGTTCTAAATACCTGCAAATTGACAAATTGTACATAACTCCTGTACTGGACGCTTTATCGTATAAAGTAAAGAAAATAAAGAACCAGACCACGTGATTAGACAAAAAGTCTCTGCAAAAAAAAAAACAGTTTCTTACCCAAACTTACAAGTGAAACTTCAGTAGTATTTAACCCATTCTGACCTGAGATCAGATTCATACGAGGTTTCCACATGGACACACACTGGTCTGATTAACCCATTCTGACCTGAGATCAGATTCATACGAGGTTTCCACATGGACACACACTGGTCTGATTAACACGGTTCTGAATGTGAAAATCTGACATAACATTTCTATGTTCCGCATCTAGAGCCATACTGTAAAATAGATTCCAGCCTCACAAGAACTATGCATACATTTCACCTGGGCTGGTGGTGATTCACATTAAATGCCAGCAAAGCCATCCATCCTTTAATCACTTGAAACATGTGAAATTATCCTTTACAAATGTTCAAAAACAGCCTCACAATGCTGTGTTGTGAGTTTGTAGATCAGCCATTTTTACAATTGAACATTGTTGTGCGACTAAGTGTATATATTATGTAGGACTTAAGAGGTTAATTACAAAATGATGTAACAATAACTGAACGACTTCTACAAACATCTGTCAAAGGCATCACAAATTTAAAAAAATTGCAGAGTGTGGTTGCCGCAGTGGCTTACATATGCCCCTCCCACTAGTATTGCCAGCCAATTACAATTTCAAGTCACGCCTTAGATCATGCGTAAGTAATTCGGAGGGGATTTAACCCCCGAAATTCATGTTTTTGCGACAAACGGTTACATTTCTCGCATTTGCGGCGCCCCCTATGGATGAAAATGGAATTGCTTTGACATGTGATTGAAATGTGGGATGGATTGGACATTCCGTTCGTGATTTATGGCATTTTTTGTGATATAGGCCCCTCCTACTAACTTCGGAAGACGATTACGGCCGAACGATACGCACTTTCAAAATTCTGCAGTTCAGTTTTAATTGGATGGGTCCAGAGATCACGTGTGCCGATTTCTGTGAGATTTGGACAAAATCTGTAGGAGGAAAAGCAAAAAGTGTGTTTTGGACAAAATTCAAAATGGCGGAAAATCTATCATGGCGGAAATGGGCGTGGCCTATATGGGGAGATGCGTCATGACCCAAGGAATCCAGGGAAAAAATATTTTTTATTTTACGACCTATGGTTCAAGAGTTATAAGCCAAAAGGTAAAGTGGGCTGTTATAGCGCCACCATGAGGCCGACCGATAAAAATTTAAGGTTAAATAATTTTAGGGATAATGTGGAATTATCCCTAAAAGTTTTGTAACTATAGTGATTACAGTCTCCGAGGAACAAATACTTGAATGTGAATTTTTGCCTTTTCCCATTCATGTCAATGGGGAAATTTAATTCACTAATAAATTCATATCAATTAAACTATACAACATTTCTCTTAACAAAATACAAGCACACGATTCCCGATTTTTCCGGTCAATTTGACATATGGCTCAAGTGCGTACAGCGTACAGTGTGGGAGGTATAAAGCGTCAAAATAAAGACTACTCCAGTGAAATAAAGTGTCACAGTTACAAGAGTCTGGTTGCCCATTCGGGCAACCACACTAATAACGCTGGAGACCACTGACTGGTAAAACATCTGCAGGAGCTTCCTGCAGATGTTAAAATACATCCTACTCTGACCCTTCTCATAGAGACTCTTTGTGTTGACTGACCAGTCCAGCTTATGGTGAAGCTCCACACCCAGGAATTTGTATGACTTGACCGCTTCGACCTCCACCCCCCCGATGGAAACAGGCTGAGCTGAAACAGGCATTGAGCTGGAGCCTGTTCATGTGACTCCAGTCCACAAAGTCCTCAATCACTTTCCTGTACTCCCCCTCCTCCCCCCCTCTTGATGAACCCAACGATGGCGGTGTTGTCTGAGAATTTCTGCAGATGGCACATCTCCTAAACTCTGCCGTGTAGAGGGTGAAGAGAAGGGGGGCGAGCACAGTCCCCTGGGGGACTCCTGTGCTGCAGGTCACGGTGTCAGATGTACAGTCCCTCAACCTGACGTATTGTGGTCGGTCAGTGAGATAATCCATGATCCAGGCCACAAGGTTTGGATACTGGTCAGTTTGTCTTTCAGAAGGGGGGTATTGTGTTAAAGGCGTTTGAGAAATCAAAGAAAAGTATCCTCCCTCACAGCGCCACTTTCCTTGTCCAGTTACAGTATGTGGAGGCCCGGTGGACAAGGTAGAGGATAGCATCCTCCACCCCTACCCTCTCCCGGTATGCGAATTGCAGAGGATCCTGGGCATGTTTTCACCTGAGGTCTGATGAAGTGTAGAATCAGCCTCTCCAGTGTCTTCATGAGGTGAGAGGTCAGCGCTACAGGTCTGAAGTCATTTAGTTCACCGTGTCGCCCCTCCTTAGGTATCGGGACGATACATGAGGTTTTCCACAGTGTGGGAACCTTCATGGGTTCGGAAGACATAGGCTACCATAGTATGTCGTTTCTCATGATTTTGGAGGATTTAAAAAATAAATAAATAAGGCAAACTCCAACTGAAACTCCAACTCACAGGCAAAGGAAGACTGTTGTGACAGGTAGCAAGTAAGTCACCTGAGTTATGGTGCTGTCACTATTACCTGGAGACTGTGTGTACAAACTTTAGAGTACCGGTATATATATAGGAACCTATATATCATATATACTCTAAGGTACAAACCCCACTCAACTCTTTACTGTGAAGTTTTCCTTTCCACACTGACATCAAGTAGCCCGGAAATTCCAGTTGAACTGTGTGCCGCTAAGTGGCCCAGCAGATAAATCTGATGAAATCTGTAGAATTCCTAGTAGAATTGTGCTGGTTAAAACCCAACACACTCTGTAGGAGGGTGCTGGTTCAAATCATCATTTTTTGACGTGCCAAAATCTGCCATTGACCCCCATTCATAATTTCTCAAATTTGAAAGCACTATATTTCTAAAACTATGAAACATTTCAAAGATTCATTGTCAGGCAAACATGTCCATCGTAAGATGAACCTATTAAAGTTTGAATGGGGTTTCTAGGTCTAAGTACACTGTACTTAGACCTAGAAACCATTGAGAATGCATTGGGCGTTGAAGTTAAATAACTCTACTAGAAACTACAAATTATTTCAAAGTAAAAAGTTACAGCTAGATAGATTCATAGATAGATTCATTACTGAACAGAAAAGCCAACAAAAACAGTTTCTATGTTAGGCACTTTTATTAATTTTGCTCCACTAATTCACAAACACAAATACCATCGCTAGAGAAAACAACCAATTTAAAATAGATTTCTATCATTAGATTTTATACTGGAATTTGTTAAATGGGAGCGACAGGGAGATATTAATGTTATTCCAAAACGTCTACATTATAGAAAATGCAGGTGTACTTTTTCAATGTTATCTGAGGTTTATTGTGGCCAACAGTGTATTTGGCTAGCATTTCAAAGCATTTAGTAATACATTTCACATGGTAAGGTAAAGACATTTTGGGAGTGCTTCAAATAGGTAAACCTTAAGAGTGGCCTATCCACATAGATAAAGGGATGTCGTCAATTATTATTAAATGGCATCCTAAATGTTAACCTGAACAAGTGTTTTGTGCCCTCCTACTCCAGACCTGCTGAATATAATAGTCATCATCACATAGTGTATATTTATTTAAAGTAGTACAAAGCTATGAAAAAATATATCAGTGTAAAGGCACAAGAGACTTGCTCAACAATCACAACACCACTAGAATAAACCATGAATAGTCACGACGTGCTGGCTCAGGGGTATGTAACTCTTGCTCTAAGAGTGAGCGGTAACGTCACATTACCTCTCGTATTAAAAAGAGGAAAACAATTGCAGATAGTAGAGGATTCCCTGTAAGTTCACACCAAACAATGTACAACTAGTCAACTACTATATATAATCGGCCTTAACTGCATTCCTGATGCCTTCTAACCAATCCGGGTATAGCAACACTTTAATGTACATTGTGTTCCAAGAGAAACTTATGTTCAACACCAAGTTAGTTTTGGGGCAAAAACAGAGACATACACATTGGGCTTCCCAGAGCAAGAGTTGCTCACCCCTGAGCAAGACATGTCAACATCCACATTATGAACTTGGCCTGCCAAGTCTCACCACAAGAGGACACTGGTTTGGACAAAAAGGACAAATGCGCCACTGCAAACTGTAGGACACAGCAAAGGGTTTCTATTTGTCCCTCAAGAAAATAAAATAAACATACCACGTGACTCAAATCCAACATAACCCCCTCTACAGTCTCTATTTCACCATACTATGTGAGTAGTTAAGTATAAAGGATACCTGTATGTCTAAATCAAGTAGTCATTTGCTTGAGCTCCCAAAATGACTATCAGATGACTTCCACTTGCATTACAGAAAAAGCGACCGGAAGTTAGTTTTTGACAAAAAGAGGATAACTGTGCCCACAACGGGTTGAGACAATCGCTGAAATGAAATAAGTTGGTACAGAGTTGGATCATTTAGCTGGGTTTGATCAATTAAGTATAACAAACGTGTAGAGTGACCATTGGGTGGGGACTTTGCTTATACAGTATTTCTATCCATTTCACCTCTTTGAGCTCAGTTCAACAAAAGTAAGGAAAGGGGGGAGGGGGGTACATGTACAAAATGTCAGATAAATCCCGTTCAGTTTATTAATACAGTCAAATGACGATGTGAATTAATAGTTTTGGTGAGAATTGAGGGCAAAGATATTAAATGGTAATTAATAGAACTTTGCACATATTTAACACTGAAGAAAGATCTTGCATGTAGGTAGTTGAACAAATCAAAATTATTTTGAAATGAGCAATCATACATTCCTCTGGTCAATTAAATAAAACGTAACATGTTATAGATGCAATGATCATTTCCCCACAAACTGACTTTTCCTTTATAGTATAAAATAGTTTGACATCTAGCAACAACACACACTCCGTTCCCTATTAAGATGGACCCATGTCTGGATGCGACACACACACACACACACACACACACACACACACACACGCACGCACACACGCATGCACGCACGCACGCACGCATGCACGCACGCACACTGTACGTGTGGCACCCACAGGGGCCACAGCGAGGATGCTCTGTAGTAAGGGGATGTGTGGTGGATTTGAGTCAGCAGGCAGCACTGTGTTTTTTCTGGGATAAACTTTAGCACACAAACTCCTGTCTCATGCGGATGATCTGTAGTAAGGCTGCTTGGACATCCTCATCCATGTGGCCCTAGAGGAGATACACAACAATAGACACTGGTTAATGCATTTATACAGTATTCCACAGGAGAAGAGCACTTGCAAACTGTCCATTGTGAGAAAGGCTTTTCTCTCTACGACAAATGCTTATGGCCTCAAATGAGAATGTGGTGGTATCAGTTATATCACCATACCACTGAGTTCAGCTTCATTGTAGTATGTGCATTGTGCAATGGATTGGAAAGCTTCCCATTCTCGCCAATTTAGTCATTATGCCAATTAATTCCTCTCCACACACATTTGTGTGTGTTGTCACTGCTGTTGTATCCTACTGGCTCACCTGCAATTAGGGAGGACAGAGACTTGGTCCTACTCCTCCCAACCAACACTCACTGCTGTTTTAATGCAGCAAGCAGCTTATAAAGCCTTCCGTATGAAAAGCTTTATATTTATGTCGGCTCCTTGTGCCAGATTCAAAATGGCAGTAGGCTACTTAACTAATGTCCTTTTATTCTACAATCAGTCATTTTGTGAGCAATGTTTAGGGGACTTAAAAATAAAAAGTGCACATTCAAGTCAAAAGAAAACATAAGAGCAACATTGACTGATTCTTTTGAATAATGTTTAGTTTTCACTGTTGCTACACTTAAAATAGAAAATAGTGTGAACCCATAGTCACACAGGCTACTGTATCGTTCTTGGGATATATGGCATAAATACAAAAGTAAGACATCATTTCCATGAATATCGTACACTCTTCTCCGGTAGTTACCATTTAGAGTCTAGATGCTTAGTCTAGATTCTAGACTAAGCATTTTCTGGAGGAAACCCTGAACAGTCTGGTTAAAAGCATTGTCATATAGTGACACAAGCCACATTTCAAAATATATGTTCAATAGAGAGAGACAGACCAGAAAGTGATTACTTATAATAATAATAATTCAGTATTTCACACAAGCCAAAACCTTAATTGTCATGACTCAGGGTAACATACCTGTGCTGCACTGAGAAGATGAGTTCGATAAATTGAAACCACGTCCCTGTGTTGCCTCTCAGCATCCTTACAGCAGAGAACAGAAGAAAGGAAATGGAGAAATACATTTATTCTTCTGGAACTTTGGTCATTGTGCTGATATGACAGAAGCTTCAGATACAGTCATATCGTTGCCGTCAGGTGGAAACCTTGTATGTCCAAAACTGTTAATTTCCAGGAAATGGTTGTGAGCTTGTAGACAAGTTTTGTACCTTTTGTGTGACACTGTAGTATGGACAAAGTAGGGCATTAATATATGAAGAATTGTTTTTTAGATGCAAGGTTTCTGCCAGACAACAACGAAATAATATCTTCCACCAGAGTTCTTCCAGACATTATATCAATGTGTATTATGTGCCTACTTACAGCCAGCTGTTGCTGGAGGGTTTTGATTTGGGCTTGGAGTGTATCCACATGCAGCGTCTGTCTCTTGTTGGGGGCATTGCCTGCATATGCCAGCTGGGACAAACCGTTCAGAGCCTGCTTTAAACGCTCGATGTCTGTCAGCAACTCTGTGATCTGAGAAAAACACACAACCGTTAACACTGCTATTAATACACTACTACTGCTTAAAATGTTCAGTTATTGCCAAAACTGGATATAAATAGCAAAGAAGGATTTGGACGCGCCATCCCAGAATGAAACCCTTCCCATTTCTGGCCAAAATCAACTGGTTTTAATGTTGGCGAGTGGTACCACACACCCTTGGATGTTGAGTTTACTACCCACCTTCTTGTCCTTGACTTCAGTCTGCTCAGCTGACATCTGGATCCTCTGTTGCAGATTTCCGATGGTGCTCAGTGAATGGTCACACCTCTCCTTCAGATCCCTGGTTTCTCTCTCGATGGCCTGGCCTTTCTGCTGCACAGTGTCCCTTTCTGCTCTGGCCCTGGACTCCGCCTCCCTCGCCTGGTCACACTGTCCAGACAGCCCCAACAGTTTGTTGCCGAGGTCAGCGACTTCCTCTTCTAGTCGCTGCTTCTCTGACTTCAGCTGGTTCATTTGGTCTTCCTTGCCACGGAGCTCTTCAAGAGCCTGTGTAGCTCGGAGCAGCTCCGACTGCAGGGCTGTGATGTCGTCGGCCCTCTGAGCGTTGGTCTCCTCCTCTTCGCGGAGGGCCAGGTGGAGTTTGGCCACTTCAGCCTCTAGGGCTCCCTTGGTCTGGGCGTGCTGCTGGAGGAGGGTAGCCTGACCTCCCAAACGCTCCTGGAGCTCCTTTTGCAAGGTGGAAGCCCTTTGGGTCTCTTCCTTTGATTTTTTACATTCAGTCTGAGTTTGGTGCACAGTGTCTCTGAGGGTTCTGAGCTCACTCTCATAGTTTTCTAGCTGGGCAACCTTTGATTCAAGGCGTTGTTGGAGGTTTTGCCTCTCTGCAATGTAGCTGGCATTCTGCTCTACAAGCTCATTTCTGTGGACAGTCACCTGCTTGTGCTGTTGCTCTAGGTCACTCAACTTAATGGTCAGGTCCTCCATTTTGCCCTTGTAGTTCACTTCCACTTCCTTGTGTTGTTCACTAGTAACAGATGCAGCTTCTAATCTCATTCGAAGAGACTCCATCTCAATCTCGAGTTTTTCCTTGTCCTGTTTGTGGTGCTCTCCAACAGACTTCTCCCTGTTGCATTTCTCTTCCATGTCTAACACCTTTCCTGTCAAGTCCTTTAATTTGGCATTGTAAGAACGTTCTCTCTCCTCGATGGCTGCCAGTGGGATGAACTTGGCCTGGATGGCCTCGTGTATAGTGTCCAGTTCTCCTTTCTGAGCCTCCAGCTCATGGTTCAGCTTCACCATTTCCTCTTGAGCTGACAGATACATCGCGGACACCTCCTTCACACGGCCTTCTGCATCCGCCGCGGCAGCACTCAGCTCCTCCCTGAGAGCCTCGTGGACTTTTAAGCTCACGTAGTCCTTTTCCACCTCCGACATAACTTTCTTCAACTTTTCCTTCAACTTGTCACTTCCGTCTTTCACATTTCTCATCTCTTCCCCGCCTTCTTTCTCCTTGGTTTCCAACTTCAACATCTCGGCCTCTGCCTTCTCCAAAGCAGCGCTCAGCTCCATCTTCATGTGTTCGTGCAGGTTTCTGGGTACGTAGTCTCCCTCAAGGCTCTGTTTCATAGACTCACTCTGCACCGAGACACATACCAATTCATTTTCTCTTTCTTCACATTTCTTCTGCAGCACTTCCAGTTCCTGTAGCAGCTCAGCGTTTTGAGACATCAGATCATCCATTTCAGACTTCTGCGTCATGTTGGCACTCTGGAGACCGGTCATTTTCTCACTCAGTGAGCTGTTCTCAGTGTGAAGCTGCTGGATCTCTGCTTCTGCTTTGCCATACCGTTCACTGGCTTCTACGAGTTTGTCCTCCAGTTCCTCCATGGCTTTCACCATAGTCCTCCCAGCGTCCTCATGGTCCCTGATGGGTATAAACTCTGCCTCGATCCTACTGTTGAGTTCATCCAGCTGCTCCCGGAGAATTTCCCTCTCTTCCTCGCTCTCCTCGACCTCCTGGATCAGCGCCTGACTCTTGGCGGTCACGTCAGCGAGTCTCCTTTTCAGCGAGGCGTTGTGCTCCTCCAGAGTGGCCCTGATCTTCTGGTGCTCCTCGGCAGATACGGACCCTTGGGATGACGGGTTGTCGACCTCACGGTGAAGCTCGGCTATCTCCTCTAGCACACGATCATAGTCTTCCCTCAGCTCGGCTAGCTGGCGCTCCTTCTCGTCCACTGCGTTGGACAGCAGGTTCTTCATGTTGTCAAACTTCTCAGCTGGCACTGTGGCGACCTGTTTAGTAGTCCCCGTCTCCTTCAGCTGGGCTTCCATCTCTAACAAGGCCTCTGCCAGCTCATCCCTTTCGGCTGTTACAGCGCTCATATCCTGGCTGAGCCTTTCGACATCAGCCGCCAGCTGACCTTCACTGCTCTTGTACTCCTCCAAGGCTTTCTCGCTCTGTTTGAGGCGGTTGCGTACACGACCCACTTCAGCTGAAGCTCCTTCATATTTACCCTTCACATCTCGCAGCTGGCTACGGAGTTCTTCAGCTGCTATGCCTCCCAAGTGCTCCTTGACTGTCACCACATGTGCCTGCAGCTGCTTGACTTTACACTCAGAATCCAGCATTCTCTTCTGGACATCGCCCAAGGCATCCTCTAGTTCTTGCACCTGCTGATCAGCCTGCTTCTGGATGGTGTCTCGGCTCTGGAACAACTCTTGGCACTCCTTATTCTTGCAGGAGAGAAGTGCTTGAAGCCGTGCAGTCTCATCCTCAGCTGCCTGCTGCCTTCTCCTCACTGCGTCAAGCTCTCGTCGGAGGGCATCCATCTCAGGCAGGTCCCAGCCCACACTGTGTGCTTGGCCCAACTCTAAGGGTCTAGACATGGAACGTGATGTGCTGGGATTCTGGAGCAGCTACAAGAAGTAAAAACACTTCATTAAATATTCATCTTACAATAAATCTACAAAATCTCGAGGCGGGTACAACGGGTATTGCATAACTGGGTGGGGAATGCATTTACAACTTATATCGTTCCGTGGCCATAGCAGTCGGATCAGTGGTTCTGTATGGGTGTATTGGCCAGATAGGTGGTTCTGGACACCCGCCTATCCGACCGACTTGACACAGAACTCCCTGGGTAGATGGCAACGCCCGTGCCGAGTTCGAAGTCGGTTGGTTCTCAAGATACTTGAATTTTGTTTAATGTTTGTCTTTAGTTCAATGTTTGTTTTGTAAACGCCATTGACAATGAAGGGAAAATGTATGTCATAATGTGTCATTTACGTCATATTGTCTCTTTATTGTTAATGGCCTTTAATGTTTGTGTTTGCACCGTTTGTTTTACATCACCATTACATCACCTAATCAACATGAGTTAGACTGTAATATATTAGCGCCCCTCACTTCACACGGGTGTGATTTTTATTTTGCTGAAGGGCTGAGATTAACCTTTTGTTTCAGATAGTGATTTCATCAGAATTATTATAAAAGCTCTTGCTATAAGCACACTGAAGCTGACAGAATCACTAACACACATTTACAGTGTATTTTTTTTAATTTGTAAACCACATGAAACTGAGCCACCAAGATGCTTACTTTATCAGAATCCAAGCTGTGAGACTGCTTGACCAGAATGTTCTCTTTGCCTGCAAAAGAGACAAGTGCAAAGCATCATTATTGTCAAATTAACTTTTTCTAATGGTGTTGCCGTTGAGACATGATAATCTGTAATCTTGCAACTGAATTCGTAATTAAACAAAGCTCACCTTTGATTACAGATTGTCCAGCATAATCCCCCTGTGAACACAAAAATATATTGAGTTGACTAAACTACTGTAAGTAACATGCATATTATTCAACTAGTTTTCTTGTATGTTTGGCCCATTTACTATGATGTCTGACTGCATTCTTGACATAACTTTGCAAAGCATACCATACTTTGTTTGATTTTCAAGGAAACCATTGGATTCCATTTATTTCAGTAGGTTATGAAAATCTACTTTCAGACTCAAACATTGTTTGATAAAGGTAAGCCAGTCTGCTAAATATGATTGTGTGATTATTTTTTGTCAAAGCTATATACATTTTAAAGAGTACATTGATTTGAAGTAGCTGAGAGTAGATCAATTTACGAACAAAATTCAAAAGTCAATGACTTCTTAAGTGCACAATGTTGTTTCAGTAATGTTTCAGTTATTCTGGTACGTTTCGTCGTTTAGTGATGTTTTATTGACTTGAAAATTTAGAAAACACCAAACCAAAAGAAAATAGCCATTGATGGGAAAATGGTGTTTATTTACGATATAAAGTATTGCCAAAGCTGCAAATAGACAGTGACATACATATAGACATAACAAGCAGTGACATTTGTAGCAATTGTGGTGTCCTATATGGGTGGAAGTGAAATAGCTTTTGGCTCTATGCTGATTAAATTCTCCTCAATGAGTGATTCAAATATGGGGAAGATCGATTATTTTATTTGTTGTGGTATTTTTACAAAATGTGAATGGGAATGGAATTCCCATTCCCATTTTTTACTGCTACATCTTGATACACATAATGTGAGTCCATAGAAGTAGTAGCAAAAAGTGTGTTTTGATGAAAACAAGATCATGATTCAAGGACACTAGGGGAACAAAATATTGATTGTACAAACTACGGTCCAAGATGTATAGGCCAAAACATTAAGTGGCCTGTTTGATACAGTACATTTGGGGTAGATGTTCTTCCTTGGCCTATTGGGAGTGTGTGTAAGTTTCACGTCGATAGGCATCTTATCATCATACATCACATTCCGTGCTCAGCCAATCAAATCATCGCTATGGGGTATATATATATTGCTCAGCCAATAAAATCATCGATATGGGGCACACACAGACACACAAAGCTGGGCATAGGAGGGGCTAGCGCCCCTCAAATAAACATATGAGGTCTGAACACCAAATCCCCACAGACCTCATCTCAGAATGTTAATGTTTATACTGACCAAGGTGCTCCGGAGCTGGACCTTGACCGTTTCCAGGCCTCGCGTCCCCTCCTCTCTCTCTTTGGCACCAAGTAAGACTTTGAGCTGTTCCCTCTGATTCGGTAAAACAAAACACACAAAGTAGTATTGTTTTTTTGTAGTTTTATAGTTGTAAACAGTAGAAACACTAGGTTTCCATGCTACATTAAGGGGTTGAAATGACTATATTCAACTTGGTATACTGTAAAGTTATTGTATATGTTTTGACCATGGTTTGTGGAATCATATTCCTTTCCGCAAACAAGTAACAGAAACGGAATAATGTCCTGACATGTAATCTATTAATGTAAGGGCTTCATGCTTTGCTAGTACTGTACCTCCTTGTGAATGTCTTCCACTGTTATTTTTTCCTGCAGGGGAACAAGAACATCAGAGCCGTGTTATCAGATGTTATTCACATATATCTACTGTATTCTGTTGCCAAAAGTACATCTTCCTGTTTTCAATGACCTTAGACAGTGCTCCATAGGGATGCCAATGTAATACCATTTTGGGAATGCCTACTTGGCTAAAAGGTTGCTTTTCAAATCAAATAACCCCATGCCTGCCGCCTCCCAAATTGTTCCTCTATTATTTACCAATCGTTGATACGTTTATTTGATTATATGGGACTATGTTTATGACAATTGTATTTCATTTTTCACATTTTGAAAATGTGTAAGGCATGGTAAACTGGCTGAGGTCTCCATACAAGGTAAGTCCGACTGGTTGAGTGAAAGGTAGGTGTTGTGTGTTCTGTACTGTATTTCTTTGATTGATTAGTTTATTGAAAATGAATTAAAAGGGATAAGAACACAAGAAAGCCTGCAGGCTTGTTTCCATTGTGGTCCTTTTGTGGAAGGGGGGGCAGGGGGCAACAATACATTACAAAAACAAAACAAAGAAACATTAATAAATCCCATTGTATTTTGTGTATATACCTGTGAGAGCTGGTGCTGCAGTATGGTGACCTTGTCCAGCAGAAGCCTCTGCTCCTGGTGGAATTTCCTCAGACTCTCCTGCTGACTCTCATTCTGCCTCTCTAGGTCCTGAATCACACACACAACACATACATCATCATTACATGTACTTTGATTGATTGAAATATTTATTAACAGTTTGCAGAATTACAGTACATTTCAAGCACAAACTCAATACAAAGACTGTTAACTGTGAGTGGACGACCCAATTAAGCATTACACTTGTTTACAACAGGGTCCACTTTGTTCAATTCATCAAAACATTTAGAGACGTACAAATAGACACTTCTATATAGTTATATATAGTCACATATACAGTGAGGGGAAAAGGGGGGGAAACAAACACATAACGTTCATCAATGTCTAATGATGATTTATCACAGAATCAAGGGATGTTTGATGGATCAGGTCAGCTTTAGAGTTTGTCACATAATATTATTGGTGGCTATGCATTTGGACTTGCATATCAAACACAGAGCTTTCTTAATTCTGGTTTGAGGCTTACTGGAAGAAATCCTACATGGTAATGGAACTCACATTAATGATCTGATCCTTTAGCCTTCACTGCCTCCAACAGCTCACTTGAGTGCTGTGATCAATCCATTATTGCCAACCATTTAGAAACACATCCAATTGCTATACAAGGCTCTCAACAGTTACTGACTATAATCACTAGAGGGCAGTAATGCACAATAGACTGACAGTCAAAGATTTTCTTGAGGTGTGTCCAACCATGATAAGCAAACTGCATGGGGTCCATGCTCCTTACTCACTAGTACACGCACTATGGAATATAGAAGGATTAGACATGTGGAAGCTGTTGGGTTACCTGACGCCTTCTCTGTTCCAGCTTTGCAGAATCTTTCTCTGTAAAGATAAAAAAAGAATGAAAGCTTAGATTCAACATTCGTGAGAACAACAATGGTTAGAAACACTCGCAGGACACGATAAAACACACTGTACACAGTGAATGCATCAACGCTGGAGATGAAGACACCGTTTTAACCACAAGAACACAAACATCCGTATTCTGAGCATGTCATAATAGCTGTGAACGTCATCCTAAAATCTATTACTTAGCCGATTGTGTCCTTGCAAATCAACTATTTTCAGCAAAGACATTTCGTGTAGTGGGATTTTTTTTTTAGGGGCAATGTATAGACGCTTGGGGGACCTCGTTCAACATAATATAAAGGGTTTAAGGCCTCTTTTAGACGGCAACCATCTCCAGATAAAACGGCAAAGTCCCGTTGCATTCTCAGTTTTTATGAAAACGCTATAATGTCGCTAGGTGGCGGTAACAGGCTGCCAAATAGCACTGCCTTCACGCAACCCTATCAGGGTTTTGAATGACGCTTCCAGAACACAACAGGGTTGTGGCCATCGCATCGCTTTCTATAACGCATCGAGGTGACACACAGGCCCCAGAGCATGCAGGCAGAGCGTGCCATGGGATGGTTATATATTTTATAACACATTAGGCTACATAAATGCTGCTTATTTACATCATGGTTTTACATTCACCATCGCTGATGAGCGGCGCTTTGTAGGCGAGGAGGGAGCTGGCTTGTTCATTGTAGGAACTCCATTATATCATATATGGCTCTACATCAATGTAATAAACATATGCGTTGTGAGCCAACGTGAGCCATGATGTCACAGGTTTTGCGGATTCGCCGTTTTGCCTGTTTACACGGCAAAACTGGTAAAAACGGGAGGTGGTTTCACTTTGTTGCGTTTTCTATGAACACCGTTCTCGTGTAAAGACAACCTAAGTGGTTAACAAAAGTTAGTGAGTGTTGACATCTGACCTTTGGTGGCATTGTCGAGGTGGGTTTTTATCATGGCTACCAAATCCTGGTTCTTGTTGAGGCGAGCATAGTGGTAAGAGTCGTGTCCCAAGCTATCCACCGCAGACACATCAGCACCGTTCTTCAACAGCACTTCAACTGCATCTTTACAGCCATACTCGCAGCCCAGGATCAGAGCTGTTCTGAGGGCGACACACAGACGGATATATTAGACAACTCTTCCTTAACCCATTTAGACCTGAGGCTGATTTTTAAAAGGCCTTTTAAAACCTACGGCAGTTTTATGAAAGACACCCTCAAATCTGAGGTCTTTCTGAGAAACTTCACAGAATAATGTGAATGCAGGATCTGTAGTTGGGTGCTCAAACATAATATACACAAATGGGCAATACGAAAATTCAGACAAAAGTATGAGTGATTTTACTCGAGTAAGGAGCCAAAATTTACATGACCTGTCAATGCAATGGAAATCCAGTATGGCTCATTGAACAACATAGATTTTAATTTTTATACCTGCCCACAGCTACAACTAGGAAACAGATGTTGCACGTCACATGGAGGTCTGTTGATTGATTAGGTCAGATAAGAGCCGAGAACAGTACTAGGCATAGCTAAGCAAACAAACAAAGGAAGTAAAATAGATTACATATTACACGACAATCATGTGAATCCTCACTAAAGATGAGCAGTCCCAAAGTCCTTTAGGCAGAATCATAGAATGGAGAAGGGACATTATTAAATGTTGACTTCTCAGAAATCCTCGACAATAGAATTGAAAAAGACTACAAAACTAGAAAAAGTGCCCTTCTGGGCACAGGTCTCCACCAGGATTCTTCCTCAGCCTAGTGGGAATATGCGTGCACAGTTTCATCGCAATGGGACGCTGCGTTGAGGAGTTGTGGCGATTTGTACAAAGCGGGCTACTCCTGAAAACTGTAGGAGCCAATCGTGGCCAATCAGGATGGAATATGAGAAATCAAACAAACCTGTCTTGATCACATGACTATGGAGATCATGTGTACCGATTTGCGTAAGATTTGGATAAAATCTGAAGGAGTAATAATAGAAAATGTGTTTTACATATGTCGGCCTCCTGGTGGCGCTATAAAGAGCAGATGTGAAAAATTCCAGACAAAGGTTTTTCCTTGGCCTCTAGGGAGTTGGCATACAAAGTTATCCACAGATCCGTGCAGTTAGAGGTAAAAACACTTTTCGGCCAGTTATAGCGCCACCTTGAGGCTGAGTTGAAATTGTTCATGTGGCATTTCGTCCTCGGCCTAGTGGGAATGTGGGTGCACAATTTTAGGGAAATCACGCGATGTGTTCATGATTTGCAGCATTTTGTTTGAAACTGAGCACTCCTGTGAACTTTGGAAGCCAATGTTAACCAATGAGGATGGAGTGTGAGAAATCTGAAAGACCCGTTTCGTTGAATGGCTCTAGAGAGACTGTGTACCAATTTGCGTGATGTTTGGACAAAATCTGTAGGTGTACTGTGCAAAAACGTGTTTTGCACAAAGCGGCCTCCTGGTGGCGCTATAACAGGCCGTTCTGGAAAGTTTGGGGCAGAGGTTCATCGTTGGCATCCAGAGAGTGTGTGTGCAAAATGTGGCATCGACCGGGTTAACAGTGGCCGAGATTAGCTGCTCACGGACACACGGACGGACGGACACACGGACGGACACACGGACGGACGGAGTGCAAAACATACTCTCCCCCCATGCCTTCGGCCTGGTGGAGACAACTACAAGGAGACGTGCATGCATTCCCGGCTTCAGAGATAAAGTAATGCTGCCATTGGCAGCCGGTTTTAAGGGGAAAGTAACATGGCAGCTGGTCTAAAATGAACGGTAAAATTAACTATAGCATCCTTTTCTGGGCATAAGCAAACATTTGGTGAAAATAGCAGATCTGTGAGTGTTGTGAACTTTGTGTGTGGCACATCGGTGGAAACGTCTTGGACAGTGGTGCACACATAACACTTTCTTTCTCACTCTGTGTTCAATTTACCGATTGCGAGGACGTGATATTCCCTGCTGCACCATATTCCCTGCTGTTCGCGTAAGTTCGTTGCCGTTCACTTCCCTGTATACGGCTCAGAAAGAATGCCTCGTATCCTAATCTAGGAAGCTCTCTGGTTTTGACCAAATGGATATACTAAGCTCTTTATTTCTCACTTCAACATGTCTCTCGTTCAAAATATGAACGCGAGGGAGGGATTATTCAGCTACTTTATCGTACGGCTTTCAGAGTAAAAGCTGCCATATCTGAGTGGCACCCCGGGCTGCTATTTTGAAAGAAATCCTGGGGCTGATTGTGTTTAAACCCTCTGACCCTGTGCAGGCAGTTTTGACATTAAGCTCTAAAATTACTTGGAATGTTACACATTATGTAATAGTTAGTAATATTATGGTTGATATTTTTATAACTCAAGAAGACAAGAACACATCACAACACTATTTTCAGCATGTGACAGTAAGTAAGTAGCCTTGCCGAGCCATGAGGCCCATAGGGCAGGAGCCTATCTCCTGTTTCTGTAGCGTGAGGCAGCTTGATGTACAAGTACACCCCCTGGACATGACGCTAGTATGTCGCAGGGTCTTACCCCCAATCCAACCCTTGATGCTGAGTGTCAAGCAGGGAGGCATTGGGTCCCATTTTTACAGTCTTTGGTATGACCCGGCTGGGGATTGAACCCCAACCTCCCAGTCTCAGGGCGGACACTCTAACCACAAGGCCACTGAGCTGGTGAGCATGTGACACCATAGTATACATTTTGTGCTTACAAACATTTGGTCTCATCGCCAAAACTTTGATCTGAACACACAAGGCATAATCACTTTCACCGAGTTCACTGAAACATCTAGGTGCCATAATGTGATTTTCTTTACTTGTTTTGTTTGTCACAGGAGGTGATGTCTGCCCCTCGCTCCAGCAGCAGCTGGCAGATGCGTGGATGGCACATCTGGGTGGCCAGCACCAGAGGGGTCCTCCCATCCTGGAAAACAAGTACACATAAACACCATCAGCAGCCTCACAATCTTCACCACTCAAAATACCAAAAACAGTAAAGCAGTCATGCATTTAGCCTCCACAGTCAATATTTACTTTGAATTAATCAATCTCTTTTCACAACGTGTGAAGAAAAACACTTGTGTCAACAGTGTCAACCGTAACTACAACTACAACAGTTACAATAACTACAACTGCTATTACAATAAAAGTAACACGGAATACACAATAATTTGCAAATTCACACAAACGCGAGACAATGACAGTACTCACAAAATCAGTGGCGTTCACAGAAGCTCCACTGTCGCAGAGCAGCTTCACACTGGAGGAGCATCCGGCCATGACTGTAGAAAACAAGAGCACAACAACTTTGATCATTTCACCCCATTTAGCAACATCACATCCATGACATGAGAATGTGCACGGCCTCAATATCTGCAACAAATTATAGGGCAAGCATCGACTTTGTTGGGAGATTACATTTAATTCCAAGAGTTAAAGGAGAATTCCATGCTAGAAGGCTTTCTTACCTTTATTTGTAGTTGTTACGTCCCCACCAAAGAGGTCCAGGTGTTATTTTGTGCAAAAGTGCATTATTGGCTATATCCCCCAATATAAGCCCTCAATGGGGGTTGGGTTTTTGTGCTAATTCACTTATTTGCATCGAAATAAGTAGTAAAGTGTGCTGCTTGGGATACCATTTACATTATGAATTATTGGTGGGGGACTACAAAAAAGGTAAGAAAGCCTTGGTCAATGTATGCTTTGTGCGTGTGAACCGGTGTGTCGCAAGACAAACGTGGCGTAAATGTGACTTCAAAACAAACGGTTTCCCTTTGCGTACCTTGCAGAAATCAATGGTCGAATTGGTTTGGAAGATGAAGTAAGACCCTTTACCACGGAGATGCACAAGAACATTCACTTCCTTGTTTACCTTTTCTGGCAATGTGCTGTTGGCACCCTCTTAAATTGGCGGGTATTAAGAGGGTAATTGTGGAGAAGAGACATGAGTTTTCTTACCAGCATCATGCAGAGCTGTCCTCCCCTGTAGATCAACATTTCCAACGGGACAATTGTGCTGTGGAAAGACATGAGAAAGAGAGTTTCTGAAAAAGCTTGCAAAGTTTGCAAAGTTGTTCATGCATACCAAATAACGACTAAAATAAACAATCATGAACAAGGCTTGTAACTTAGATTTGACTCAAGCACTGAACAGAATAACATTTCTGGTTGACATCTTTCACAGCTGTGGAGAAAACTGTTAAAGTGGTACAACTGCGGTGGCGGCTGTGAATGTGAGGCCCAACAACAGACAGGTCAAGTCAGGCTAGAGGGTCCATTATAACGCCACGATATCTCCCCATACACCTGTCACTCACCAAATGACACTTTACTACCACGGCGATGAGGGCTCGCAATGAACGCTTTGAGGACTCAATGCCTTATGTATATGTAGCCTGAGCTAGCTTCTGGGCAAGCTACTGTAGCTCGGGGCCCCCACTATAAAAAACCTTTCTCTCTCCAGCAACAAGGTCCAAAAGCGAGCAGCACGGTCAAATGACAAGGGGGGTAGGGGGCAGTAGCGTAAAGGGAAGAAATCCTATACCTCAAGGGTTCAGGTTGTCAGAAGGAGTTGGGGGTTGTTTTGGGAGGGGGGGGGGGGGGTTAGGTGGCCGGCTGCTATCTGCAGCGTGATGACGGCACCTAGAATGGACGACAGGTTTGCAGGAGGGCGAGCTTGTCAACACCACCAACAGCCCCCCCAACCTCACCCCCACCTCTATTAGGTGGTTGCCATACCAGGGTTGGGGGGAGGGGAAGGGGGAAGCCACGCTGTGAGGGCACAATGTTGTCGAGATAGCCTATCACTGTAAACACATAAATCCGCTCTGTGACTCAACAGGACCTGGTGTTGAATGATCATATGTTGGCTCGGCTGTCTGAGCCGTGAGGCAAGGAACTGCCCCAGCAACAGCTAATTCCCCTAGCAGACTACAGTAGCTGTCGTTTTGGCTGCGAGGCAGAACTTTCAAGCATGCAATCTGTACAGTACATGTTCTGTACATGGAATTCTGCGAGTAGTCACATAAATCTATCTCCATTACGATCGATCCCCCCAATAGTTGATGAACACAGAGGTTTTCTCTGTGCTTCAGTGAGAGAAAAATAAAGTCAGTTCCCTAGTTAGGGTCAGTTCAAAATAGCATGCTGGCCAAAAATGGGAGAGGAACGACATGGAAGTGGATGGTGGCAGTTTTTTTAGATCGTGAGTTACTGCTAGACTGTTTCACCGAGAGTCAAACGGTGACTCATAGGTTGGCAAAGAGCGCCATCTAGTGTAAACACTGAAAACACTGTTTTGACAGGTTACAAGTCATTGGCGGTGTTGGCCAAGACATGTATGTAATTTGCAGTGAAGGACTTTTAACTGTTCCACAGGGAGTGAGTCACTTTACCTGCAAGAGTTTCTGCACGCAAAGAGAATGACCATTTCTTGAAGCCAGGTGAAGAGCATTTTTACCTAGACAATGGGAAATGTAGATGCACAGAACATTATATTAGCACACACTATGTAGGCCTACTACTAGCAAAATGACAATACATTTGTCGTAGCACCTTTAGGCTAATAATAACCTATGTTCAAATGAAAGAAGAGTCAACACTTCAGTATTTTTTCTCATACCACACAGTCATGTACCAAAGTATAATATATGTATTTGGTTAAGTGTTGTTACACCCATGAGTATCCATGGTTACACCCATGAGTATTCATGGTGATTACGACTTAGGCAAAGCAAATCACAGGGTAGAATCAGGTATCCCTGAAGTCAGTGCGCCATAGCATTCACTCAACCATGATCGGACTGTGATTACGGTCTCATCGTTCATTACCATTTACACAACTGTCACAGCTATGATGCGATCATGTTTAATGTCTCACCGGTGGCATCAGTGGCTGTGATGTCCACATTGTGTCCCAGGAAGAGGTTCAGACAGTCTATGTGTCCTCTAGTTGAAGCCAAATGGAAGCTGTCAAATAGAACAAGAAAATGTTAAGACGTTTTGGAGGAGAAAGCGGAAAGAATGGGCACAGCCATAAGTCATGACTCAGTACTGTACATAAGTGCACCTCAGAAGATGTGAGAGATGGAAATATAAGAGAGTGAAATATAAAGACTAAGAGTAAGATTGTAAATGGATGCCTGGATCCTTGCTGTCAGAAGTTCACAATTCCGAAGTTCGTCTTCTTCTAACATGTCTTCAGAAGCTTCTTTGCTATGCCTGATTTATACCGAGTTGCCTGCTGGTGCTGCACACAGACAATAGAAGATCTACAAGCTTACAACACATTGCACTGTGCCATGTTGTGAGCTTGTAGATTGCCTATTTTCAGCGTGTGACATAATGCGCAAACACGGATAACCCAGACTCTACTGTGAAGCATGTTGGCTTGGGCGACATCATGCTAATTCCCCTTAATCATCATTCCGTTAATTGCCGGCGGCTGTTTTTCACTTGCTCTGTTGACCCATATCCAAAGCTGCCGCCTCTCTCCCCTATGGTCTGCAAAACACTTGTCTGTAAACCAATCTTAGTGTGTCGACTGCCAAGCCACAGTGCCCTGTTTACTCTCTAACCCCTAAGTATCTGCCGGGGAGACAGGGAGGCTGACACCTCAACACTGGCGCCGGTATTTAAAACCATGTGATGGTATTAAAAAACACTGCTGATGGCCGGGAGATGCTGCTACTCAAAGGGCCTTGACCTCCAAGGGCAGACACGGGGTAGGAAGCACACTATATATGACCGATAAGTGATATGACTCGCATAACACAATTTCTAATGGGGAAGAAAAGGGAATTTCCAGCTGAGGGCGGGGGTTGTATATACTGGAGGAATGCTTCAAAACAATGTCCAATGATAAGTAGAAAGATTAATGAGGGCGGCCAATTTCCTGGTGACTTTACTTGACAAATATGGACCAAATCCAAAGAAAATGAGTTGACTGACACCACAAAGAAACCAACTAGCTACTGTACAAACTAAGCTTTTGGTCTGGAAAGCAGAGTAAAACCTGTACCCTATTTTAATATCCCAAATAGAAAGGGACTACACACTTTAACAACCTCTAAACCTTCTATAATATAGTAGTGTATACATAGTACAGTAAACTAATACGTAGTTGACTCTGTACTTGGTCTGCTTTTTCACCTCTACAAAAAATGTCTTTGCAGAAAATAGCCAATCTACAAGCTCACTATGAAATGTGTTCCTGGGTTCAAGTGGTTAATAGCAGCTGAGCTGTGGCCAGCATCATCAGAGCACAGTGAATTGTGTCGTAGTGAAGCAACATACACAAGCATGGCGTTTAGTAAACTTACTTCTCCGTTTGCACCATTGCTAAGACATTCTAGGATTCAGATAATGTGACCATCCTCAATGTGACCAAAATTAAATATTTTGCTACTGAAATCCTTGATGACTAAGGTCTCGTAACAACTCTCAGTTGATTTGCAAAGCAACTTCAACAGTACACGTGAAGTATGTCGTAAAATGTGTAGAATATGACGTGTGGCATAAAAGCCTTCAAACTTATATATCTTAAACATTACTTTTTCACCCACTTCTGTCATTGTTGTGAGAGAGCAAAAGAATGCAACCCTACAACTACAAATGTAGAATGCACAAATTGGCAGAAGGTGTTCCGAAGCACAGATACGTTACGTTAAAATAGATTTACAAATGGCACTCCAGCACTGCCTCTCCTTCTCTCTCTCTCTCTCTCTCTCTCTCTCTCTCTCTTAGAGTGGGATGAGTCCACGTAGATATGTCATTTCATCTGACCACCTGCTCCTTCAGGGCGCTTTCAGGTTGACACTTCACAGGATATGGGCGCTATTATTAGACTGGATAGAGAGAGTAATGGATGGCAGTGGAGCCATGTACTGTACCATTATGGTCTGCATCATCTGCTGTCATGTGTGTGTACAATCAATAGTGTACTGTCAAAGCATTTCAATGGTTATATATATATATGCTTCAGATGAGTGTCAAAATCAATTTGTCACAATTGACCCCCCTGACCCTGTCAATATCAGCTTTGCAAACTGATATTAATCCTGAACATCAAGCTCAACCACATATAGACTAAAGAGCCAGCTCACAGTTTTGTTATTCTAATAAAAGTATCAACAATTACCGCTAATCCTACAAAACAATGGTCGAGCAGTGTTATCTTTAGACAGTATTGTAGCTTTGTGATGGAGGGGCACATGTTGGCTTTCTTGTACTGCTAAACGTACCCCTGTCAGAGATCACAACTGCAAGGTGTGGTGGATGGGATTAACTCCCACAAACCATCTAGCTAACGATGTGCTCTGGAGAACCAAACTGTATACCTTAATAGAGATAAGAGTGATTCACGCTTAACCCAAGGCATTCCAAGTTATATGCCAGGGATTACAGTTTGTGATTAGTTTTCCCACAGATGTAGATGACTAGACTAAAAAAGATTGGATCCTTTGTTCTGTGTGTGGCCCCAGATCTAAGGACTTGCTTAGTCAACAAAGTAGCCGATTTTGTTTTTACTACTAGGCTTTTCAAAAATCTCCTTCCTCGATATGATGAGGAGAGTTTATGTGTTGATAAACAACATATATGGTTCTGGGTGGGCTGTCCCGAGTCAGGAGCCGTGAACGTGACAAGTGAATACTGAATGCCAAGGATGATCAAGACTGTATACAGTGGGTTCTACTGTATGCCTGGTGCCAAGATGCTGAATTTAGCCACGGCAAATTCTAGCACCTTATTATAATGCAAGCCACATCTCTGGGGAATGTACGTAGTATGTGTAATTGTTTATTTGTTTTCAACATGCATGTGCACAAACGTTGTCTATTCAATGGTCATTGCCGTGAAAGCATCTCACACACTGCTGGAAATACTGTTGACTTATGGAATTTGGTGCTTTATAGCTGGAGGCTGCAACAAAGCCAGAGTGAAAATACACCTGAAACAGAGATCACAGCACAGTGACTTCTTCAAATATCTGGGATCAAGGTCAGGAGGACTGGATACCCTAAAATGCTGGTGTTGGAATCTGGTTAAATTTACCTCCTGGGAAGGAAATATGTCTGGCTTAGCAACGTCTTTCATAGGGCTTGAGCCTCGAGGTAATTAAATAGTTTTAGACAGAAGACATTTCATCCAAGGATGTGCCTATAATTTTCAATGGTAGAATTGAAAAAAGACAGTGTCCATCATAAATGTAAACAGAATTGGCCTTGGATTGTCCAACAGCCACTGCTTCTTCTGCTAGCAACCGTGTACAATAAATGCATCTAATAATATCCAACTGTTTTTCTTTTCTAAAGCTCACTAAATACTCCCAGAACAGTGGGCCAGACCAAATGCCTCACATATCTGTATTTGCAGCTAGTCATTTCCTGTGTGGTCACAATATAAACAGCTTCGGGCCGAAGCAGTCTCAGGCCAAGGCGAGCGAGTGACCACAAATGTTCCTCATACCATCTGTGAACTCCTCCGCTGACCTTGAGAGACAGAGGGAGGCTAAAACAGGAATTCCTGAAAATAAACGTGGCTGCATATTATGATATTTAATTCCAAGGGAATCCATGTGCAGGGCAGGTGGAGGAGGGAGAACGTGCCCTCAGAGTATATGGGTCTCCAAAATTATGTTCATCAGACATCAGACATCAGACACAGACGGGTTTTGCTGGCAGGAGGACTTCATAAAATGAGGCGAGAGGCTAATCCGTGTTGCAATGACCTCACTCTGGATGAACGCCTCATGTGTAGAGGTAGAATGAAGGAGGAGACCATTTCAGTGCTCGGAATTAGACCCACTAAGCACTTTTGGAGGTGCTGCTATTCAACACGACAGAATGGAGGGAGGAAGGGTGGGAGGCAGCCGGCAGGGAGTGAGGGGCAGATAAATAGACAGAGAGAGAGATAGTGTGTGTGTGTGTGTGTGTGTGTGTGTGTGTGTGTGTGTGTGTGCACTCACGCAGAGCGTCCCTCTACGTCCAGCTTGGTTGAGATGACGCCCTTTTTGCTGAGCACAGCGGCCACCTTGTCCACTTCCCCGCGCTCCACCGCCTTCATCAGCCGGTCGTCATACTTGTTCCAATCAGTGTTCTGCAGAGGGGCGAGGAGGCAGTGTCAAAAACATAATCAGTGTTCTGCAGAGGAGGCAGTGTCAGAAACATGTGCATGCAGCGAGAGAAGGCACCGGGCGTGCTCTTTCAAATGTTTCACAATGTCTGAGCAAAATCTTGAGAAAAGGAGAAAAGGGTTGCTGTGATACACAGTTTAACAAATACATCACTGCTGAGAGAAGGGGTGTTTTCAGGAGACTGATACTCTTAACCCTCCTTTCAGAACTTCATCTCCTTTTACTGGATCAATAATGACCCCCCCCCCCCTCCCACCATATAATGTTCTCAATGACCTTGAGAACCTCAACCTGTCCTACAGTGCATAATATACCAACAGATTCTCTCTCAAATGTATCTCTAGCAGTCATGAAAGAAATAACAGCGGTACTACTAAGTTTCCTTGACTTCCGTCCCGAGTCAGTTCGCCTAATGAAGATATCCTTGAGAGCTTGTACAAAAAGCGTGGGAACACGGAGCTCTTAGTGCAAGAATGCACGTCTGTGTAGCGCACCGACTCTTGAGTGGGGTCCACTTTGGCCCAAAATGAAAGGAGTGGAATGAAATGTGTGTGGGATAGTCTACCTCAGTGTTGTCAACATGCTTTCTGAGTCTGAGCAGTGGAACCCAACACAATTTAATTCCATAAAACTACAACAAGTACTGGCTTACAGTTAGACAGTGTTTACATTTTTCAGTTTTAAAAGAAAAAAGAAAGCATCCAAATACAATAACTGTTTTTAGAGATGTCTCGTTAGTTTCAACAAAAATGTCCTATGTCAACAGAGGATACCTACAAAGTGCATGGAGGTGCATTTCAGCCAGCGACTCATCTTGGGTGAATGAAGCTGGTCCTTGCACAGCGTTACTGCAAAGCCTGCCAGGGCTCCGGTTCTCAAAAAACTAAAGTTTATAAAGAAAAAACAACCCCAAAAAGGGTGTATATAAATATGTGTGTACAAAAGGAGCCACACAATTCACTCAGCCAGTGAGTGCAAAAACAACTGCCAGGAAGGGAGGACAAACTGGTGACAGTTTAGACTGCAGTGGGGGTCCTCTGCTGGAAGAGCTCAACCCGGGTCAATTCCTCACAGGAGGACAAGAGGTTGATTTGCCAAGGATTTTCTGTGCATTCCCCAGTTGCTCGCGGGCTCTGCCTGTGAGTTCATTACCGCACAGCGGTGTGGTCTTTCAGTTAACCAGAGGGGAAGGAGGTCTTTAGAGGAGGTGGAGAAGCAGTATAGGACCAGCCCTGCCAGCCCCGGGTCCAGCCCTGGACGGCGACTGCAGCTCCTCCTCTGGAGGAAGAAAACAATCAGCTCAGCCTGGCTCTCCTCTCTGCGCTCAAGTATTCCTTCCCTGTATCCTCCCCTATTAGTCAGCCGTCTATAAGCCTGCTCACTCTTCTGCTGTGCTTTCCTCGCTGCAATGTAGTTTTGATTTGTCTTCTACCCCGCCTCCTCCTCTCGTCTTGAATCGCAGGTAAGTTATGTGTCCCTCCTCTCTCCACAAGCTGCCAGCTACGTGCTCAGCAGAGCTAAACTGAAGAGCTCCTGTCTATCAGTAGTCTTTCAGGCGTCTTTGCCCAACCAAATGGCAAGGTCAGTCAAGCTCTCTGGGGTAAATATGTGAGCTCTCCCCGGTTTAAAATATCCCCCCCTCCCCGGTAAACATCAGCGGTGCAGACAGCCCTGCAGACTGGTTACCTCTTTATTTTTTGACCCTCCAACCTTTCTCCAGTGTCTGATAGGAAGACAGGGGCTAAGAATACATTCTGTGCATGCCTTAACCATGAGTAATTGCGTTGGTGTCTATCACCACCGCAAGCACGAAACAAGGCCTGCCAAAAGACCTCGCTTACGCTCGGCACCCCCACAACACACTACGGCGCGTTCGCCTCCATCTGAAAATATTAACGTCGGTGGGGGGGGGGGGATTATGGTTTGCACATTTGAAGTGGTCCTGGCACTGACCCCTGCTGGATGCTGCCGGGCCAGAGGCTGCCGTTAACCCGTCCGTCTAAACTGGGTGGTGTGGCAGCAGAGCTCCCTGATCCCAGCCGCACGGTAGCAGGATTAGGTGTCAGCCTTTTACAATCAGCTGTCTGAGACGTCAGCCCCCCATACATACACCCCCCGCAATTTATACTTTTCCGTACGATTGCATCGCTCGCCAAAAATAACACGATTCGCCGTTACGCTCTCACCTACGTAATAAACGTAGCAAAAGCCTCATTCTATTTCCAGCGGAAAGACATCACCACACGTCACTTTTTTATTAGGTTATAATATCACAGGATAAGCGACCGAGAGGCCGAGAGTTGGAGGGAAAGGAGGAGGTGTAAGGTGGACACGTTTAATTTACACACCCTGCGTCAGCTCCTTGTGGTGCTCGGATTACTGTCCGCTGCCAGGCTGGCGTTAACAGAGCAGTGGTGATATTCACAAACATGCAAAAAGGCCTCATCCACATGACATGTCATATGAAGAACTGGGTGTCACATTACTAAAACTGCTCACCCTTGCATGGAGACAAAGGCACCAAAATGGGACCTGGCCACAGGACAGGGCGCGCACATTTACGTGACTGTACCGTGATCAGTCACGTAAATATCCCATACGGGCGTGTTTGTTTGGATTCATTCGGCTCATGCACCAGTTTAGAATTGGACTTGCATGGGAGTCTTGCCAAAAAGTAAGTAACTAAGTATTTTCTAGTAGTAGTGTCCACCATATCCAGTCGGAACAAAGTTGCTCACTTTGAAAGTGTTTTAAATATTTCATTTTCAAATAACTGAATTGCAACATTTTGAAATGGTCACCAACACATGGTGACAAATTACAACATGCTACACAATTCTACAATTAATTTTAAGAAAATGAGAACAGAATTCTGCCTCACATGTTTTAGAAACCATAGAAGTCCATTCTGAGCACAGCTGAACAAAAGTCCAAGGCTTAAGTTCCAAGGCTTCTAAGTCCTTGTTTTTACATGGCTCATCAGCTTGATGTTTTTGATCAGCCAACATCAAGCTACATGGCTCATCAAATCATCATTATATAGGCTACTGCATCTAAATGAGTCATTTAAATTAGAGACCGACTGCTATTATCATCATGTAACTGGCAATCACTTTCTACAGACTAGCTACTTGTGACGCATCTCAGCCTGTCTAGCCAGGCGAATGGTTCTCTAATGTCACCAACAGGACACGGCAGCTTGCCATCCGAGAGCAGGAGATAGGAGGCAATAACATAAAGATGTTCGCTGAATGTGAAATGATGAAACCACATCTACAGTATTTGGTTTGCTGATCTGGCCAATAAGATGACAGTGATCGTATAGCTGACATCTGTAAAGTCACTTGGATGATGTCATGAGACCTTGGCCGTTGCTATTTTTATGTTAATATAACTACTTAAAAAGCACAGACATGTCTACGTGCTTATATTAAATAAAATATAAAGTCGGCAAGAGAATAAAAATACATGACTTCTAAAGTGCAGTGCAAAAATAAAACATTAAGAGAGAATCAAACAATATCATTTAAAACGTTTAAGTATGTTTCAGTGATTAAAATCACACATGTGTGAAGTGAGTGGACTGTATGTGTGGGTGTCCCAGGAACGCGCCCAGAGGGCCAGCCCGGTTCCGGCGAGTCGCCAAGCGTCCAAAACAGTTGAGAAATGACAGTTACCCTGTGGGGGTCCCCACAACTTCCAGACCCCCAGGAATGCGCCCAGGGGGGCAGCCCGGTTCCCAGGGAAGCCCTCCCGCATCCGAAATGGCCGAGAAGTGCAGCTTTCCGTGCTCGGACACGTACGTACACATAGACGTACGCATACGGACACACATAGCTGTGTAATGGAGTGGAGGCACCGCTCAACAAGAAGACACTTGATTTAGCAAGCCTGAGCTCCCTAGGTAGGTCATTCCAGAGACAAGGAGCCCTAACAACAAAGGCACGGTCAGCCTTTGTCTTCAGCCTTGACACATGAACAACCAGCTGGTTCATGGTCGACTCCAGGACCTCAGTGTTTGCTCAGACTTGTAAGGCGTGTCTGTGGTTAGATAGTTGGAACTCTAAAGGACAGACCCTGATGAAATATGAATAGTAATGTTGTCTCAAGACAAACCTTGACAAAAGGGGGTTTCATGTGTGTGTGTGTGTGATTAAGTGCGTATATGTGTGAGTGCGTGTGATATGAGAGCACCTTGTGTTACAGCATGTACTAATTCTGCAAGAGGTGAGGCTGCTCCCAGGTGAACCCTGGAGTGGTTCATTTAAGAACACAATGGGTTCAAAAGCAACCACAACAGAAATAAATCACACCCGTGTGACTGTGAACAGAGTGGTGCAACTCCGTGTGGGGGTCCCCGGAACTTCCAGACCCACAGGAACGCACCCAGGGTGGCGGCCCGGTTCCGGTGAGCCGCACCGCTCCGAAACGGGGTCCCTCTGCACTGTACTTTACTGTCACTGTACTGTCTGTCACACCCGAAATCATCATATATACAGTTAATATGTGTGTGTGTGTGTGTGTGTGTGTGTGTGTGTGTGTGTGTGTGTGTGTGTGTGTGTGTGTGTGTGTGTGTGTGTGTGTGTGTGTGTGTGTGTGTGTGCGCGTGTGTGTGTTAGGCTGCGCAACAGTGACACTTGGTGGTGAAAACCAACCAAAAGCTATTTTCGTGCTCGGACAGACCCAGGGACACACATAGCTCCGCAATGGAGTGGTTGCACCACTTAAAAACAGACCAAAACAACAACAGACAGAAAATGGAAGTACCGGTAACTGATTTCTGATGAATTATCCTTATACTACCAAAGAAATTATATAACCTCCATGAGTGACTGTCAATGTTGACATGGACTACCAAAGAAATTATAATATAGACTTAAGAGTCTTATTTTGTAGCCTCTATAATTTATTTGGGTGCCCATTGACAGCCATGCACTTATGAAGGACATTAGTGACTGTAAATATGCAAATGTTGACTTTAAATGTTGACATGGACTACATATTTATATAATGCAATGTTTTTTCACTCCTGCATATGGAAATCAAAATGTTCATAAATGTTTGTCATGTTTTATTCTAAAATAATATTTTGTAAACAGCCCACATAATACATAAATAAAAAACATTTCACCAATTGAGGTCTTTTACTCTTTGACTGGAAACAGACCTGTAAGTAATTCTAGCCTATGAAAAGGCCCAAGCAGTGATGGCGATGCCAAAGAATATTTGTAATCACAGACTTATCTGCAAAGGCTCTGGAGTGATGCCAATAGTGCCACATGTCTGTCTGAATGATTTATCGGAGCAATCCCATCAGAAAACAGTAAAACACCAACGACCACCATTATGGTATGAGCTGAAATAGCAGCAACAGAGCCATGGAGAGTTATAGACTCTGCCTAGTAACAGTAACAGTTTATCTTCTGGGCCATTAAGTAAAAACAATTGAACTCCAAGCAAGCAGGGGGGGGGGTATCCTGTCAATGATTGTCCAGCAAAAGAACATTTCATTTTGGCCACATTGACGAAAGAGCTCAAACTCCCTTAGGTCAGTGGTATCAAAAAGTATATATTATATAAAAAGTATTCCATAAATGACATTAGAGGGAGTAGAAGAGGAACCCTCAAGAAGAAATGTAAAGCAAGAACTGGAGATGTGAGAACGTAGGTCGATGTGAGGGCAAGTCTACCGAGTTAGCAGTAATCTCTGACAGGAGCACAAAGTGTCTGTTGCTATGGGACAGACGGACTGGACTGATGCTTTCATTGGCAGTACCGCCAGTACCCCTCCCTCCCCTTAGTTTTAGAGCATGCCTAGTTGATGGTTTAGGCCAAGTGTTCAGGGCAAGGAGGAGACGTGCTGGTGTTGGTATGCAGTGCAGACTAGACAGTAGAGTCTACTGTGTGGTCTATTGAGTAGACCACACATGGGCAACATACGGCCCAAGGGCCTGTGGACCATCTCAGTCCTGCATGGCTGCGACATCTTCAAAAAGTTAAACAAAACGACCAGCCAAATAAATAAAATAAATCCAATTGATAAAAGGCAGCATATATGTTCCAATCTATGGTAATTGAATGTCAACACTTTGAGTAGATAAATAAAAACTTCAATCAATCCACAAACAAAAAATACAACAGCTGTTAAAAAGTAATCATTTTGTAACAAAACAATATTGTTGTGCTAGCAGATTCATCATCAGCACTTTGGGTTTCAAGTTTCAATTCAATTGTCTAATATCCCTTTGCTCACTTTATTTCAGATAGTATGGCTCTCTGGGAAACAATCACTGCTGCCCACCCCTAGCAGAAACTAGCAGACGCCTCATATCTCCATATTTGACATCATGAATTTTCGTAAATGTATGCCCTACTAATCTACTTCTTACAAGAGTATAGTGTCACACAAAAATAGTGAAAATTGCAGATCTACAAGCCCACACAACAATTTAAATCTTCTTAAAATAATAAGAAGGGAACTGTTTTGGACATTCAAGGTTTACAGCCAACAGCAATGATGTCTGGATGGCTGCTACACTACAGGAAGGAACATTCCCAAACAATCCCCCTCAGATGTGCAGCCATGCCCCCTGGTGGAGAGAGACTGAAAAGTACCAAGCCATCCAACCTAGTTGTATCCTGGGAGATGGGGTCAAAGCAGGAAGAATGGGTCTCTACACAGTAACATTCCGAAGATAGGGCTGGGTAATATACTATACAGTCAAATATTATATTCATATATTGATATAACATTCCGAAGATAGGGCTGGGTAATATACTATACAGTAAAAAAAAAAAATCATACATTGATAAGAGACTAAGTCCAAGTGTTTTCCTGTTTGTAAAGGTTACAGTAATGTGAACTTTATAAACTTAACCAACTGCTCCAACTATTATGACCCGCTTAGTTATTATATAATTACTACTGATGAATATTTACCAAAA
This sequence comes from Protomyctophum parallelum, assembly GCF_964188405.1. Taxonomy (NCBI): domain Eukaryota; kingdom Metazoa; phylum Chordata; class Actinopteri; order Myctophiformes; family Myctophidae; genus Protomyctophum; species Protomyctophum parallelum. The sequence continues at coordinate 33,172,607 of NC_139699.1, forward strand.
ATGTCATTGTGTATACATTTTGTTTAAGTACCAGTAGTCATCCCCACAATATTGTCACAATATCAATAGAGGTATTGGGTTATAGATAGTGATATGTAATGTTGTCCTTAATCTCCTTATGGCTCTGCCCTGCTGTAAGGGTTTGCAATAACAGACCGATGGAAAATCTATGGGGAAAATGCAAGTCACACTGGGGTGACTCAAATGTATGCGTCTAGTCAAATACCCCAACAGATGTCTGATTATCATTGATCTGATTTTTGATACATGAGAAGAGTCTGGGCTCAGCCTTTGGAGTAGAGTCTTACCAATGAGGCCAGTGAAGACAAATGGACATCGGGTTGGTCCCTGATGGTCACTCCCAAGATATCCTCACTCTTGGAGCCTAAAGATCCGAAATGGAGACTTGTCTAGCCAGCTGCTGACTGAGCCCCACTCTTTTAGGTGACCTATGACCCAGAGGGCAAAACTTTTCCTTGCTATTTCCTTCTACTTCCGACAGTCACCATTAGGGCAGGGGATCAGCTTTCTAAATTGGCCCCATGCAGCTGACCTTTGGCCCTTCCAAGTTCCAACCACCCTATGGCAAATAAGTGGCATTATTGAGTGGCATTTTCTAGTCTTTTCTGGTGGAGGGTGCTTTCCTAAAACAAGACAAGTGAGTCCCATCTCTGGTGATTCATGTGGCCAATCTGTGTATATATGTGTGTGTGTGTGTGTGTGTGTGTGTGTGTGTGTGTGTGTGTGTGTGTGTGTGTGTGTGTGTGTGTATTAGGGCTGTCCCCGACTAAGGATTTGTATAGTCGACTGATAGATGAATAAATTAGCCGTTAGTCGACTAATAGCCCCAAAAGAATTCTATATAAAAATACAATATTTACAAAAATATACAAAAATATTGTATTATTCCACTAGGTCTGTGGGGGACATAAACACATTTGAACATTCTGACTGTTCAAATCTTTCTTTTTAACAACTGAGAGGCTTGTCATTAGCCAGATTGAGCACAGCAGGTGAGATTGAGATTCTGGAGTCTATCAGGCCAGCACACTGTGCGATTCAAGTCACAGGCAGTGGCACATTGCCACACAGGCAGACACACTCCAGATGCACATTGGAGATTTGAACAGTCAGAATGTTCAAATGTGTTTATGTCCCCCACAGACCTAGTGGAATAATACAATATTTTTGTATATTTTTGTAAATATTGTATTATTTTTTTTTAGTCGACTATGAGGTGGTCAGTCGACTGAGACCCGTTCCGATCGATTAGTCGACTATTCGACTAATCGAGGTCAGCCCTAGTGTGTATACGATCCGCAAACGTAATACCTACAGCAAATTTGGGCAAGGCCATCCATTATAAAATTACACATTTAAAAAAAAGTATAAAACGTATGTGAAAACATACTGGCAGCATGCATACAAAGTTTGGCACTAATCAGTCCAGAGCTTTGCGAGATTACCCACCGACAGACTGACATACAGTACACACTGACAGAACCTATTATACACACAGACCCTAGACGGCTAGACTCTCGCATGGCATAAAAATGTCTCGAAAGGGGATAAGATGGATAAGAGAGAAACTATTGTTAAATGCAATGTTTGTACAATGACAATCTGTCTTATATAGCCAGTGTAGGGACAGTGTAGAGTAGTAAACGATAAGGTTCAGTTATGTTGGCCACACAACCACTTTTCCGAACACAAATATGAAGAGGATTATGGTACATGCAGTCACATTTAGATCAAATTAAAAACTAAGAAAATGTCACTGTACCCAGAAATCTGTATGAGTGAGCAATCATTCCTTTTAATCCAGCACTCCCTAAAACAGACTTGCATCCAGGTCAAAGACTGCAGTGCCCACTGCCCAGACAGAGAAAAAAACAATTATTGAGCTAAAGGTTCTGGGATATTTGTGAAGGCATAGTGATGACCTAAATCCACTCTCTGACCCATTAATGAGGTTAGACAAATACCCTTCGCCCGCAATGACAGCAGCCTCACTCACACATTTTAATAGCTTTGATTGAAATAACACCGTTCCTTGACTGGAGTATTAAAAACAAGCCAAGGTTATTGACTTTGGCTGTAGATGGCCACCGGTATGACTGGTATTATTTCAGCTGGCTGATAATAAAGTGATAGAGGGTCATAGAAACGAGGGCAGAGAGAGAGAGAACAGTGGCCCCCCACAGGCTGTTTTCCAACCAGCCAGTGGGGGGCCTGAGAAAGTCACCATGCAGGAAAGCTAAAGTAACATCTAGATACCGCCTTTCTAAATATATGGATTTAAAATGCTAATATTTGGGGGTTTCATTTCATTCCATTGACTCATGAAAATATACCAACAGTATGTGGTTGGTATGTATACCAACATAGTTGTGTCCCATATCAGTTAGAAAAGAGAAAACCTATAAGAAAAAGACCAGGCAGACATTTGGAGATTCAGTGCCTCTGCTTGATCCTTATGACAACCCTATGTTACCTACCTTTGAGGGCAAGAGTGCACAAACAGCATTAAGAAGCTTAAACAGATGACACAGACTGATATTTAAATCCCAAACCACATAATGAAGTTATTATAGAAAACAAAGTAACGCCCAGGCCTCCCATTTTCCATGCCCATATTTAGTGAAACAAGAAACTGTCAGGGCATGCTGGCACTTGGACACTAAATGCAGGGGATGATGCATGTTTTGGCCAATGTCAGCAAAGTCATCATGTAAAAACACATACTGCAAAAGGGCAAGGAATGTGAGCAGAGGTGTGGCTTGAGACAATTTAAAACCTGTGTACTTACTGTCCACTCCACACTACCTTTGATGTAAAATATGATGATTTATGATTATGAACCGAAGCCTAGGTTTTCTTAACGGTGCGATATCTCAGTCAATGATTACACCAAGGTTATGCAATAGCCATTAGCTACATTGTAATCTATGAGAAACATCCAGTGGCGATAAGACATTCATATATGTAGCTACAGTAGATATATTATAAACCTAGATATGTACAGTATATCTAGGTTTTGTCAGACAGTGTACCATAATAATTCCCTGCACAGTCAACATGCACACGTATAGGCTATACGCTCGCGCGTGGTCAATAGATTAAATGAAATAAACGGTATACCATTTTCTTTTTCTTTCAAACATTCCGTCACGGCATACTACGTATATAGCGTATAAACTAAGGTAGAACACACTATTCTCACAATTAGACTGCACTTGTTAAATTTACATTTACAATTTGTAATTGCAAAAGATTGCTGCACAGGTTCGTGTATGTTTTTATTTGGATTATATCCCCATAGGGGATCTTAGATGGACTAATATAAGAACTGCGTTTGAAAATGAAACAAATCATCATATCCTCATACGGATATGAAGAATCAACTGACTGTGAGAAAACGCTAATGTTATACTGCTGCCGAAGTCGTCACATTTTCGCAGACTATCAAAAATGACTGACTGACTGTAAACAATGAGACACCTCCCAGACAATATTGCAGACACGTTTTTTTTGTTTTTGGACCACAATTATTATATGAGACGATTTTAAGATAACCTCATGTTATTCTCCATAGAGAAAGAATTCTGCAAACCCCTTGGAACCAGGGGATGAGCGAGTGACGTCAGGACTACGGCGCTCAATGTGACATTATGCAATGCTGTACCCACTCCAACTATTATACTTTCCCCATTTTCTTAAACTGTTTTTACCAGACGCGTGCACTGGCCAGTGGCCATATATGGAGCGTGTCTTGAGTGTACAGGGTTTGATGAGGTCAGAATATACAGCTATATACTGTATATGGAGATGATGGAGATCTAAGGGTGGCAGCGGTGGCAGTGAATGTACAGGGTTTGATGAGGGCACAGGTAGGGCCGGGCCTTAATTTTCAGGCCTGTTGAGAACTCTAGTTTTCGCCAGCTGCCAGGCGCGGCTGCACAAATAACTTTGGGGCAGGCCCGTCTAGAGTTTAAATGGACAGGTATCAGTCAAAAGGGAGACATCAAAGAGGAAGGATGGATGCGGAAGGATCAACATATGGAATGTCACAACAGGTACTGACATATATGATCCATACTAATATTGATGACATCAGGGATCTCCATATATGGGCTTAATTGCGACAGCAAGTCGCATTTACTATGATATGATCCCTGATTTACTATCATCCCTGATGATGTCATAGTGATGTCACGGGACTTGGGAACAATATATGACGTGACAAATTGAGTGAAAAATGTTAGTTTGACATGACGTGACAAAAACGCAAGGTTTCATAGTTAACTGCGACCTTCGGTCGCAATTAGTTTTTGATACTTTAGCAATGTAAATGTATGTTTTCTCATGCCAATAAAGCTCCTTTGAATTTAATTTAAATAAATAAGCTACTTCAGTAATATCATGGAAGCCAACAGATTCCAGGAATCGACGCTACAACATTCCAATGAAGCCAGATTAAATACAAGTAGTAACTTGTCCTCTGAACTAGACAAACTAAACACTCTGGACTAAGGCAGCACAATATACGTTGGTCCTATCAGCCTGCAGTTTACATGGAAAATGTAAGATGCTTTCTTAGCTTACATTTACACCTGTATGAGCCAAAAGCATCCATGAGTTGTTGCAAATGGTACAGTTTAATGTTTCTTTCACAAATTTCACAAGCTTAATGAAAGCTCGGTCAATAAATGACTCCACGACACGTCTCTCTATTTTTCTCCTCCCATCAGAGGGCAACATGAACATATAGCACTCTCCCATCAAATGATGCCGTTAAAACGGATTAAACACTATAAAAAGGTCATTCAGACACCCCCACTCATTCCGTTATGGCGATATCGCGATAACGACAGAATTGTTGCATTCCTACAAATAATCACCACATACCAATCCCTCCCTGCTAGTCTTCCATAGAGCTCTCACAGGCTCACATCTCTGCATGGGAGGATGACCTGCTGTATCGCTGCCCAGCATGGGGCCCTGATGGCCACCTCATTGTTGTGTTCTGGTCGTGAACGGCTGAACAGTGTTCATTTTTTCAGCAGATTGTGGTTTAGTCTAGTCTTTTTTAAATAACACACCATATCTTAAGTCCTATTTAGTCTTCAGAAATGGTCTTAGTCATAATGCAATGTTAATTTTGCCAGAAAAGATTTATAGTCTGGTTGAATAACACACCATTTAGTCGTAGTCCAAATTATTAGTCTTCTGAAATTGTTTAGTCTTAGACTAAATATGAAAAACCTTAGTCTTGTAGTCTGAGTCGAAGTTAACACTGCAGCTGAACGCATACGCGGAATTAGTAGAACTTTTTCTGACTACAGACACATGGAATTAGTAGACTGATGCCGAAAATTGTTTTTTTTTTGGTATCCCCTTTCCCCTGCTCTTCTGTTTTCTTTTTCCCCATCTCTTTTCCTATCTCCCACTCCGCTCTCTTCCCCGACAACCCTGCTATTCCAATCCGTCACTCACCCCCCCCCCCCCCCCCCCCCACCCACCACACACACACACAGTGACGCAATGACACTCGTATAGTGTAATGTGGGATGGTGAAAGCGGCCACTATGTGTATACATACACTACATGCATGTCCGAGATAATTTTGTGCCGTTGGATTTATTATCAAATTTAACCAGTATGTATTTTGAATGAGGAACCCATCTCCAAATGAAATTCTGAAATAAATAAATAAAAACTGGCGAACCAATGCTAAGGGATGATAACATGCTGTCCAATGGAGCCAGACTTTAATCCTAAAAACACAGTCCGTCACGCTAGCGCCAGCTACCACTGCCAGCACTGCCTCTGGGCTAAAACAAACCTCTATGTCATAGTTGATACAAGTAATGCTGCTATAGTAGAAATGCATTTAGGCACATCTAGAAGTACACGAAGAGGCAGACATGAGGGGGAAAAGAGGAAATGACTCGTATCTGATAATCTCAAACATTCTGCTGTTCAATGCTACAGTGTTTATTTCTATGTTGTGTTGATTTCTATGTACCGTTCTGTTTGTATCCATTTCTATGTACTGTATTTGTTGCTCCGTTTCTCATTTTATTGATGCTTTATTTTTTAATGTGATGTTCTTGTTTTATTCAATTGTTGTATTGTACAGCACCTGGCTTGTAACACATGTTTTGAAAGGTGCTTTATAAATACCTTACCTTGCTTACAAAAGTACTTAAAGTACCATATACACACTTAGATAAACTGCCTGGATCCTTTAAATAAGACATACAGAGGGACACACATAGCTGCGTATAGTGGCTATCACCACTCAAAAGTTAGACAAAAGTTTAACAAAAGTTAAACAGGACTTTGCCGTTTTGTCTACAGAGACAGACCGTTGCCGTGTAAAGGTGGCCTCTATAGAGTGTGCCCCCCCCCTTTCAGAACGACGAGGGCACCGGAGGAGAATTTCCCATTCATTTTTCCATAGACATTTCAGAAAGTATTTATTTAAAGACCTTTAAGCCTCGGACAAAGCCAACTCGACTCCTGACAAATCATGGCATAAACACATTTTTGGGACCAAACAAATAATTAGAAAGAAGAAAAAAAGTGTACACAGGGTGATACCACAGTTGTTGTTAGCCTGTGTCATAATTAGCGTATAAACTTCTGAAATTTAAATGAAATTTCATCTAGTCAGACATTCCACTCATAAGATATAGTAAAGCACGACAGGTCACAGTGACCTTGAGCTTCTTTTTAACCAAATCTCATCGATTCGTGCAAGATTAAGAAATTCTTGAGATATCGCACTCATCAGAATGGAATGGATGTCTGTACATTACAACTCGAAATAAGGAATCTAATCAGATATCATGTCTTCATGTGTTAAATTACCTTGTCAGATAGTTCAAAAATAAATAAATCACCAAAAGCTGACCTTTCAGTCTCCAACTCTCCAAAATCTCACTCCAAACTAAATAGAAAACTTGGCAGCCCTGTAATAGGCCCATCTATGCAAGGCCCAGAATCTTTTTACGGCAAACTCGTGGTATTAATTACAGATCTGTGAAAATGTCATTAAACAATCATTCCATTCTTTACCTCTCGTGGAACATGACCATGTGCTGTAACATTTACAAATAAGATAGCATAAAATGGCTAGGGACATCATGAGGCTTTCTATCTCACTCTCCATAACCCCATCCCCCAAAAGTATTGTGAAATCAGTTTTCATCTGTTGGCAGCTGAAATAAATTAACTGTGCCTTTACACAACTTGTAGTGTACTCTTTAATTGCCAACAGCAAAACATTTTGGGGTATTTGAACAATAGTTTCAGCTGTGCCTGCTTACTTTGTTGAAATCTTCATAATAACATTCCCTGAAATCACCAGTTTATACTGAAGCCAAAGCCTTGTTTCTTTGCTCAGGAACATTCAACTCCCATTAAGCATCTGAGAGACATTAATTTACAATCAATGAGGGAAGTTTTGCCAGTCCATTAAAAGGGATATTTCACTGCTGGAAGAAACTGCAGTTACTCAATGTTAATAGTATAGTAGATAACAGTAGCACAATTTGAAATTTGCACCCTATGGCCAGAAAAATTATGAAGTCTGTGTGTTTGTTTGACTAGGGTTTGACTGCATTGCATCCGACATTGACCATAATGCTTTGGTGCACTCTGCACAGCCCCTCCTTGTGGAGATGGGGAGGCTGCGTGACACATTTTGGTCATGAACATGGCGCCATGACAAAACTATCAAAACAAAAACCCCACATACCTCACACATAAAAACCCCAGGAAAGTGTTTCTTGTGTCCCAATTCCTAAACATCATTAAAATAAGATCTGGTTTCAAAAGGGATGAAGTGGTCCTTTAAGGAGTCAGAACAGGTGGGATGTTGCCAATGGGACAGAGACAATTCTTCAGTTACCTTAATACAGTATAGTTCTGTTGTCATTGCATGTGGTTGTAGGGAGTAGGAGTAGGGCTTTCTCCTGAGTGGTCACAGGGGCAGAGAGCCAGGGGCACGGTGGCTTCTGATGAATAGAAACAAGAGTGCTTCGTCTTGCCTCAAGGGTAAAGCCCTTCTGTGTGAAATGAAGCACACGGTATACTGCACACTCGTGACTATTAATTTAAACACTGCACATAGCATAGAAATAAATGTATGCAATACTTGGTGCAGCCATCAGTACACTGCATGGCACAGTCCTACAGTAAGTACAGTTTGATGTTGATGCTTTGATTTCCCCCATGATTTCTTTGTGGTTTTAAAAAGCTTTCTCCTTCCTTGTACCCTATTTTGTATTTTATCTCTCATATAAGTGGAAACAGAGTTATATGCAGGCCTGTTATTACTCCCCTTTCAGACTGTAACAGAATGCCCTTACAGGTGCCGTTAGTCCTCATCCTCAATTTATATAATATCCATAGACGGTCAATTTGGCCTTTTTCGTTACATACCTGTGCAAAGGTGTAAAATAACACTACTTCAAGAGGTGTGATCAGAAATGAATAAAAGCCAGAAAGAGGACACACAAGCAAACTGTTAATATCATGGCTCTGAAAGAGTAAAGGCAGCTCTGATGTCACTACAAGCAACGTACGTCCGCTATGTCGGCACCTCAACAAACAAGGCATCCCATAGAATGAAACGCTTGTAGAACTAATTAATGTTAAACCTTTTTTTAAGTGTCATGATCGGCTGTCTTCTACTTACAAAACGGTCTGGGTTGGGTCTGCTCTGTAGAGCAGATCTACAAGCTAACAACCCATGCAATGCATGGCTCCATATATTTGGAGCACAAAGTCTGGTACTTTCTGTAGAGACTAAAGTTTACAACTTGACCGTCACCTAACCTGGGAGGGGTTTATTACTTGTCCATGTTCATTTACCAGCGCCTGCATTCTTCTCTTTATAAAATAATAACAGGCTAGAGAGTATACACTTAGTACATTTAATAGCTTTATTCGTATAGTTGAATGAACTATGTTGATTGTATGTTTCTTAAGACGGCAGTAAGCGGTCATTCTCAGAAGTTTACGGAATGCATTGGAGTCTATAGGCTTTACAGTGACAAACGAGTTACATGAACCACGTGACTGACCAGTCCGTTTTCTGCCCCCTCAATGTCATAACTCTGTCTTACTCCATGGCTCTGTGGTAGGTTAGAGACTCCGCCTCCCCCAACCCCCGGGGTGCGCAACAAGCTACATCTCCAGGTGCTCCTTTGAGAATCAGCCCCAAAGAGTTATGTGTGTTTATAGATAACAGAGTAGACATGAACAAGACTCTTTGGGGATAGTATACTAAATATTAGGCTGGTTTCAAAACTTGGCCATAACATACCGGCGCCTGGAGGAAGACATTCGATAGGGAACAGCGTGGGTGTCTGAGGGTAGGGAGGTGCCAACATCACAATGTGTGAAACAATATCCTCTAATGGGATTGCTGTTACATAAACAACTAATTGGGCCATACAACACAGAGTACCTCATTCCTGGATGAACTCCGTAGAAGGTTTGTGCCAGTGGAGCACATAGGGGCAGGGGGACTGTATGGGACGATGTGGCATGTCACCACTACACTGCCCCGTCACAGAAGCTCATCCATGGATTGTGTCACTTTTCCTCTTACTTTATGATTCCTCAACCGTATAGATAGAGGAACTATCTTTCTCATGGGAGGTGCCGGTGGACAGTTTATGACCTCAATGATCACAATCAGATGTTGTTCCTGGATGCTTACTGACTCGGGAATGTATCCATCATGAAAAGATATTTCCCTGATGCATTACAAGAGAGAACAATAACTGTTACATGTATGAGACCATGATGTACTCAAATGTAGGAGATACAGTAGCAGCATGTAGCATAATTACAAATTGCAGCCAAAACAAATTCTAAATAAATTAAACTCAATTTCCTGCAACAATTCTATAGGATTTGTCCTGTGCATTAAATGAAGAGGTGCCATTCTATTAGTTGGTTTTAAGAAATAAACATTTTTAATTAGAGACATTAATGAACTGTTGTAACAAGCTGCTTGCTGCTATAGTGAGCTGTGTTAGGACTGAGGACTCTGGAGTATATTATACTATACACAAACATGCTTGTACACCAGTTGGCTAAATTGTATTTACACTGTAACGTATAAAATTGCTAAACATGACAGTCAATTATTCATTATATTTAATTTATTTGCCCTGAGCAAGTTCTGTGTACAAAGCCTAAAAGGCAAACATAAATGTAATTATCATTATTAATCATTTGTATGATGATTAATCTTCCAAGTACAATTTCATGATTGTGACAGCCCTAAATTCTATGTGTGTATCAATGTGATTAAGTCACTATACCGTTTTTTTGTAGTTATTGTAGATAATTGTGAATTGTGAAGTCAAGCCAGCTTTCACACCTACATACAGTGGGCTGTATTTTGCGTGTCTTAAGTACCAGGTCTTATTCCCTAACTTGAGTAAACTAAAGACCTGGAGGCGTGATCAATGCCATTTGGCTATTCTGAGTGGCCAAAGAGCATTGACCACGCCTCCAGGTCTTTAGTTTACTCAAGTTAGGGAATAAGACCTGGTACTTAAGACACGCAAAATACAGCCCAGTATGTCAGCAATTTAGATCGGTCACCAATATCGATGTATTGATTTATTGCCCAGCCCTTCCCCAAGCTAGACTCGGTCCCAGGATGGTATAAGTCCATGATACAGATCATAATCCCCTCTGCTACAGATGCTGTGGAATGTCAGAGTGCTTCCGTTATCTTACAAAAACAAATCTGACACATTCAAATGCTAATTCTGACTACTGTTTGAGTGTGTTGCTCTGCTAATGCTATGGAAAGCCAAATAGGGGTGACATATATTTTACATCACGGTTACACTTGACTTGGTTTAACACTCTCTAACTTAAATGAACACTTAAAAGGTTTTTACTGTGTACTCAGAGGTTTGTGAAGTGCCCTTAAAAAATAAATGTATGTGTATACAGTCAGAAAAGTTATCAAATTGAAATGCACTCGTGCAGAAGGAATTATGTTTTGTTTTTGAGGAGGACAGAACATATTAACAAGGTTATGGTATGGCCCTACCATATCAAACGTTTAACCACTTGTATTATTTGTACCCCAGTATTTATTTGTATTCTGAGGAAAACCGTTGCAGAAAATAGCAGATCTACAAGCTCACTACTTGAATGTAGAAAAAAACAGAAAGGACACTAGTATAGAGGCCTGAGGGATACCGGTCAACCAACTTAGGGGTTTAAGTGGTTAAAATATGGTATTGCAGTAAAGGCCTACAGAGAGCAGAAACAAAGACTCAGGACCAGCCTTCATCCTTTGTTCACATCGGATGAGAAATTACCCCTAGAGTCTAGACTCAACCACAGACCAGCTGATAGTCACCATTTCCTTGTGAGCTCACATGAGAAAGCCCATTTCAGTCAGTGAATGAAAACAAAAAACTAAACAAAAACCTAAATCTCAAACAGAGATGGACAAAGTATAGATTCTTCTGGTCAATTATTCCTGTACAAGTTAAAGTTTTACATGAGTTGACTGCTTTTAAAATAAATAATACATATTGAGAAGTACAGTTTATTTTTAATATCAACGTATTGTTTTAATTTGACAGTGCATTTACAGAGCCTTCTAACTCTCTGAAATGAATACAGTGACTTGCTTTTATATTACAATTGCTATACAGAGTTACATTTGTTTCTCAAATGGTACAATGCAAAGAAATTAACAAGCATATATATTGTATTACCAGTAAGACGCCTGAGGGCGAGAAGCGACCTTGCCCTTGAGGTCGCGTGCACGCATCCACCTCGTTGACGGCAGACTGCTGGGCGAGCACTGGCGCTTTGGCATGGGGGGTCAGATCAACATGGAATGAATTCTGTACTTCCCATATGTTTGATGAGGTCAGATCAACATTTGGAATGTCAGAACAGACCAGCTCCATACAGTATATGGAAATCTAAGGGTGGTAGCGGGGACATTCTCTTGAGTGTACAGGGTTTGATGAGGTCTGTTGAGAACTCTAGTTTTCGCCGGCTGCACTAATAACTTTGGGGGAGGGCTGTCTAGAGTTGGAATAGACAGGTATTAGTCAAAAGGGAGACATCGAAGAGGAATGATGGATGGGGAAGGATCAACATAATTATGGAATGTCAGAACAGGTTCATATATCCATATATGGAGATCTAAGGCTTTGAGGTCAGATGAGTTGCTGGCCAATATTGATGACATCTGGCCATATATGGTATTAAATGCGACAGCAGGTCGCATTTACTAGATATCCATCTCTGTTGTCACGTGATGTCACAATGACCTGGACACCATATATGGGGGCTGATGTCACGATGACCTGGGGGCTTGGGTGAGTGAGGGATTTGAGCTAGGTGTCGTGACAGAGTGACGGGAATGTGGGTTAGGTGTCAAAAGCGCAAGGTTTCATACCGGTAGTTAATAAGCAGGGGGCACTGGTCACTTCACACAACACCACCGTGTGGTGTAATTATGTTTTTCACGTGCAGGTACGGTACGGATTGGGCGTGCACACTAGAACGCGCGCCCCTCCATTCATGAGCAACAGCCAAGTACCCAAATGGCTACTTTGCATAACAGGTTCACAAGTGAGAGTACAAATGCATCCTCACTCACTCCCTTTGGCTTCAGGAACCGCTGCTGGCAGTATCTGCAAGCATGCAACAATGCCTCAGCCACCCCGTTGAAGAAGAGAAAGATACTCGTTTAAAGCACACTTTTAGTTTCAGCTCATATAATTCAAGGCATTCCGCAAATTATTTTTACTAGTCCATACCTGTCCGGGAATATGCACACTGAAAAGTATTTGCAGACTTTGGGTGATGCCCTGTCCCTGTGTATGCATTGCATTTGTATTACTTGTTTTTGACCCACTCAGTTATTACACACACAGTTACACATGTACAGTTGTACACAGTGACACACACACACACACACACAGCGTCAGCTGAGCAGACCCGTCACACACACATCGTGAACCCACAGCAAATTAGTGTGTCGATCATGAACAACCGGATCAAATAAACTAGTAGTTATTTTTGGAGAACGAAATGCACCCGTTCATCCGAGACCGCTCAGTTGCAAATGCAAGGCACCACTATTATGGTGATATTGTAACACTTAGATATCAATGGAAATAAGCATAGGCAAAAAAAACATAGGCAAAAAAATATATATATATATAATATATTTAGAAAATATAATTTTATTAGGCTACTACTAGTCATTTCATTTTGTGATATATGTGTAGGATTTAGGAGTACGAAATGAACAGATCTTTTTACTGAACGACTATGATCCGGTTCACTGAAATGAATGAAAGTTCCCATCACTACAAACACACAAACACATGGACCCGTCGCTGCCAGAATCATGGGAAGTGGTGTGCTGTGCTATTAACACAACCTGAATCTCCGTGCTTGTGCCATGGAGTGTAAATGAAATCCTTTTATAAGTTTGCAGCTTTGTTGTCTGTCTGCCTGTGCGCAGGGAGTCTCTGTAACAGTTGGCCCTGCACAGTTTGGTTAATTTGTTGCATAGCTTGGGGGGCTAGCCTGTAACCATGGGGTTACAAAACGGATATTAAAGCGCTAGTAAACAGCTTACATTTTGGGAAAGTGAAAAACGGGACTCATTATTGGTGCATATGCTAATGCACGTGTGCAAATTCAGATCAATTGCTTCAGCCACTGAGGAGAAGAGGGCAGTATCCTGCCCTCTTTTAACAGGTTTTGAACTAGGTACAAAAACAAATTTCGCCCACTTTTTTGAGTGGTGCAACCACTCCCTTACGGAGCTATGTGTGTGTGGGTGGCTGCCTGGGTCTGAGCACGAAAACAGCATGGTTGTTTTTCACCACCTCTGTCATTTCTCAACCGCTTCGGACGTGGGGAGGCTCGCCGGAAGCGGCCCGGCCCCCTGGGCGCATTCCTGGGGGTCTGGATGTTCCAGGGATCCCCCGGGGATCCCCACATGGTAACTCAACTCCCTCATTTGTCTACCATTTCGGACGTGGGGTGGCTCGCGAGAACCTGCCCGGCACCCTCGCCGTGGTCCTGTGGGTCTGGAATTTCCAGGGATCCCCACACGGAGTTGCGCCACTCACTTCATACGGGTGTGATTTTTACTCGTAAAATAAAGATGGGGTTTTGTACCATTGAACATAAGCTGGAAGACGAAAGAGAGATTAACTAGGTGCTCAAAGAAGATAAAAGTGTAGTTAAAAAAAGGTAAGGCTGGTGCTTATAGGATCTACACAGTAATCAATCTTGAAAAGAGAGGAGCAATCCGAGCACTCTAAAAATTATGGACGGGGTGTAAAATCAAGGTACTAATCAAGGTATGAAGACTACAAATAAACACATGTCTATATATAGTTATATACGTGAGAGATGCGGAAGCAGCCGCCATTAAGACATCAGCATTAGTGTAGCAAACACACCCAGAACTACACACGTGTGTACGCCACTTAAGCACCACACTGATGGGCACATGAGTAATAGCACAGGAACAACCAGCAGGATCAATCAATTAACATATTAAGGAGGCTATATTAGAGAAAGAAGAAAAATAAGATGGCCAGGCAGTGATAACTTACACAATGATTAGTATGTTTATAGTAAGCCTACATTTCATATCACCCAACATATGCACTCCTGAAACTTTCACCAGCCAAAGAAATTGCTGTAATGAGCTCAAACCTGCAGCATGCATCAAACAACCTTAGTATTGTTGTAATGGGGCTATATATATATCACAGTCCTAGAGAGTAGTCCTAGATAAAAATGTCCACATCGTAGTGAGATTGCTCAATCTGACAGGCCATATACTGTACAATGTGTACATGCCAAGGCAGTGGCACCCCATACACTAGGATAGCCAGTAGCCACGCCATAATAGTGTGTTCTGGCAGTGTCAGAATGTGCGTGCACGTAGCTGTTGCCAAGACGATTGTCAACCTGACACTGTTATATAACAACAACTACAAATAAAAGTAAAGAGACGGTCACATGTTAAATCACAGGGAACAAATCACTCTCTGTTAGTCTATGTATACTGTAGACAGAGAGATATCAGCACCCTTTGGAGAATTGCCAAACCATGTTGTCCTCTTCTGAGTCAAGACCATTCCCACATTTCCCACCATTCCATTATTATTATTTGAACTAGAATTTCGCGGGCCTGTGGCCCGCTCATCCTAGCGCATCCTCGATGCATGGCAAATGGGAAGAAGGCAATAGCGGGAGGGCGATGCGAGTGCTGTACTGTACCCCTTTGTACTGCACTGCACTCCTTAGTATTGTACTGTACTGCACTCCTTAGTATTGCACTGTACTGTAATGTTGTCCTCTGTACTGTACTGTACTGTACTGTACTGTACTGTACTGTACTGTACTGTTATTAGTGTTGTTGTTATTATTATTGTTATTATTACATGGATTATTGTTCTGATCATCTGATGTGAGCTTGTTTGTAAATGAGTGAGTTTACAAAGAAGCGTATTGTTATTGTCTCCACCAGGCCGAAGGCATGGGGGGAGAGTATGTTTTGCACTCCGTCCGTCCGTGTGTCCGTGAGCAGCTAATCTCGGCCACCATTAACCCGGTCGATGCCAAGTTTTGCACACACACTCCCTGGATGCCAACGATGAACCTCTGCCCCAACCTTTCCAGAACGGCCTGTTATAGCGCCACCAGGAGGCCGCTTTGTGCAAAACAAGTTTTTGCACAGTAAACCTACAGATTTTGTCCAAACATCGCGCAAATTGGTACACAGTCTCTCTAGAGCCATTCAACGAAACCGGTCTTTCAGATTTCTCAGACTCCATCCTGATTGGTTAAGATTGGCTTCCAAAGTTCACAGGAGTGCTCAGTTTCAAACAAAATGCTGCAAATCACACATCGCGTGATTTCCGTGAAATTGTGCACGCACATTCCCACTAGGCCGAGGACGAAATGCCACATGAACAATTTCAACTCAGCCTCAAGGTGGCGCTATAACTGGCCGAAAAGTGTTTTTACCTCTAACTGCACGGATCTGTGGATAATTTACTTTTGTTGCCCTTTTATCCAACCACCAGATGAAGGCAAGCTGCAATGTCCTACATTCCTATCCTGGTGGAGACCTGTGCCCAGAAGGGCACTTTTTCTAGTTATTATTATGATTATGATTATTAGTATTGTTATTGTGATTATTACATGGATTATTGTTGTGATGTGAGCTTGTTTGTAAATTAGTGAGTTTACAGGTGACCATGTATGATACGACATGGGTACACCTTTTAGCTTACATGTTGTACTGTACCCCTTTGTACTGTACTGCACTCCTTAGTATTGCACGGTACTGTAATGTTGTCCTCTGCACTGTACTGTACTGTTATTAGTGTTGTTATTGTTGTTCTTCTTATTATTGTTATTATTATTATTATTATTACGCATAGCCAGGGGGTACCCGAAATAATTCCCAGATTAGTGTTTTTTATTTCTCATAAATGCGCAAACATGGTGAAACAACTACAGTCACAGAGAGCAGTGCCAAGCTAGCTGCTGCCTGCTAACGATGCAAACAACAGCCTTGCCTGTCATGTATGTGTGTGTGTGTGTGTGTGTGTGTGTGTGTGTGTGTGTGTGTGTGTGTGTGTGTGTGTGTGTGTGTGTGTGTGTGGAATAGCACTAATTTTCAACATTTTACTGTGTCATAAATATATTTACATCTGTAGCCTATATTGTGATTACATTTGACTGTACATTTGACTCTTGTGTTATATTCTTGTGAAATATTCAGTAAAGTATTCTGGTGAAATATTCACCCCAAGTTGATAAGATATGCAGACAATATAATACCAATAACCCCCAGTTTGAAATGCATTAGGCTACAGACCCCCATTTGATACCATTTGCTCTCTGGGAGTACACTATCATCAGTGTTAATTTAACTCTGAAAATCAGGGTCCATTTGGTTCCATTTGTATGCTGTTGGAGTATGATGACTGTGCTAACAGTATTATCATAAAATATATCTGAGTTTGAAGATTCAAATTATGGATAATAAATAACAATACAACAATATATTTCATATGTGTGAGCTTGTAAAGTAGAACGTTCAACCTAGAGACAGTGTTGCCAAGTCTGATCATTATAAGCTACTTTGGACTTGTTTATCTGTAAAGTCGCTTTAAAATATTGGTAGTCCTTGACATGGAAATGTTTGAGTTCCACTGCTCTAAAACAACATTAGACAACGAAGTTTGACAGTCAGCACTATAATTGATTATTTTAAGACTAATTTTCGGACCATTTCTGATTCACCTACTTTCAACTGGCCTATTAACATTTTTATAGACCTGGTTGCTTGTTTAACTCTCACATCCACGATATGTGGCAACCCTGTTTTGTTTTTTTTTGCGCATGGATGTTTTTTTGTTTGTTGCTTTAGCATCTTTAGCACAGTAGCTATCAGAGGCTGCAGCAGCTGCTGCTGTGATGAATAACAGTATTTAGTGCAAGTTTCTGTCCCAAAAGGATATGCGTGGCTGCTCCTCTTCCTCACACACACACATGAACCCACGTGGCGCAGCATTAGAAGGGCGCAGCGAATTTACGACATTGAGGGGTAGAAACCATCCCGGTCGCGTGGTTCATGTAACGTGTGTGTCACTGTGAAGGACTGGCCCCATTAAGTGAACGTAGTTGGCGTAGTAGATGCCAACATGACGATTTTGACGTAGGCTGTTGAGCTTGCGCAACAACAGCGTGGGATCGTGTGGTGATGTAAAAACAATATTTGTACAGTAAATATGACAGTTCCTTCGGGAAAAAAGTAGCCTAGCCGGATTGTGGGAGTGAGCAGATTTTTTCTGGCATGGAGAGATGTGTGCTAATAGTGTGGCTCGGTCGGAGATAGACCACAGACGGATAAACGGACAGCAACGGCTGTGCTGTCTATTAGGGTAGCAGGATGGGGTCAAACATTGCCTGGTCAAACGATGGGCATAGTTTCGGTGGACAGTGAGTGTGGCAGGTAGACCATATTCTAAATTAATAATTATTCTGATTTATCTTTCATGTTATATCTTCTTGACCCTCCTTTAAGCTTTCCCCCAACCCTCACAATTTAAAATAACTAGACACAAATGTTCCTGTATAGTGTAGTGTAGTAGGAGGAAAAGGAATGTGAAGGAAAATATATTGCACAGTGAAAGAAGATAGCCTCAAGTGACTGGCTTTGGATAAAACTCAGCTATTGTTCACATTCCAAAAGGAAGTTTCACTTATTTCTCTGCCTCCTCCCTATCTCTTTATTAGTCATTGGCCTGGAGGCTACAGCAACGGGCGGTTGTTTCATGAGACAAGGCTAATGCATGTTTTTACCTTATTTCTAAAGTAAGTACAGTCATTAATATTTGCTTGCACCTTCAACAAGATTGAACAACATTGTGGGGTCATTGTGATTGAGAGTGCTGTAGCAAAACAGTGAGCATTGTTCCGAAGGAGAGTCCTCATGATGCGAGTATGGCTCTCATAAACAACATGCAAATATATCGAGCTCTGATGTAAAGTTCTACAGACCAAATTGAAATGACATTGGTGTGAGTTTCATATTGAAGGGGTGATGTTTTAGTCAACAATAAAATGTTCTTTATAACCAGGCTTTCACAAAATTAAAAACCAACGTCATCCACCCTCATCACAACGCGTTGACCTTTTGAGGAAAGTTTAAAGTGTCTCTGCTGATGATAACACACACAGTTATTTTCTAAATAGTTTGCCTCTGGCATTTACATAAGTGAGTTCATTTAATTGTTGGCCGGTTTTCATAACCAGCTGCAAAATAAATATTATTGTTATTGCGCAAGAAGCCAACCCTCAAATATGTGTTCATCATTTGTATGCCATAATTATTTATTTGGTAACCCAGTGGGCACTTTCTTTTATATATATATATATAATTGCCAACTATCTACAAAATAAATAGTTATTGTCCAACTAGCCTAGAAATGTGATGTTCTGATTTAATGGGCGAGAGTTGGTTATGCCACCTGCTGCCTGGAGCATTAATAGTGTTCTGAAAGTGAAAGGCTTCTCTCTCCACACACACAACAGCTCATTTGACTTAATTTCTAGATATTTAACTGAATTGTAATGCAAGCCGCCTAGAAATACCACAAAGAACAGACCAGAACAATTGTACAATATGTTAACAGTTATAAGTTCATATGGCACAGCTGGTTCAGTGGTTTGTAATGCTTGCCGTGTAGTATGTTCAAGCAGGTTCAACGCAAGCAAGGGAACAACAGTCTAGATATGCTACAATTTAAGGAATAGGTTAACACACATAACATGCGGTTAAAAATACGAGTCTGTCCTATAAAAGTCTGCCTTTTTTCTCTTTTTTAAATTATTCACACCTCGACAAGTCAAAACATGACGCCAGGCGTGTCTAGGGTGTTTCTACTCTTAAACCCTCTTTCAAAAGAAGATCACGAGAATGCATGGCTGTTTACTGCGTCCAATGGGGTCATGGCTACCTCACTAACATGCCGCATTTATACGGTGTCGCATGCCGAACAGAACCATACTGCTTTTTGTCGGCAAGCTACACAGAAAGACACTACGGAGTAGAGATTAAGTTGAAGAATGTAGTTGCAACTTGCACTGATTTATCAAGCACGTTTTTTTCCGAGGCGCTGGCTGTTGAGTACTTAATTTATTGTCGTTACATTGTTTTTCCAGATTTTATACATTCAAAAAAGTAATAACAATAAGAGGGTGTTTCTTCTTCCTCTGCAAAACATAGCTCACTGGTCAAGTGCAGGTGCTTCAGTTCAGATTGAAGATAATTTAAAATAAACTCCAGCGGAGGAGGGAGACGTGTCGGATAACGTGGTCGTTAACAATGGGTTGAACACTAGTGTCAGTATACACAACTCCAGTGTAAAGTTACCAGATCAATGTGTTTGGATCGGTACAAACATTCATGATGTTCAATAAACCCACCGCACAACTTATCACTGATCAGTGGCATAACAATTCCACCATACAAAACCATAATTCAACTTACTGTGATGTTGATTTCATGTTTTTTCAGTCGGTTTTTCAGGCTCTTCATTGTGAGTTATTCCGTGACCTTAAATAAGCCGTAAAGCTAAAGCACAACCATGAACAGAAATCACTCATTTATAAACTTAAAGACGGAATAACTTTTATTTCTCCCACCGTACTGGGCGAGTTTCACCTGATGCCCCAACATAAACTACTAGGCTTACTTTTAGATGGACATCCTTCTAAACCAATTAAACGGCGATCATCGCGATCGTCTCTGGAATTGGACCAATGGGCTGTGACAGAGGGAGGGACTTCCTAGTCAGAGTTTCTACAGACAGACATCCTGGGACAACACCATGGGGACAACACAGGAGGACAACCTGAATGCTATGACGTCAGGGTTACCTGAAGGGGGAAGAAGCTATGGCAAGGTATACATTTGAATAAACCACTGTCCTGCGATCTGAATCAAATACAGTTTTGTAGAATGCTGCGCAGTAGCCTACTACACCATACAACATAATTAGAATAGAATTCCACAACACAATAGAATATAACAGGACTATTCATTGCACGAAGGATCCTTTTACACCCCTTTATCATGCTTATGTGATTAGTGGTTCTCAGCTTCCACCAACCGCCCAAACACGCGCGCGCGCACGCACGCACACACACACACACACTGCTTGTAAATTGTGTGGCCATGCAGAAACATGAACTGTGACAGTAAATGACTATTATAGTATTATTTAATCCCCAGGCTAGTTCACTTTGTCAATTATTTGAATCAAAGGCTCATTGTGTTTTTTACTCTTCATTTGACAGAGAATGGGGAGATAGGTACACCTGTTAGAACTGAATGTCACAATTAAAACTAGCCTGTTGTTACATTGTACACTACACTGTCACTCACTGCCAGTTACTGTAAACTTTACAGTGTAAAGTGTAAATGAACACTACTGTGATATTTTGTCATACAACTAAAATAAAACCTGCTCTATTGATAATAATGCATAGAATGCCATACTCCTTTCATATGTAAAAGTAGACAAAACTATTACAAAAAAAGTTGTAGTCCTCATGTACACAAAAGGATGGGCTAGCATGAGAACAAAACCAATAAGTTAAGAGCAAAACCTTGCCTAGTATCGACTGGTTTCTTGTACAGTTCTAGGATTTAACTGTATGTACTGTAAGTAAAATGCCACGAACCGCCAGGACTGGATTGTTCTGGGGTGTATTGTTCTAAGAATCCCATAGTGTTTCAATCAACATCATTCAAAGAATACTTCACCACATGTTGTCTGCCCTCACATACACCCGTCTACAACACCATAGCAACAGTTGCCATGGATTCGGCACAGCCAGTGAAACCAAGCATCTCTTTGAATGGAGACACATGGAATAAGGGAACTAGGCTATTCAAAGTCTTAGTTCATACTATATCAGATTGAACCAAATCTCTATTATCTTCTTAACATATAGCGGTGGATTATACTTGATATATTCCAGTTGAGCTCATAGCCCCCGTCCACTCTGAGTGGAATGAAGCTAGTATACTGTACCGGCGTAGTTAACAAATATAGAATCAATCTTTCAAACCTTGGAACATCATGGACAATTTTCTGACAAAGATCGAAAGCATCTTCTCCAGGAGAAGGGCGAGCAGCGTTTTGCAATGAAGCGTTGAATGGAATCTTTAAATCTTTTGTTCTTATGTACCTGTTATTTATCCACTGCACAGGTGTACAGGTGTATGAGACAGGTGTAGGCCTATATAATAAAATAAAGATGTTATCTGCAAAAAAAAAATAATTTTGCAGTGGCACTGTTTTGAGAGCATGGACCTGAGTTTTAAGAAATGTGTCAAATTAAGTGAGGAAAAACAAATATGTAACCATTTGCAATTGAGTGTTTAGTACAGAGCAGAGCTGGCGTATCACCTTGACCAACGGAAACAAACCAGGAGACCTACCTGGGGAAAACTAAGCCACTCAAATGGCATTTAGAAGTCAGCCTTTGCATCAGTTATGTTGTGGAAGCTATTCAATACAAACCTTTAAGAAGGACTATGCTGAAACAGTAGAAATGTCTTTATTAAAAAAGAAAAAATAGCTACCAGTAACTAACAAATACATATCACATGGGTCCATTGAGTTTTGATTAGTAAAAACACATTATGATTTGGCAAGAAAATTGCACCTTATGTTCCAGGAAGGAACACTCATACTGTAAATACACACATGCAACATTGCCAGTAATCAATTCGGTGGAATGCACAAAAAGCCACCAAAGAACTACTGTACTTTGTTAAAACAGTAACTAGTTAGGAGAGAAAAATATTTTTCTTTTCGCTTTTCAATGGCAGGAAGAGTGTGTGTGTGTGTGTGTGTGTGTGTGTGTGTGTGTGCACGTGTGTGTGTGCACGTGCATTGACAAAACTAATTTGACTTCCTTAAGTGTAAGGAACGGCTTTTAGACTGTGACAAACTCCTGAGTGAATGGAAAAGGCGACAGATGAGTTCAGAAGAAACAATTTGCCTGGCTTGCCATTCAGACCAGTACCGTAGTTGTGATTATTGTACATGTGATATGGGAGTGGGGGCGCCGTGTGTCAGGGTTTTCACGTGCTCTCACACAGCCTTGCGGTGGTACTCTGGGGGAGCAACCTCATAGTCAGTGGCATTGAAGAGGGTGGACAGATTCTTCACCAGATACCTGAGAAGGTTTAAAGAACAACTGTCACTGCAGAGTAGGTCAAAAAACGGCAAACAAAGCCCAAGAATTCTGAAGGCTGCTGCCACTGCCACTTGCTTGTGGGAGCTGTTAACAGGTTGCCAACGCAGGTTAAAGATCAAGGCTTTACAGCTGAAATCTTCATAGTGCAATTAACCTCTTCAAATGCATCCAAATGTGACTCAAAACTCAGCATTAGCAATGCTAAATGACTTAACACAATATATTTAACCCATTTAGACCTGATGCCGATTAAAAAAAGGCTTCTAAATCCTAAATGGTTTCTGAAAAAAACAATGTTTCTATGTCAGTGGTGCTCAACCATTTTCATGTCAAGGACCCCCAGAATAGTCTGTATTTGGCTGCGGACCCCCATCTGAAAATATGCTGTTCCAAGGACCCCAGAAGCAAAGATTTTAGTTAAAAAATAGCAGATGTACAAGCTCGTAGATCTGCCATTTTTCAATAGCTAAAGTATAACATAATGCTTAAAACACCAAAAGGGATTCCCATTCTGAATGGTTTAATAATAATACGTTTAATATGTTATGTTATGTGGCACATGAGTCATGTCTGGCTCAATCTCCTGTATCGTGTGGAGTCTTACTTGAGGAAGTCGTGGAGGTAATTTAGCAGCAGAGTCAGGCTCTTCTCATCAAGAGGAGTGTAGGCCAGCATCGCTCCTATGCGAACTGTGAGGGGCACACCAAATGTAAAGAACATGGCATTTGAACCATGTATGCCACTGAGATCAATCAAATACAAAATGACACTGTTTGGCTTTTGTCAGGTGATAGAGCAATTATCTAAAAACGTACCAATTGTACAATTTTGAACCTACAGTATATGCATTTCTTGACCATGGAGTTTTTCAGACATTGTGGCTTTTTCCCATGGAAATTATTTGATATCAGCAAAATGCGATTTCCGCAACTGAGGTCGTTCACCAGGCTATATTCTTGGAGTTGATTGTCCTAAACGGAGCACTACAATGACTACATCCTTCATGGTGCAGTAACTTTCACTATTTATTACCCAGGTCATTGGCTCAGTCTGTGTGTGTGTATTAATATTGATACTATCAACAGATTCTCACACTCACATCCAGGTCATCATAATATGGTGTGACAGGCTCTCCTGTTGCGTCGCATGTTGACAAGGATGACATAATTTATGAAGCCTATCAACTCAAACAGCGCAGTCGGGAGATGTAGACATTGCACCACTCGGCACAGGCCCTTGGGGGTGCATACGTTAGTCCGACGTATCAATAGTCTGACATATGTGGCCAGTTAAGACTCACCTGTGGATTCCGGTTAGCTTAAGAGCTGAGTTGTAACAGTGATACAATGCTAATAATAGTGGACTGTGTGTGCGCATGCGTGTTAATTAGCCTACCAAAAAGGCGCAGTAAGTGTGGTGCCCCATAGACCTGGGACATTGGTGTGTCTGGGTGGTCTGCCAGGATCTCAGCATACTGGGGCCTCTCAAACTTGTAGAGCAGCTGAGTGCCAAGCATGACATTGAAATACTCTCTGATCCCTGCCACCACTTCATTCACAGCATACTCCCTTAATTGAGGGCAGACATAAAACCACACTATTCAGTCGGGCGAGATTGCAGCATTCAAGGATATAGCACATTGAAAAGATAACTTTGAAAATTCAAAGGTCTATACAATTTGTTAAGGTATTAAAGGACCATTCTGGCACATTCAGCTCTTTGACAACTAGTCATGGTACACTTGACATTACTGCTGAATATTTTCATTCTGAGGAATTCATTGGATTCTGTTCATCTCAGTACGGTATGAAAATCATTTTGCGGAGACTTTAAATTTTCTCGATTTTATCTACAAAATGCTAATGTCGTAGCGTGGTTATTTAGGTTAGTTGTGTTTGTCGTTTGAATAGAAAAGTCTAACCCAAAATAGTCCATGGAGAAAAGTATTTAAAAACTAAATTTAAACATCCATGACTGATGTTTAGCCAAAATGAACTCCATTTTAACTTTTGAGAACATTGTAGTATGAAATCTAAAAATAAAGTAATTAACAGAAATGTTTTATTTTTATGTACGATGTATGGACAAAGATGTGAATACACACAATGTCACATAATGATGCCAATATGGTCCTTTAATGTGCATGGTCCATTTTATAAGGTTTTGTCTTCCACTGGAATGACAAGATAGCTAGCCATAATCAACATGGCTATACTTTAGTTTGGCAGCATATGTAAGGGTTTCTTACATTTACTTTACTTACTTCCTTTGAAGGCAGATAGGGTGCTATTTTTGCTTACTTGTTGTCTGAGTTTCCTTTCGATTTCTTATAATTTGCATAGTCCTCCAAGACTGTCTCAACATTCTTCTTAGCCGGCAGGTGAAATAGCTGCAAACAGCATATGTTGCTCTTTATAACTAAAACACTAACACCATCATTCAGACAATATACAATATGAAGCCAGATCAAAATGCTGTAAGTCATTGTCTAGAACAGGTGGTGATGTGAACTAAAATGTAACTTTATTACCTCTAATATGTGAACTCAACTTGGCCTTTATTATAAAAATTATAAGTAAATGCAATTGGCACAGAAACATCATTAAAACAGTTTTACTGCTAAACACGCGTTACACACTATTTAATCAAATATTCTACGCTGCCTAGATTGTTTTATTACCGTTGCAGCATACGCCGAAGTATTTGCGCTTTTGATCCGTGAAAAACCGCTAGTAAACACTCCCAGCATTTGTTATTGAGCCAAGAAAAAAGCCACTTCCTTGATCCGGGTCACAGACAAAGAGCAAAGCGAGCCAAGATTGTCTCTATCCCCTCGTTCACTTGCATTGGGCTCAATTTCCCAGAAGCCCTAGCAGCCCAGAGCATGGGTTGATTTCCGGTTTCGTCATCATAACGTGAGTGACGGCCTCGTCACCAGGTCCGTGACAAAGCTGCAGTTTATTTTTAATTATTAAAATACGGCAAATTAAACACATAAAACAAATAGCGGGTTTAGCGTATTAAGCAGAGTCGATCGTTTGATTAAACAATTTAAAGCCCCCAAAATGTTAAAAATGGGGAAAGCATCATTATAGATTTTTAGCGTTGGCCATTTAAAAATAGCAGATATACTGTACAGGGTACATCTCACAGTGCTTCACTAAACATTTGTGGAAATTCTTTAAAGTGTGAGAACTACTGAACTGGGTACTGGGTTAAACCCACCTAAACATGTAAACAAAAACAAAACATAGCCCATGCCATGACCCAAAACCATCGTGCATTGTGAGCAGACCTTTTTTATGTGTGTGTGTGTGTGTGTGTAGTAGTCACCTGTTTCTGTCGGGTGATGAGATCCCAGTCGTCTACTAACCACGGTTTTAGCTCCTCAGGGATCTTCACCTTCACCTCCACACGGTTAGTGAACATATCCTCCTGGGCACGCAGACACAAACATTTACAGTTTAGTTTGGCTGATGCTTTCATCAGGAAAGAAAAAGCCAGTTATAGTGTGTGAAGACCGTTGGCCTCTCTAACTACCAGGAAAACCTGCCTACTGACTGAGTCAGACACAGAACAAGAGCAAAACCAAGAACACACAAGAACAAAACCAAATATTGATTAGTGTCTGTCTTCTTACAATACACAATGGAAAGAAAGATGCCTTATCGGCTGGTTTTGCTATGATATAAATAAAAATCAGTTCAGCTTGTTGACCTTGCCAGACAGGACAAATAGGTTTTGATGCTGTGCACAGGGCTAACGCCAAATTCACATCAGCAACGTTGTTTCACTGCCTCGTTCTGAGAATGTGTTGAGTTTCAATGTGAAGTCATTCACGAACGAACACCGTTTTTCCCACTGCGTCAGGACGCAGAGACAACAAAGAAATCGCTTTACCACAGAGCGGCAAGCTAATCAGGGTGCACTGTGCTCTGAAAATAGGCGTGGAGTAGGCATATACACTTATACAAAAATGGTCTACTGTACAGAAGTAGTGAATATTAATAACGTTTTAAACTAGCCGTTGTAGATGTGAAAATAATCAAAATTGAGCAACATGGCCTATTTAAAATGTATAAATAAGAATAGCAATTCTGTCGGAGACGAGCATCGAACGCCTGTCCTTCTCTCCCCTGTCTGTGAGGTCGCCACCTGTGTGCACATGCTGGCTTTGATTCCTCGGACAACCAGGGCTCTGGCCGGGCATGGCCTTGGCACAAACTTGAGATGGACATAAGCAGACTGCTGCATACTAGAAGCATGATTGAATATTAATAACATTTTAAACTAGATACATAGATAGACAACTAAACATTCAACATACAGTAAACAATTTATCCCCAGTATTGTTGGTAGAGAGCAGGGACAGCTCCGGTGCTGCAGGTGCTCCGAGCAGCTCAGGCCAGCTGCTGTGCTCAGCCAGGAGAGCTGTTGGCACAGAGAAGTAGAGACAATCGTTGCTCGTCTCTGGCAGCTTATTTGTAAACAACCTCATCATTTTTGGATATAAATAGGTCATGTAGTTGCTCAATCTTGATTAATTTCACATCTACAGCTGATAGTTTCAAACTGTGTTTTCAATATTCACTACTTTCATGCACTCCGTTTCTTCACCTCTGGAGCAGACACTGTACACACGATGACACACTGTCAGGCTGTCACTTATAACCTCGGACACACCCAATTTATTGCATTTTTTGGAATGTTCGCACTGTAAACATTCACTCAACGCTGCAGCTATAAAAATGGCTGCTAAGAGATAATACGTACGCTTTCCACGGTGGGATCAACCCGAGCCCGCTTCTTCCTTGGTGCCTGTGGCATCTCTCCTCCTGTGCTGGTGCCTTCACCAGCAGATGGGGCTACGCAAGATCACAAATACACTAACAGTTAATGCAAACAGTAAGTCTCTACTGCATGCTTTATCTGAAGCATGAAATATAGGATCACCATCCAAATACATCAAAAAAAACTAAGACGAATAGAGATGTCGTCTATAGATATTTACTTTAGCATGATATAAGGTGGTATCATGGAAACACCCTCATGCATTGATTGATAATGAATAATTACTCAGAAATCATGTAAACAGCATGTGGTACAGTCAGACATTAAGGCTAAAAGGATAACACAAAAATGTCCTGGGGACATTTAAATCTTACATCTCATTAGTTCATAAAGATTCCACTTACTCTTCTGTTTATTCTTTTTAGTTTTCCTGCAATGCAACAATAAAATGAGTTACTCCAATATTATGCCAACTGAGCAAAAGAGAGAGGTAACAAAGGGAGTTGTACTTACAGATCAACATTTTTCTGCTGCACAGCAGCAATCTTCTTACTTGGTGCTATACCTCTCATCTTTCCCTCAACATAATGATCCCTGTAGAAACAATGACATGCCACAGCACCAAATAGTCAATGTTGTAGTACATTTTAAGTTAAATATGAACGATAAACACTTACACAGCTATGGAATATTTATAATATAATAATAATGTACTATACCGTACTGTACTATACAAACAACTCAACAATGCAGATGACAGCGATGTGAAGATGCATACTGTATGTCCAACAGGGTGTTTATTATAGTTTTGTTTATGTTCTTCTAGTCATATTTGCTTTCAATGCTATTTTTACAAAAAAGAAAAATAAACTATTGTTGAGTGACATGTTTCTGTGATTTGAACAGCAATATGAACGTGAATTCAATATAGGAAATAATAAAATCATATGTACTATCTACATTGTAGATAATGTGTTTTATTATGTTTTAACCTCATTCCTTTTAGCCTGGATGTATATTGTTGCTTAGTTGATAGGCAATATTAGGCATGCAGTACGTCCTATCCCTCAAACATGCAGACTTACTGATTGGCCTTTTGAAGCTCTTTTTGTTTTGCAAGGTTGCTGTCCACATATTTGAGAACTCTGCTTTCAGGAACCCATTCATCCCAGCTAAAAAGAAAATGATAAAGTATGTTAAATCTGGACACCCAGTCCCATTGAAAATTACATACCTTTACCGATTTACCAATATTTTACCAATTATATATATATACTGTCATTAGTCGGTATGTATTATCTTTTTTTAAGAAAAGAAAAACAGACAAGCCCCCAGAAATTACTGTATCAAAGCCAGCTTACTTTTTGTTCCATCCGCTGTAATGAATGAAGTACTTTATCAGCTTGTCCTTTATACTGATCTTTACACACTGAAAAATAGGAAATCACTCATCATTCATAACCTAAAATTTGTGTTTAATGTATTACCGTATGAGACTCCCCACTCCACACACACACAAAACTCTGAGATGCCCCTAGCCACCCACCCTCCAAAGCTTCAGTGGCCTCAAAATACACCTCTTCAATATTGCTTTCCCCAGCTAACTCATTCCACTGTTTTTATTGATTGTATTCTTAGTGTTTCTCCCCCTTATTATAGTTGTTTTTATGTGTTGTTTTCTCATGCCCCCAATGTAAAGCATCTTAGTGTACTCATAAATTTGATATATTATTTAATTGGTGTGTTGCCCACATAATGCCACATTGCACCTAAACTATGCCTGCCTAACCCTAACCCTCACAGAAACTATGCCAAAACTCTGTCCACCTGGGCGAAACGCCGGGAAAAGAATCTCTCCCAGCAGAGACACACACACACACACACAGAGAGTAATACACGTTCTGTAACACTTAGTAATAGGCCTACACATGCTGTTCATGCACATGCTGTAACAAACCTTCGCTTCATAGAGCAATGGCCCATGAAAACACAGGACTCTTTCACCTGAAACGAGAGACAGACAAGGCTGGAATCAAACCTGACCAATACAGAGTTGTTACCCTACAAACTCAACTTGTGATTTAATAACCAACTAAGGTATCCCGCTCTCGTTAGTTATTAAACCACAGCGACTTTCGGTTGATACCGAAAGTCTCTAGACTTAGATAGCATTTGATACAGACTTATAGCATGTTATGTAGACAGCACTATAATTGCATTGTAAGTAGTCATAGCACGTCATAGTACATACATATGTATAGCATAGTATATATGTATAGTTTCATTATATAGATATTCCACTGTTACGTTCTTAGCTTACGCATGTTTCATGATAAATGCTTTTTATGTGATGTATTCCCATGCTTTTTGTTCTTGCTTAATGTAAGTCGCTCTTAAATACCTAAATGCCTAAATTGTAAATTGATACCAAAACCAAAGACTGATCTATTGGTACCCAAACCAACGTTAAAATGTAAAAGAAATACAATAAAATAATAAATTAAGCTTTGGGAAATAATGTAAAGTTAAGTATACCGGATTTGAAACATGTATGGTATGTTAATGTCAGCCAAAATGTACCCTTCAACTTCTGGTTTATTAAATTACTACTGGACATCAGGTTTTGAACAAAAAATGTGGAGGATGTTGTAGAAATATTGGGCCTTAATTGCAATCACATTTGTTTTAGCCAATATG
This sequence comes from Protomyctophum parallelum, assembly GCF_964188405.1. Classification (NCBI taxonomy): domain Eukaryota; kingdom Metazoa; phylum Chordata; class Actinopteri; order Myctophiformes; family Myctophidae; genus Protomyctophum; species Protomyctophum parallelum. The sequence continues at coordinate 33,202,931 of NC_139699.1, forward strand.
TATTTGGCCCTCGTTTGTAAAATAAATAATTCTTAAATGGTGCCCCCCAGTGTTCTACAGGAGTCCAGGCAGGGCCCAAGTCGTAGAGGCTAGCTAACGGTGTCGAATGTTTATCTTCTTCACTATGACTGCATTCTATATAACTAATGTGCACGTTGAAAAATCGCCTCTACACTTATTTGATGGCCAACAACAATAACACCACGTGCAGCTGAGTGGAGCTCAAATAATGGTAAGTAAATAGCAGCAGTTGTTGTGAACAGTGTGAGCAACACAACGAGCCTAGGCTGCAGAAACAATAACAACCCTGAGCCCGCCCCCTCCCGTCCAGACAACACGGAGCTGTGTGTGAGGCGACCGCCTTCTTCAAGTAGAACGATACTGCACCTTCTTGAAATTTAGGTTTAGGGTCCTGTTTCGGCGCCATTCACAGACTCAACTGAACGGATCTCTGAATGATCAGATTCATGCATCGCCAGATTTCATTTCTTCCAGACAGACTGAACAGTGAGGGCGCAGCACCAGTCCACCTTCCTTCCTTCCTTCGTCATCAGAGCGACGATCTGTTCTGCGTCAAGTCTGTTGCGTGCGTGCGTGCGTGCGTGGTGCATTCAGGGAGTCCTCGAAAAGCTCGTTGATTGGTACATCTTCCATTCCCTCTGAGTCTGAGACAATACAAGATTTGAAATTAGATCCACGTGTATGTAAAATAAAATACAATTATCCGAGTCCTGGCTGGTATCAGCAGTCAGCACCACACTAATGAAAAAAATAAAGACTTTGATTTTGAGACAGTAAGTACAGATTCAGAACAGACAATAAAAACAGTATAAATAAAATAAAAAGCACATGAATATGCAATATGGAATGGTTTAATTGTGATAAATATAGCTGCCTTAAAGGACCACTTCACCACTATCTTCATAGGTCCTCACTAATAGTGATAAAATGGCATACTTTATTTTCTACTGTCTGTGTCTGTGTCTCATAGGAGGGCTGTGGGCAGTTCAGAAACCCGTACACCAGTGACATCATTGTTAGGCAGATTTTTTTTTTAAATTATCGTGAGACCGATGGCTTCCATTTTCGGATTGCAACTTTTCAGTACTAGAAAGCCTGCAGTTTTGACATCATCATCAAACCCGGAAGTTATGCAGGAATGCCTACTGAGTGGCAAACAACTACTTTCTGGCCCTGACAGCCCATCCATCCACACAGAAAGGTTGAATTAAACAACATTAAACAATGTTAAACTCACTTTGCCTGTTGCTTTGCCACTCGATGTACCATCCACTTTAAGCATGCGCAAACCCAGCTTGGATTCCCCATCGATGATGTCACTGGTGGACGGGTTTCTGAACTGCCCACAGCCCTCCTATGAGACCCAGACATAGTAAAATGGTGCCATTTTATCATGATTATTAGTGAGGACCTAGTATATGAAGATAGGTTGAAAAGTGATGAAGTGGTCCTTTAAAAGTGAAAGATAAAAATCAAAAATAACTTTTAATAACACTAATAACACACACATATATATATATATGTGTGTGTATATATTATATATATATATAGGCTATAGAGAGAGAGAGAGACATAGCGGTCGGATTGGCGGTTCTGCATAGTAAATGTGTGATTGTACCTTGATTAATGATCAAGTTTCAATGCATGATCTGCTAAAAGGAGCAGGAAAAGCAAGACAATGACAGAAATAACAGAATGCATTTTATTACATCTAAACTTTTCTACATAAACAGGTAACATTTAATAAGTAAACAATTTCTTTCAATGCAGGTAATAAATATTTTTTTTTACTTAGTATATTTATACAAACCGACAATGGTCTACTGTACACCGTCTTATCTTTGCCCTCTTTGAAGCCTTTTGAATTTGTTCAGTTGGAGCTATGAAAACAGAACCTGTGACTTTAAGGCAGTGAGTGCAGATGTAGACTAGAGTCTGACGTTGAGATTATTTACCTAAAATGGGACTCTATAATGGCCAAGTATATATTTTTTTACAGTACAGTTTTCATTTTCTAAAAATATATAAGTTAATTTCTTCTCTTGTTCTGAATGAACACATACAAACATACAGACAGACATCAAACTCCCACGTTTGGACAATTTCAGTTTCCCACAGATACAATATACACATTAACAGTTCCCTTTATCCAAGGTGAGACATCATGACATTGGCATCTAATTGAGCTGCATTGTGTTCATTAACTTTGCTTGTGTGGATTTAGAACAAATTATCATGGTAAGCATAGAATAAGTGTGTAATTGAATTAACTTTGTATTGTACAGACTTGACCAATCAGGCACCTCCAATGTGAAATACATTGCACATTACTCAGAATACACCTGTGGTTATGTCTGTGTGGAGTAAGGTTGGATAGTGGTTAAGATGACAACGGACAGTCCTGTGGTCCTCTACTCATCTATTATCTGACAACAGTTATCACTGACAAAAAACACGCTTGAACGCAAATACTTAAGACAATTCTCCTGGCTCCAACCTGAAATGTTCTCACAAAAAAACAGTATTAAAGGTTTGAAGTGAAAGAGAGGGGAGATTTTTTCTTCTTCTGGTAAGCACTAAGCAGACAATAATAAACCAAGGGGTGTGGTGGCCGGGTGCTACCATGAACATCCAGGTTGGGATAGATAGAAACAAACAATAAGGCCATTCCATGTAGACCCTAATATATATGTAGAGTTCAAAGGAATCACATTCAACATGGTCTGCACTCTCACTTCATCTGTGACCAAGACGACCACATGCAGGTACACAACTATACCTGTTGCACTGTATCAAGGCGTGCACAAGATAAAACAAATTCAAATAAATAGTTGTGATCAAATGCATTCATAAACCAGGGTTATCTAGTCACATACCCAAATATTGGTCATACATTTTTGAATTGTGGCTTTTAGGGTTAGGACTGTTATCATACAGTAGCACATCTCCCAAGACAATACATATAAATATTCCTGTGACAAATATGAATGACAAAACACTACTTTGTGAAAACAGTGGGCAAAAAACAATAGAGAACATTAAATAAAATCATAAAAAATTATGACATTGTTTTAACATATCCTAAGTGACGTTGTCTAGCGCTCTAGTGCGCCGTGCACACATACATACACACACACACACACACACACACACACACACACACACACACACACACACACACACGCACGCACACAGCCAGTCAGCCACACACACACACACACACACACACAGATATCAAACGTGTAAAAAGAAATTATATACTGTATGAGAATAAATAAAATACTGCACTACAGGAAGAGGAAATATACAACCATAATGACCTGTTTTAAAGGTTTAAAACCAATTAGACACTTGGATTGGTGCCCATAAAAAGCAGATCAGATGATAAATTATGAACGAGGAGGAAGAGAGAAAAAGAGGGGGTGAGGGAAAGATACATGAGCATTTTGTTTAAACAAGGGAGGCTACAAAGCTCCCAACTTATTAATTGAGCCGCAAAGTGATAGTGGTTCTACATACATTACATCTCTAACTCAACATCTACTGTAACATATGGTGCAATTTGTGTCAAGGTCAAGAAGGTCAATTATCGATTTACACATTATCGTACATAACCTCTCAACAATTCACAATGATTGCAAGTTTGTCTCAAGCCATATACCTTCCTGCATTACGTTTTAGATAATGTAAGACATTGATGTAAATTGACATTGAAGTTTGACATTTTGAGGCTCAACTATGCAAACCTTTGTCACTTTGCATTGGGCTGACAGATAAGAGTGGCAAGGAGGATGAACAGGTTTTATAGACTATTTCATTGAAGTGCTCTAAGGATGCTAGGTAAGAAGCCAAGACCCTTTCCTTGGACACATCCATTCAGTTTTTGGTTGGCCAATGAGTGCTACAGTTTGCAGTCCTAAAACCCAGAAGCGTGGTTCACAAGAGGATCTCTCACCAGGTTTCCAATGTTTTTAGGTAATTATCACAAATATGTACTAACTACAGTAAAGATGGCAGTGCGTATAGTGTTCAATCTGGTGCGCTGTCTGCTTAATAAATAACTTAATTGATTATCAATCAGTAGGTATCCTACAAGAAACCAGAGCAGCGGTCCAGGCACCTAGGCCGGTAATCCAGCCTGATGGCGTGTCGCGGGTTCGAGTCTAGAGCCCGTCGGCCTTTCTTACTGTACCCTATCAATAAAGGCGAAAACGCCAAAAAAATATTTACAAAAAAAGTAGGGAGTCTGGGACCAGACTGGCCACAAGAGGCTAGGGAGACCACCTCTAACCACTGCAGATAATGTTCCAATTATATAGTATTAACATACTTAACCATACAGATCGGTTAAAATAATGGGTTATTCGTTAATGAGTACCAGATTGTAGCTACAGAGCTTTCTTAATTTATCCAAAAACCCAATGCAAAAACCTCCATTGGAGATGTGCAGGTAGATCTCATGGCCGAGGTAAATTCTGGGTTAGCCTACAAAATAAATAACATCCCTGTAACACACATTACAATCTTTTCTATAGCATATGTTTACTACATTTTCTATCATCAACCAGTTTAGTGAAATTTAGCGATTTAAGGGAGAGAGAAGAATTAAGGGGGAGAGAAGCCAAGGGCAAAAGGTTATCCTGTCAACATCAACAGCACAATTAGTCAGTACTGAATCTATTTGGGTTAGACTTAATATTTGAGATGACTTTCTACACCACAGTCATTAGTCTTGATCCCTGTATACACATTCAGTTCAAGCAAACCCTGTATTTTCCAACCTGTAGGTGATTAAAACAATAAGTTACCGAAAATATCAATCTCACTTTAGCAGTTTCAAGTCGTTGAGCTACACTCCAGACAAAAGTCTTGTATTTTTAACCAGCTGGCTTTTTGTTCAGGACAAGACCTCCCACATCACCTTTCATGTTGATCAAATGAGAGATGGTGGTATTACTTCTTCTCATTGTTCAAAAGAGAATGTATCGGCCCAGGCCGTAGCGTAACGGTCTGGGCACCGGACTGGTGATCCAGTCGCGGTGTGCCGCGGGTTCGACTCCCGGACCCGACACGGCCTTTACCGCATGTCATCCCCCCATCTCTCTCCCGTTTCCTGTCAGCCTACTTTCTATCCCTTAAAAAAATCAATAAAGGCGTAAGCCGCAAAAAATATCTTAAAAAAAAAAAAAAAAAAAAAAAGAGAATGTATCCCAAAAGGTAAAAGCAATTTAAGTCAATCGAAGTCTTCTGTATATCAAAGCCTACTCTGATGATGTAACCTGCAACAGATGTACCGGAGTGTGAAGGTGGTTGTGCACTGAATGTTATTTTAGACTTAAAAAATATTTACTGCCTATCTGTTTAAAAGCATGCTGTTCAGCATGCATACTGGCACTAGTTGAATTTGGTCATCAGTCCCGGGATAGCTGGAACAAATCTCCCTTAAAGTCTACCCATGCCTGAACAGATCGACTGCCTGAAGATTTCTTTCCAGCTCCAGGCAAAAAATTAATGTACCGGTACAGACACCGAAATGGAAACAGTGTGGCATTCCGACGCACCGCCATTCCGACTACCGGTACATGGCTTCCGCGTGCGGTTAGGTTTAGAGACAGGTTTAGTAATGAGCACATTGGAATGCCGGTGTGTCGGAACAGCGGGCTTCGGAGTGCCAGTGTGTAACCCACGGAAATTACCAACTGTGAAACAACAGAAGTGGGCTGAAAACAGTCGCACACAGACTCAACTGCACTCAGAAAATAGTTATGGTTTTTGTATGTACCATGTGTCATTTTTGGCATTGTGCAAAAAAGATAAATATTATTCATCCAACTAAAAGCTCTGAATTGGCATGTACAATTGAACATTGAACCTTAAAAAGAATAAAAACAACAAAAATGTGATCTGCAAAACCAGTGACAGCAAAAGAGATGTTGTAAGGGTTTGGGAGTCAAAAGAGTGAAAAAATTAAAAATTAAAATCCAAACCAGAAATGGCTGATATTGAACTACACACTCCACATACCATCAACCTGAAGGTGTAAAGGGAATGCATATAATAACAGTTTAAATATCATACATAACTTAAAAGCATGAATAGAATTAGTAGTACATGAATAAACAGTACAGTCGAGCTTTGAAAAGGTTTTCTCATTGGAAAACACAAACAGAAATACTACACCTTAAATATGAAACAGAACAAAGAAAGAGTGGAAGAGAGCAAGCGAGTGAGCAAGCAACAGAGAGGTGAAGAATTAAAATACATGTCATATTGAGAGGTAATGCAATGTTAAACTGGAATAAGATATAGCCAAAGGAGAACTAAAGTTGTTGTACGTGGCATTGTAGGCATATGTAGGCTATAAGCTGGGGGGGGGGACCTTATTCTCCACTCTAAAATAGCAATAGAAGCATATCACTTGACTGAAAATGTCTCAAATTAATATAAAAAAGTAAAAGAGGAAAATATATTTTGTTCTCTGTACACGGCGTCACTCCTCATTTTCATTTAAAAAACAAAGAAAAAAGTGCGTTCCTCCTCCATATTTTAGCATCCTTGCAGTTTGTGCAAGGTGCCAGCATAGCGCTGATCTAGGTACAGCCTTTAGAGAAGCAACTTCATAGATACTGTAAAGCCTTGTACTTTGGACAGGTTGCTGATGTTTAAGTCAGCATATATAAACAATGTCCAAAACGCTACCCTTTTAAACCCAAGTCAGTGTAGTTGAGGGTGCATCCACAGCAACCATTTAGACTACAATGCTCCTCTTGAGGCAGTCTCGGCACACAGTTTCAAGAACTCGCCCTACATTTCAGTTTGATAACTTGGACCGGTCTAGTCTCTGGAACACAACTTTACCGTGCGCCCTGTCACTGGTCAGGGTCAGTCGAGTTTGCCCACGACCGCGTCCTGTTCCAATTGTTCGACAGGAACTGTCTATAGTTTCACAGCTCGATCCAGTGGAGCGTCTGTGACCTCTCTGCGGGTCAGTCCAACGATATGACATCAGGTATCCCGCCATAAATAGCCGCCGCTGCTGCTTCAGTGCTGCCGCGGCTCGCTACGACACCGGGGTGTGCGTGTGACGTGACAGAGTGAGAGGTGACGGAGTGAGAGGATGAATGTGTGGAGTGAGTGTCCCGGAGGCTGCTGGACGACACCAGACTGCTGCTGCTGCCCGAGCTGCTGCTGCCGCCGCCGCCGTTTGTCGGCGCGGCCGAGGAGGCTCCCGACTGGTCCAGGAACAGCTGGGAGGCGGACGAAGATGTGCCGTAGGGCAGAAAGCGGTTGAGAAGCAGCTCATGGTCCTCGGAGGCCGAGGCAGCCGCTGCGGCTGCCATCACCATGTTGTAATGCTGGAAAGAGTAGTAAACACCAGTGAGCTGAGAGCTCAACGCTGGTCAGTGGCGTGGCTTCGGAAAAGATTCAAAGAGTAATGTATCGATATTCGACAAAACATTAATGATGAATGATAGACTATAATTAGTCGCACGCACGCACGCACGCACGCACGCACGCACGCACGCACGCACGCACGCACGCGCGCGCGTGCGCACGCACGCACGCACGCATGAGAGAGAGAGAGAGAGAGAGAGAGAGAAAGAGGGGAAGAGATGTTCTCTGTCCCTTCCTTGTTAATATTGATGACATCAGGGATCTCCATACCTGATGATGTCACGAGTCATGCCTGGGGGTGACGGACGGACTAACTGACGGGAAATGCACCTGCGGTTACAAATCTGCCTTCTATATCAAGCATTAATGAAACATAGCCTGACAATTTACATCCCATAGCCTGGAGGGACGAGAGCTCTGTGATTGGCTAGTCTGTTGCTAGTCAAACCAGTTGACTGACCAATCATGTAACAATATTGTCTCAACCGAAAATCCTGTAAATACAGCCGTCTGTAGGGGGCTACATGCCCATGCTTATTAGTGGGCAACACATTATAGTGTTTGTTCACCTATATTTATTTATATTTACAACCCCAAAACTTTGGCATGCTTAGATCATGACGCAACTCGCCAATACAGTCCACAACCATTTGTGTCTAACGTGATTTTGAATTTAGTTTAAAATCCACTTTTTGCTACTCCTCCTACAGATGTTGTCCAAATCTCACAAAAATGGTACACATGAGCTTTTTGACAGACATTTGATTGCCCATACCATTCGGCCGTAATTGGCTTTCAAAGTTGTTATTATCAAAGTCAAATAATAATTATCAAAGTCAAATAATAATGTGAGAGGACAGCTATGTTTTTAGGTCAGTTTTAAATGTGGATGCGGAATCGAGAAGTCCTTGTACAGTAAATAAAGATCCATTAAGGAGGCGCACCAGTAGATAGAGTGTCAACCACAATCACCAGTAGGAGTCCAACTGGAGACCTGTTGTCTGTCATTTCCCATCTTTGCCTTCAGTTTCCTATCTCTACTGTCCTATCTACAGAAAGCCATCAAAACCAAAAAAGGCACCAAAGGAAAATAAACCTTTGTATAAGTGTTAGCTAGTGGGAAAATGCACTAGCTCATTTGAATCCAGCATTTACTGATGCAAATATTTTAGCTTTCATTCTAAGGAACTCTCAGTGTATTCTTAATGTACCGGTACTGTAACAGTAAGCCGGAACTTGCTGCAGACACGAATGTTGCTAGGCATTAAGGTCTATGTAATGACACTGAATAAGCCATGGCCACTGGGATAAGAGTAGTGAAACAAATAAAAAATGAAAATTCTAATTAGCATCTAAATCGAATCACTTCTTCCTTATGACCTGTAGCTTAACTCTTGTCTAGTAAAGTTGGGTGAGAATGCTCACATTACATCTGGAGATGTTTCATTCACAACCGATTAAGGGAAATTGAGTCCCAATGCATTACAATGGCGGCGGTGGTGCGGTGCAGGTGGGTTCTTCCTCCGCTCTGTTGTTGTGATCAGCACTTTGGAATCATTTTTAACACTATGACAAGCGATTACACCGTTTTAAAGTGAATTTTCATGACAAGCAACTATCAAGTCGGCGCTGTGGCTCTTCAAAGGTTAGTGAGTTCTGGAACACGATTGTTTAATCACGGCATTGTGTTAAAGAGACAGACATACCTGCTGGTTGTCACCTTGAAGAAAAGAGAAGAAGTTCAAATCTGTGAATCAAAAAGGCAAAGTTTGCATTGAGGATCAACATAAATCATTGAGTATAAATATTCGTACATCTTATGCTTTTGGACTGGTGTGCTGGTGGTCAGTGGCCATGGGACCAGGAGTGACAGGGTGTCCATCATCAGCTCCAGTGGTGACTGGTGACAAATGATATGCTGGCCTTTTGTTTTTCTCTCCAGCTGAGGTTGATGTTGTGTGTGGAGTGAGTTGAGGGTGAAAACATGGATGCATGTTAAACATTCACGGTCACCAGCACATGGCTGTGAAAGTAAATGACAAGAACTCTAGCGTCCCTATTCTGTGGTGAACATTCGGCAAAGATACAGGATTGATCAAGTGAAATGGATGGAAACGAAAAAATTAGCAGACAAACGCTGTATTGGAACAATATAATATAAGATTGAAGTCGATGAATGTGTTCTCTTTGGCAACCTATCTGAAAATGTATTTTCTCGTTACTAAAGAGAAAAAAGATATGCGTTTAAGGAAGTGAAGTGTGGAACATAGAGTGGACTGGATCGGACCAACTTTTTATTTATTCATATTACACTGGCCATGTGATCACTACTGGTTCTGTGTGCGTGCGTGTGTGTGTGTGTGTGTGTGTGTGTGCATTACCTGACAGATCATTGGGGGTATGGTAGTAGGATCTGTAGTCCTGGATAAGAGAGGGGACAGGGGGGATGTAGTTTGTGTCTACAGACGGCATGCTGGGAGTCCGGCTGACGGGGGACGCCTGGTGATGCAGGTTTAACACTCTGAAGACGTGTGGAGAAAGAAACAATTAGAGAAAGGGTCGCCATGCAACTCCTTGCAACATGCAACTACTTGCAACAACTTGCAACCAATATTCCCAATGGCAGTTGCAAGGAGTTGCATTGGTGTGGTTTGTTTTGTTGCAAGGAGTTGCGAGTAGTTGCGAGTAGTTGCGGCCTTGAGTTATAAAAAACACGAGAAGGAGCCTATGAGAAATAGAGTGCAGACTTGGCTACAGTGAACTACGGTTGTTGTTAAAGACCAACTGTAATGAGAAATTGTGCCAACGTCTGCAGGAATAGATACCATAGCCTAAGGGGACAGTTGACTGAACGTGTTCCGCTGACTGACCCAGACTAAGCAATGCAGGTAGAGCTCCAGCCAAGCACTGTACGAACTGAACGAATCGTTTGACCCGAAACGTAACTACTACTACGTTAACTACTGAATGATTCAGTACACTGAAAACCATATTAATCTCATAACTAGTTCAAATGCACACTGTGTGGAGGATTGAAAACTCTTGTTGGTTCAATCCTGCCCATCGCTGTGATTGGCTCGGAAACACCACCATACAGAGCGAAGAGTTTCCCAGTGTAAACCCACCATGGGCAAGACCTAAGCTGAACAGACTATCAGCGGAAGTTGCGGGATTTTAGCGGAATTATTGCCCAAGGAAATGACGTTGATGCTTTACAAATCAGTTTACATTCTCCGCGAATGAAAGTGTTGTTATTGGTCGGGAAAATATCGTATCCGGGGGAAATACATTTGACGGATGTTCCAGAGGATACATCCGCCGATAGCTTCTCTGCCTTACGTTGTGACCAGGCTTTTCTTTTCGCAGATAAGTAAGCCTGGGACCGAGGCTAGTGTAAACCATATATATCTATATTAACAAGAGAGAAGTTGTCACGTGGCAAAGCGAACTAGCCAATGAAAAGATGTGCGCATGAAAACTGTTCGCAACTCCCCACCCCCCCCTCCTCTTTGGCTGCTGTAATATGATCTCCCCTATGGATCTCCCTCCGTCTCCGCAGAGAAACCTTACCTATAGTCGCCTCACCATTTCGCTTATTCCTTCTAAATCTCTGCATTTAAAATAGAGGTCGCTCAGCGAATGTCTTAGTTACATTAACATTGTGCTTATAAACTACTTGGTTTGTTCCTAACTACTACGATTAGACAGATCGCGTTTGTTATTTCGCTACTGCCAGTACTTCTGATTGCACGCACACACACACACACACACACACACTACCCCGTGTCCCACATACACACAACACTGCCGCGTGGATTTAAGCTGTCAAACCATACAGCATTGTCATATTTAAAAGGCGCTTTATAGCTTCTCTCAGCTCAAAGCGTGTATGAGTAAGGAGATAAATGAACAGCTGACGTCGGTGGGAGAAGACGTCAGCTGTGTGTGTGTGTGGGCGCGCGCGCGTGTGAGAGGGACGATAAACAGTCAGCAACACGTTAAATTTCTACTTCTACTAAAGAAAGAGGCAGCGATGGAGCCATAAGTCCATATCCATAAATTCGGGGACATAGATTGCGCAAAATACTGTTAAACATGACGGCATCAGCCTGCTGCATCCTCCTAGCTGTTGTGTGCTAAGCTAAATCACATCATACAGGACCACAACAGTCAACACGGCTCTGACCAGGGTTGCCACATTGACTGAGAGGGAAACAAGCAACCAGGTCTATGAAAATGTTAACAGGCCAGATCAAGTCAGAAACTGTCAAACATCATTGTCCAATGTTGTTTTAGAGCAGTGGTTCTCAAACATTTTCATGTCATGGACCACTAATATTCTATATATATATATATATTTATATATATATATATATATATATATATATATATATATATATATATATATATATATATATATATATAATATATAATATATATATGTACTATATATATTTACTATATACACACACTGGTATATATACAGTGTACACAAACCGTATATCTAGGTGTGCCCCCAGATTTTTAGGCTATGAAAAGTGTGCCCTGGGACAAAAAAGGTTGAGTTAAGCGGTGCCCAAAAGGTAGATCACGATCTCGGCCAGCGCCAAAAATGCTCCCAGACAGCATAATCGGAGCAAATACCGGGCAGTGTGTATGAGCCATAACGTGTTGACTACACTACACTACACTAATAAGGACACATAATAATAACTAATAACCCATCCGTTACTACATGTGGAGTCAACTCCTGCAATTTCCTTCTTCCCATAGTGCGTGGCAAAGTAACTCTGGGATGAGCGGCCGCGGAGCGGCCGCGAAGTTCTAATATATATATATATATATATATATATATATATAATTAGATAGAACAGTGTATAGATAGAACAGTGTATAAAGACAAGAAGCTGAAGGCAGAGAGGGTGAAAGACCTGCAATACATGTCTCTGTCCGTGTGTCGGCAACAATATGGTCAGTGCACTGTCACTTGTTGGTACAAGAACCTCGTGTTAATTCAACTCTGAGATTTGACCAGGTATACAGTGTCGGGGCACGGCTCACCCTTTGTTCATTACGGGCGAAGGCGCGGGTGACAAGGAGGGGCAGCTCCTTTTGGGCGGAGGAGGCAGCGCTGCATGCCCGGGTGGCGGTGGAGACGACGAGTCCTGGCCTTCGTCCTCTGAGGAGCTGTCTAACGTCAGGTCAATCACCTGCACCTTCTGTCTGCTGCCGCCGTTGTGACTGGATGAAGACGAGTTACGCTGCTCCAGGTCTGACGATGTCCGACATGAACCTGGAGCGTGGGAACGGGGGAGGGGGAGGGCACGTTGAGGTAATGACAGTGGTGGAAAGTAGCTAAGTACATGTCCTCAAGTACTGTACATCATCATACTATTTATGTTTAAATTCAAAAAATGCATACAAGACATTCCGTCTTCTTTTCACAATTTCTTCCGTGTTACTTCTGACATTCACTCCTACCCCACAAGGCAAAGAGATCATTTTGAATTACCCTATTCTATTGTCGCACTTCCAAACATCAATCTTTCATCAAATGTAGAGGCCCTCATCTATGGAACTCCCTAGATGCTTCACTTAAATCCTCATTATCCTTGCCAATATTAAAAAAACATCTAAAAAAATATCTTATTTCTTCCTCTCTGTAGATTACATGTTTTTACTTTGATGCGTTATATTTTGTTGTTGTATTGTTTATTTCTTATTATTTTTTGTGCAGTCTGTTTTTATTTCTTTATTGCACAGCTGCCCCCCTTTGCCAACTTGTAGACTTTTGTACTGTTCTTTATGAACTTTTAATCTGTTTAAACCAAAGACCTCTTCCTACAGGAAAGGATTCCAAATAAGCCAGCTAGCTTCTTCCCTTCCTTGCATTGTATTATTGTTCTTTGTTCTTCTTATTCTAAACTATAATTCAGTCAATGTCTGAATGTCTGAATGTGTGTCTGTGTGTCAGAAACACCGCCGTAGCTCCTCACTGCCTGCACCAATCACTCCTTCACACAGACATTGACCATAATAATATGGAGGTCTTAACCAAGCCCTTTTTTTCAATTTAACAAATGATAGATTAATAATGAATTTATTAGTGAATAAAAAATGCGAAAACGCATGCACGGCCACAAGGGGTAGGGGGCTAGTAAGTACAATTTTGAGGTATTTGTACTTTAGACTATTTGTAATTTTTGTATAGTACTTAGTATCTTCAATTTCCAATATTTTTACATCTCAGATCATAATATTGTACTCCACTACATTTATTTGAACACTTTAGTTTCTAGTTACTTTATAGATTTTGATTACATACATTAACCTTTTGGCATTTTGAAAATGGCCGAAAAAAATAAATGTAAATGCTATTGTAATGTTGACTATAGATTATACAGCACACGCGCGGACGCATGTAGACGTTGTGGCGACTGTCAGAGATATGATTGTTACTATGGAGACAGACAGTGCAGCACGCCGTACAGTTGTCATGCATTAATCCATTTTGGGCGGGAACCCCTTTTGGTGTTAGCACTATGTTATGCTTTAGCTATTGAAAAATAGCAGATCTACAAGCTCATAGCTACGAGCTAGTAGGTCTGCTATTTTTCTTTTATCGAAGAGCGACTAACATAGAAGACATTTTTTGAATCTGAACTCAGGTCAGGATGGAAAACTGTCAGGATGTAGAAGACATTTTTAGAATCTGATCTCAGGTCAGAATGGGTTAATAGAGAGAAAGGGGGAGGGGGATGAACATTTCTTTCCCTTTTGCTTGTGTCCTCATTCTGCCCTGCTGAGATTGAATAATCAATTCCATATACATGTGATCCTAGCAACTTGACGCTATATTATACCCATGATACAATTTATCTGTCTTTATTTAGCAAGTCTTTATCTGCGTTTTTTTCATAGATCCATCCATTTACAGTATACACCCATTTACACACTGCCTAAATTGATACTGTTTTTAATAAATAGGATGATATAATTAACGCAGTTGGATGACAGATGGATAATGAACATGTAGACACGGATTTGGGTGTCGAAAAAGTCCCATCCGTGCCATCTCTAAAACATTAATAACACACGGTAAGATACCAAAAAAGCAATTTATAATTGTTGTCTACTAAAAGAAATCTACCCAGCTGGTTGTCTCACCATCCAGTCCGTTACTGTAGGAGGCAGAGGACACCTCCTGCACTTCCCTCTTGGACCTCATGGGGGCCCAGTTGCCATCCTCCTTGAACTGGATCTCGTCACAGTCCATGCAGCTGTTCAGGATCTCCATGAAAAGCCTGTGGACGGAAATACAGTAGTCACACAGTGGTACTGTACATGCACCGCAGATCCACCCACACAAGCATACAGGGTACAGACAAAAAAGCTACGTTTCTATGTCAGTCGTTCTTCGATTTAAAAAAAATAGCAGACCTACAAGCTCGTAGCGCGCCACTCGGTGGCGCACTATGAGCTTGTAGATCTGCTATTTTTCAATAGCTAAAGCATAACATAGTGCTAACACCAAAAGGGGTTCCCGCCCAAAATGGGTTAAGTACAATCTTTAGGAAAATACTGGAGTTATTTGCCATTTTCAATACTTTTACTTCTACTCCACTACATCTCAGAGACAAATGTTGCACTTTTACTACACTACAATTATTTGAAAACGTTGATTTTGATTATTATTATTACAAACAATACTAACCACTTCTGTCCTTCCGGTATATATATTTCAGCCATGTTAAAAACATTTCAAAGGATGTTTTTAAATAGATTTTGAACTTGCGAACTCTGCACAATACTACTTTCACTTTTGGTACTTTTGATGCTGACACTACTTTTACTAAAGTACATTTTTAAAGTGCATGTAACAACATTATTATACAATATACACATTCCAGTATTAATACTTTTAGTAAAGTAAAACATGTGAGTACTTCTTCCATCACAGGCGATGACCACTGCCAGGCTCCTAACTGTGCTGTGCCATTTTGGTGATAATGCCCAGCACATAAAAACTAAAACAAACAAAAAATATAGGCCGTCTTTAAGCACAAGCACGTTCAATCAATATTGAATTGAACGTACACCTGCTTAACCCATTTTGGGCGGGAACCCCTTTTGGTGTTAGCATTATGTTATGCTTTAGCTATTGAAAAATAGCAGATCTACAAGCTCATAGCGCGCCACCGAGTGGCGCGCTACGAGCTTGTAGGTCTGCTATTTTTTTAAACATCGATCTCAGGTCAAAATGGGTTAAAGGGATTGGGACATTAAAAAAAAGGTTTTGGAATTGTTCTTGTTTTTTTTAGGTTTTCTAATCTCAATAGCACCCAAAAAACATGAACGTTTAACATTCAGCAGATTTTCTGTGATCTGGGGTTTTCTGGCTCAAACAGGTGCTCTGATTTGCCGGCAGTAAGTGACATCACTTACTGCAAATCCCATATATGTCAATGGGATTTGCAAGCAGATGTCACTGTTTCACTGTGTTGCCTGTTTTCATTGTAGCTCAAAAGGCCCAAAAAACCCCAAAGAAAACTTCAGACCACAGAAAATCCACTGAATGTTCAAAGTTCAGGTGTTTTGGGTGTAATTGAGGTCATAAAACCTAAAATAAAAATAAAAATAAATGAAAATGAATGTCATAAAACTTTTAAGGACTCGAGTGGCTGAAGATAAAAATCTTCAAAAACTGAATTATCTATGCCTAGCTACTGTAAATGTTGGTAGAGCCGACGTACCCGTCGATGATGAGGTGCTCATAGGGAGCCTTCTTGTCGCAGACGGGACACACCCAGGTGGGCTTCTTCTCATTCATCTGGATGTACAGTGTGGCGTCAAAGCACTGGAGGTGGGAGCATGTCAGAGCCCTGCACGGGATCATCAGACGCATCTTCCCAAGCTACGCGCATGCACGCACGCGCGCACGCGCACACGCACACGCACACGCACACACACACACACACACACACACACACACACACACACACACACACACACACACACACACACAGGGAATGGAAGATAAGGGTATAGAGCACAGTACAGGCAGAAGAACACAGCATGAGTAAGTACAGGCTGGAGGAACACAGTCAAATGAAAGAAAGACAGATATTTGCTAAAAGGACAAATAGGGCTTCATTCTTGACTTTTACACAACATTCCTTCAAACCTTTGAACCCTATGCTATTTTTCCCCACTGTCTTCACTGGCTTTGTAGGCTGATCACATAGTCACTATACCACTGTCAGCCAGAAATGCCACATATTATTTTTGACTTTTCAGGACAAGCCAGGCTACTCCACAATGTCATCATTTGGTGGGTGAAATGCTACTAGAAATTAGCTAGGGCCCATTTTATGAACCTAAACGGTTTCATGCTATCTTTAGCATTTTGTTATCTTGTAGCATATCCAAAAGGTCCAAACACTCTGATATGATTAGAATAATGGACAGAGGAGAAGGCCTTTGGGATAATAGAACCATGTTGGTCGGACATTGGATACCTTAATACGGTAAAAGAGTATATGTTAATGTGTACTGTGTAGTGTAAAACAGAAAATCGTAAAATTTGTAAATGTTCACCACCAGTAGGCTAAGGCATGCTATATTTCATATTGTTCAAGGGCAGAGAGAAGTTCTAATGTTTTCTCCTTTACATTTGATTAATTCTGTGATGTGACTCTCGGAAAGCATTTCCATTGTCAGTCGAGAGGCTGTCGAGTCAGTCGAGAGGCGAACTCAGCCTGCGCTGTTTCAGACTGTTTTCACTGAGACCACATTATGTACATAACATATCATATCTGATATTTTCGGGGCGTGTCAGAACACCTTTAAGTAGCAGAGTGCTTCTTTACCGGACAAAGGAGTGACACTCGCAGGCTGGTGGTGGCTATTTCACTGTCTGGATCTGCTGTTAACTTCTCTTTGACTGTAATAGACAGAAGACACCCACACACGTGCGCACGCGCACACACCCACACCCACACCCCCCCACACACACACACACACACACACACACACACACACACACGTTAGTGAACAGAATCGAATAGCCAGACCACCTCCTGTGAATCTGTTCTGCTTACTTTTACTCAGACTTCACTCTCAAAACAAAAACAAAAACTCCTCTTTGAAAGCAACAATGGTCATTAGGAGAGAATTTGGAATTCTGCAAATGCTTTCAAGATATCCACTTTCTGAGACACAATGAGCAAATGTGTTCTATCTTCTATTATGAAGAAAAAGAAAAACCTGCACACTCATCTGCTCCAATGTAAATTATGTAATTTAACGTTTCTCTTCATCAAGTGTGCATGTTATTATTTTTCTTCATATTATTTTCAATCCCGCAACCTCAACCAAATGATGTGCATATTCTATTAGCTTTTGTTCTATCTTCTATTCAGTGTTTTGAGAGAGACATGGATACATAGCAATGTTCCATACAGTGAAACCTTGCATGCTGTGATACCCAACTAACAAGCCGTACATTTCATACATTTTGAGAGGATTTATTACGGTGCGTACTGAGTGCTCTGGAGTGGTCTGGGTTCCTGATGCCTTTGGACCGTAGCCTCTGTAACAGCACTGTGGACGCCAGCTGTTTCACCAAGTACACCGCCATGGAGTAGCTCTGTGGACACATATATTACGTATGTACACACACAATTTGATCCTCCATTAGCAAGACAGGTCGCTGTGAATACGATGTATTGATGAATAGAGATGAATAAAGTGTGAAAGTGTCAAATAAATGTGGGTTCTCTTACTCTTCCGATCTCAGCCGTCCATGACACCACGATGGTGTTGGGGACCGTGGTCGACAATCTGACCAATGAGGTAATGTTGATGGGCCGGCTGGGCCGTTTGGGCTCGACGCCATTTTTGGTTGGAGGAAGATAACCCTAGATACGATAGAGACACAGTAGATTTAAGCAGAAGTCAGAACTGCATAAGAGCATCATCATCACACATTTGTGTATTTTAACCCATTCTGACCTGAGATCAGATACTAAAAATGTCTTCTACATCCTGACAGTTTTCTGAAAAAGCTATGTTTCTATGTCAGTCGTTCTTTGATTTTTCAAAAATAGCAGACCTACAAGCTCGTAGCGCGCCACTCGGTGGCGCGCTATGAGCTTGTAGATCTGCTATTTTTCAATAGCTAAAGCATAACATAATGCTAACACCAAAATGGGTTCCCGCCCCAAAATGGATTAAGCAGAAGTCAGAACTGCATAAGAGCATCGTCATCACACATTTGTGTATTTTAATGTCTGTGTGAAGAATTTATCAACCAGAAAAATTTATCTTCTGTAAATGAATGATTGAGCTTTGCACAGCCAGCCTAAATTTCTCAAGCTCGGTTTTCACTACACTTAAATAGAATAGGTTGAGCCCAGCAATCGGACCAATTGACCAAGGAGTGGTTTACGCTGGCAAAAAACGGCTCCATATTTTGGCAATTTGCGACAGCAATGGCTGCAGTTGAAGAAGTAAATATTGTGCCATTATTGAATTACTTTTTTATCAGAACTGGACTTCGTTACTCTCTCCACTGGGATTGATTTAGAAATGGTTCGTCTGGTTGTACATCATGATGGTATGACTAGTTAAATGTTGATCCAATTGCCTTAAGTCATTTTGTTCTTGCCCATTGACAACACCCACAAAGCAAGGAAATACCTACAGAGTGCTATAATTGGTAGTTCTAAAACCCAGAACTGAGTTTGCAATGCATTCACCAGCCAGGGTTTACGATGTATGCAGAAAACATGGTCGTGCTGTGGTTAACAAAAGTCTAAGATAGTTTCATGTTGAGTTCTATGATATAAATTAGATCCCTTCATTTGGAAGCCATTACATGTATGTGCCATTTAAAACTTGTATGACGTGTGTGGTTATAATCAAATCATAAACGTGTGTTTTGATTCATGGATATTATCTTGCTGGCAAAAAAAACACAAACGCAATTCAAAAATGTAATTGGAAAGCTGCGGTTGGAGTCCATGGCAGAGGTAACTTCCTGGTTTGACCTACAGAAAGACGTCATCCAAGTAGCACTCAATTAAGCCTTGCCAGACCACAATGAGAAAAGCAACATCTGTGGGCCTGGCTTTCTCTTACCGGAAGGTTGCATGGCTTCCCATTGACTTTCACACACAGGTTGGGTGGAAAATGGTCTTCCTGAGGACAACTCGTCTCCGACAGGCAAAACCGCAACTGAACTTGAACTGAGAAGTCACATTTGGTCCCCGAGATGTCCCTATGATGACAGAAATAGATGCATATTAATGAAGCAATTCAAAAACAATTAATATATATGCTATGAATAATTAATTGATCAGTCAGTCAATCAATCATTGAATCATTGTGTTTGGTTGGACTCACATTGAGCTGCTGATCTGCTGGACTTGCTGTGGTGTTAATGCAAAGGCAAAACATGTCTCCTGAAAGCGTTGGCTATTATCTACCGCTGTCAGGAGACAAAGACGAAGACAAAGACAGACAGACATTAATTACCTTGACTCAACAGTGATCACACAGCCACGAATAAGGATCACTGTCACATTTAGCTAAACATCCATCTTTTACCCCACTCCAGTGAAAACATGAAAATGTCCAAATGTACACCAGAAAAGCCAACAACACACCAGGAACATTTCATCTTCTCTATTTAACACAACTCAAAGTGTCATCTTATCAAAGTAACACGCACGCACGCACGCACGCACGCACGCACGCACGCACGCGCACACACACACACACACACACACACACGCACACTAAGCATACCGTACATCTCCCCTCGCTAATTATCACACTGACTACAGCAACCACTAACTTGTTCTATCATATGAAACTGTAAGACCTATCTTACCTACTATGAGCTAAGTCTACAATTTGTGCGTGTGTGTGTGTGTGTGTGTGTGTGTGTGTGTGTGTGTGTGTGTGTGTGTGTGTGTGTGTGTGTGTGTGTGTGTGTGTGACTGTGTTGCAGAACAAAATTGTGCAAACCTGGAGCATGCTTCAGTCTTCCTCCTCACAGGCCACATGGTCTAAAAATAGAAAGAGCCTCTCTCTCTCTCCATGCCTGCCCCCCCCGTCCCGTCCCCGTCCCGCCCCCCCCCCCATTCTGCTTCCTATCCCTCCTCCTCGATAATGCTTCGTTTATACTCCGGCTTGCGGCGGTGTTGTCGCTCTCTGAAAATAGCAAATCTACAAGCTCACACAACATGTCCCGTAGCATTGTTTTATGTGAGTGACAGCGTCGTGACGAGTTATAAATCAGGCCTAACTCCATGTCTCCAATCTGGCAACTGATTTTCACATGAGGGATGCTGACAGAGCCCTGCTGTTTCACTCACTGTCTTCTCACTCCATCTCACAATTAACATTAACCCATTTTGTCCCGAGATCAGATTCTAAAAATGTCTTCTACATCCTGACAGTTTTCTGAAAAAGCTATGTTTCTATGTCAGTCGTTCTTGGATTTGTCAAAAATAGCAGACCTACAAGCTCATAGCGCGCCACTCGGTGGCGCGCTATGAGCTTGTAGATCTGCTATTTTTCAATAGCTAAAGCATAATATAATGCTAACACCAAAAGGGGTTAACAAATTACATCGCTACCATATTGAGGCTGAAAATGACAAAACAATAACCAATCATTCACATTTATGACATAAAGTTCAGCCACTCGAGTCCTTAACCCACTAATGGCCAAGTTGCCAACCTAAAATAACATCTTATTGTGCCTTAGGCCAGCTTTGGCTGACTTTTTGAATGACAATAGAATAATGTGCGATATGACCACAATGTCACGAAATATCTCATTTTAAAGCTGCACATCTCTAGTTTACACCGAAAAACTAAATATGTTCCTAGCATGTTCCTTCGTTTACTTATAAGCACTTTAGTACACCTTGGTTTGACTTATCACTGAAACCAAGGTCTACTAAAAAGCTTATAAGTAAACGATGGAACAAGCTATAATCATAATTATTTTTTCATTGTAAAGTAGTGACTTGGAGCTATAAAATGAGACATTTCGTGACATTGTGGTCATATCTCACATTTTTCGATTGCCATTCAAAAAGTCGCCAAATCTGGCCAATGCTGGCCAATGCCCCATTTCTTAATTCGTCATTTTAATGCAATAAGAGGGATCAGCGATCTAAATACAATACATTAAGTTTTACTTTCGATTTCAAAGTAATACCCAAAAGTTCCACTTGATGGCAGGAACGTTCCATTATTCTGATTTTGACAAAAGTGTTAAATCTGGCTAAATCACTTCCTGTCAAACGAGGTAAACAAAGGAAGCTAATTTGACCCCTAGCTTATAGCTTGTCCGTCCGGATTGCTAAACTAACATTAGCTTTGTCATAACTTAGTCAGATTAAGCTTAAAAACGGCCAGGAACATCCCAAAATATCACATTTTTTGCCGCGGATCACATAGAGACGGCGCGCGTGCACGATAGTGCACGATCGCGCGGGTTTCGGCCGGTTTTTGGTAGATTACATAAAAATAATTACAAAAATGTCAAACAATTGCAATATTTTGTTATAAAAAGACGTACTGACAGGGCAGTACGTCTACTACGCAGATAACGTCATTGGCTTGGAGGGATTTGTTGATTTACTACGTCAATTAACATGGCAGTCTATGGGCTTGACGTAGCCTTGGCCATCAAGGAGTTAAGCAGGTGTAGGTTCAATTCAATATTGATTGAACGTACTTGTGCTTAAAGACGGCCTAACTATTTCGTTAGTACATACTGGGGGTGTGGTGATAATTAATAACAATGTGGCAACTGGCAACAATTGTATTACATTTCAAAACAGTATTGTATTACATTTCTTGAACAGATTATACTGTCCCAAGGTATTCATCCCTTTGAGGGCAAGAACATTCCCACGCTATGTCCTTCAGCAACCCTAAAAACAATTTGTCAGTATTGTTAGTATTCCTTAGAGAAGCCAGCGGAGTACGTGGGTGCATATCTTTGGTCGGACGTCCTACCCCAAACCCTAACCTAACCCTAACCGTAACCGCACGCAGAAGCCACGGGTGAGTCTACTCTTAACCGGCCACGCATGTGTCGTAACCGGCCACGCATGTGTCTTAACCGGCCACGCATGTGTCTTAACCGGCCACGCATGTGTCTTAACCGGCCACGCATGTGTCGTAACTGGCCATGCATGTGTCTTAACCGGCTACGCATGTGTCGTGACTCGTAACCGGCCGCGCATGTGTCTTAACCGGCCGCGCATGTGTCTTAACCGGCCACGCATGTGTCTTAACCGGCCACGCATGTGTGTCGTAACCGGCCACGCATGTCGGAGCCACAGGTGAGTCTTAACCGGCCACGTGCAGTATGTCAGACTGTCTGACTAACGTCTCCCCCCCGGACTAAGTTAGGTGCAACCTTAGTTTGTGTGGCTAGCAATGCTGATTTGAATGATGAATGCTAACAATGTAAAGTCACAATATCAACACAACAGCATGTGTAGGACACAGGTACCAATCCATATAGGCATATACCATAGAACGTGGACGGGACATTGATGTCTGGAATCAGTTATAGTTCCAGAAGGAAATATATGAGCTAAGCTAGAGAGAATGAGCTCAGCTCCAGTATTTAGTGGAGCAAGACACAGCTGGAGTGTATTAGCTTGTTAGTGGCTTGCTACTATTGCTACGTTTGGTACACCGCAGGCAGGCACTCTCTCTCTCTCTCTCTCTCTCCATCCATAAAACACTAACACACATAACTGAGAGACAGAATGACAAACACTATCAGTAGTACACAAAAAAGTATTTCCCCGACAGAACCCACTCACAAATAGGTAAACACAATGCCATGTTTCCTCCACTTGAGCCACATATAGCCTTTATTTATTATGTGCATAAAGATGCTGTACGGCTCTGTTTTACTAATGGGGCTCATTAAAACATTCCTGTGCTTGCTAAAGTTGGCATTGCTATTTCCCAGTCTCACACTAGTCTGTTATCTTCAACAATGTACAGTATGTACTGCAGCAGCAGAGTGCCTTAGTAGTGGAGTGAGTAGTCTGTTATCTCCAACAACGTACTGTCTGTACTGCAGCAGCAGAGTGCCTTAGTAGTGGAGTGAGTAGTCTGTTATCTCCAACAACGTACTGTCTGTACTGCAGCAGCAGAGTGCCTTAGTAGTGGAGTGAGTAGTCTGTTATCTCCAACAACGTACTGTCTGTACTGCAGCAGCAGAGTGCCTTAGTAGTGGAGTGAGTAGTCTCAGTAGTCAGTTCACTCTTACAACAAGCTTTAAAGGTTCATAAGTCTTGGCAAGCAAATATGCACAAGTGTGGGAGAATATTTACATAATAGTATGTTGGTGCGAATTGTGGGGAATAATGGCTAGGAGTGGCTTCTATTTTATTAAATACCAGCCACACAAGTGAGTGGCTTAGCGCCGGTGGTATTAATTAATAATTTAGTCCCCACTCCTTTGGGGTATTTTTTCCTCGCATACACTTGGACATTAATGGGTGAGGTGGGGGTGAGCTGCAGTTGTTTTTTTCAGCCTAGTGAGGCATTGTGATGTTTTATGTTTAATCTGAAGGTATTGCATTTAGTAATCTGCATTCTGCAGTCTGTTTTTACTGTTTCCGGTTTAAACTCTTTCAGAATGTAGTTTGTTGGACATGGGTTCTGAATGGGGAAGTGGTATTTGATGTCTCTTATATGCTGATCTATATTTATAGACACCAGTTCTGTTGGGAGCATCATGTGCATGGGTCATCTTGACACTGATCGTTGATCTGACATACTGTATCTTTGACTAATTGTTTATGCTGAAGTGAGCCCTGCCCACTTTGTTCTATAGACGAACCCATGGAAGGGTGCCCTGGGCAATGAGATATAAATCAATCACAAAACAGGAGGCATCACTTTGATGCAGACATTGTTATAACTCATTAAACAGTGAAGCCTGATGAGGGTAGTGAGTGAGTAGTCATTTCTTCTCTCTGCACCACATCACAGCATTGTCTAAAAGCCATGTAGGGACAGAGAAACAGGCTAAAGTATTGTGAAAGCTTTTTCTAAACATTTAAAATGTAAAGGTATCAAATAAAATGCACTCAAAAACATGAATAAAAGAAAGAATAGCAAGACATGGCTTCAGTTTATCTTTTTAAAACACACTTATTATCAGATTTGTTTAAAAAATAAAATAAAAAAAGAAGCAGTCAGAGCACCATAACATCTTGCTTTCAATTGTAAAATGTAAGCTCCATCATTCCCAGGTGTGTACTAGGGAGGTACGTCTTTATAAGGCACAATAATGTCCAAAGGGCACATTCACTCAACAATGTTAATACAGCATCACCATAATGCATTCAAACTCAAGATAGATTTGACAATGCATAATGAAAACACACCTTAAAATGAAAACTCCTGTTTTGACATAGGCCGCAAACCCTGAGATTATCAGGCCATCAGCTTGTCTGAAAAGCTCTTCATAAATCTCATGGAAAACCTTCACCCATTATGCACAAAATATGAAGCAGCTCTCTCCTGAAGACATGTTGATTAACTCATTTATAACTCATTGAAATGTATAATGAATACAGGCACATCGTTCTGGAAGGCTAGATAATGATGGAGTCACGAGTGGTATATGTGACAAGTATGACTGTCGCCATGGTAATGGAGCTTCTGTAACAGCAGTTTAATCAGAGGTTGTTGTTTTCTCGGGGGGGGGGGGGGGGGGGGGTAGCCACAGGTTAACTTACTTTCCTCTAACAGTCTGACACAGGGGGGAGAGAGAGAGAGAGAGAGAGAGAGAGAGAGAGGGGTGGAGATGGGGTGAGAGGTGGAGAGATGGGGTGAGAGAGTGGAGACAGAGTAGGGGGGAGATGAAATACTTATAGAGAGGGAGATTTGATTGATTTGACTACAATTGTTTTTTTAAATTATTATAAACCAAAACTCCTCTCTCACACGCTTATGCCAGTGTGCCAGTGATCACCCTCCTTTGTGCCAATGTTTGCACTGGTGCCAAAGGTTGCCTATCCCTGGCATAGAGTATGATAGTGAGTGAGTGAGTGAGTGAGTGAGAGATGTAACTGTAATGAGGTAGAGATGGAGAGAAAGAGAGTGGGGAATACCAAGCTGCTAATCAAGCTGCTAATCAGAACAAAGACGAGCATGTTGATTATTGACTCTGTGTGTGTGTGTGTGTGTGTGTGTGTGTGTGTGTGTGTGTGTGTGTGTGTGTGTGTGTGTGTGTGTGTGTGTGTGTGTGTGTGTGTGTGTGTGTGTGTGTGTGTGTGTGTGTGTGCCCGTGCGTGCGTGCGCTGTGTGGCTGCGCACGCATGCATGTTTGAGTCTGACGGCCGGGCTATAGACTCGTCTGTTTACACCACAGATATGTCGTCTCCGCCTACAGGAAATGCGTTCACTGCGACCAGGGGACGCGTCTCTGCACGACGTGCACGTGTCTATACCAGGCTTTTCAAAGCGTGCGTGTGCGAATACGCACACACACACTTTTAGATCCAGTCCTATTTTAAAGTCTGCATATGCAGGGCTCGCGTATCCGTGTATTACACGCACACGCGCTCCGTGTAGCTCAGCCGTGAGTAGGGATGGAGCTCGTTAATTGTTATTGATAACGATCACCTTATCGAGCAGGCTTATCGAGCCGGGTCCTTATCGAGCCCACTATCGAGCATTTGCTATTCTTTTGTGGAAAGCTGGGAGACAATACATTCTGAACAGAACCTTATTTTTATTGGCCAGTTGTGAGTTTGTGTGCCATGACACGTGTGCGCACACACGCACGCACGCGATAAGACCTTTTGGCTCGATAAGCCAAAAGTGTATTGATACTCGGGTCTCAATAAATGCCGAACCGGGTTTGTAATGGACCCGATGTTTGGGCTCCATCCCTAGCCGTGAGGGAGTGGGGGTGAGCGAACCTGTGAACAAATATATTATTACATCGTAATGTAATGAATACAGTAATCAGAAGGTGGGAGAAGAAAATTCACACAGTGGATCCACACAGCAAGAAGAGGTGAAGAGACGAGAGAAGAGAAGAGGTGAGCGAAAATAGATGAAAGAATGTGATCAGACAGGAGGTCGCTGATGAAGCCTCTGATTAACCCTGCTGTATACTTTGTTGGCTGCCGTCTATACTTATTACTTACAGTCAGACAGACAGACAGACAGACAGACAGACAGACAGACAGACAGACAGACAGACAGACAGACAGACAGACAGACAGACAGACAGACAGACAGACAGACAGACATTTCCTTGCAGTCTGCCTGTGAGGGTGAATTAAAATTAATCAAACCACTTCATTACACCCCCCTTCTCATTATTATTAGTATAAAGAGGGTAATCTCAAAGCTACGCCTGAGCATTATTCATTTTCAGTCCAATTTAAATTCCCCAGCCTACTGAAATGAGCCTCTCTTCCATTCTCTCCTGTCTAACACACTCGCTCATGTCCCTTCCAGTATTTTCTGAGAATAATAATGCTGATTATCAATGTCATGCATTGTTTATTTATTTCAAAAGTACATGTTTGTGTATCTTGTTTGTGTCTGGGTTTTGTTGAGCATGCGCAGGCATGATTGTTTGTGCGTGTGTGCAACAAAAATGACAGATTAGTGTGTGATTTACATTCAAATTACGTTGTGTGTGTGTGTGTGTGTGTGTGTGTGTGTGTGTGTGTGTGTGTGTGTGTGTGTGTGTGTGTGTGTGTGTGTGTTTGCAAGGCACAGGTGTGTATGCATGCACGCCTGCATCACTTTGCATGCAAATGCCTATTGAGGACGACAGGAGAGCGCAAGCGAGCCAGAGAGGACAGACAGGAGGAAGCGACTGACTGGGAGGATGTGCAGAAGGACTGAAGGGGGGGTTTGGGGCTCTGGGTGACAGAGCTGCAGGCAACGTGTTTGTACATGTGTCTGGAGGCAAATTAATCACACGATGGTCTCGACTAACTCCATTAAAATGCTAATAGGGGAGGAAAAATGCAGATATTTCCATATATTTTCAATGACGTTCCCATGCAGCCGTAGGATTTTTAATGTACAACGTGCAAATGGGCAATCCGACGAATCCCCCTAATACAGACTAACTACATATCTGATCGATTTAAGGACGGAGATGAAATGAGCTATAGGCCAAAACGTGAATTGTTATAGCACCACCAGGAAGCCAAATTGGAGCAGAGGTTCCTTGGCTTATTGGGAGTATGCGTGCATACTCATGCTGATCAATGACTCACTGAGAATAGCTGTTCACAGACGGATGGACAAACCAACGGACAGACTGACAGACGCAAATACATAACCTCTGGCCTTCTACCATCCAGCCTGGCGAAGATGAAAAATAGAAACACTCACTAATACTATACCCACAACCTTAACTTTGCTGTTTCCTCACGTGTTTTGGGAATGCCCAGTTCTATATTCATATTGGAAGGAAATTCATGAACATTTAGAAGCAGTGTTTGGGATCACGTCAGGTCCGTTGTGTTGTATTAACAAACACATTTAAAGTATATCAAGAAGCCTAAAAACGATCACGTCCATGCAGAGTGGGAAGAAGATTATTTTTTTCACAATGCCGCATTCCAACTGCGTTTGCCTTATATTTAATGTCAGCGCCTTTGCAAAGAAAGTAAACGTGGCGAGACATTTTACTTTCGCTTCATAAAAAGTACAACAGTAAACAGTGAAACCATTCCGGGTCAGCTCATTTGAGATAAGAAATCCTTCCAAGATGGACAGATGGTAAAAGACGCCTTCCTTGAGGCAGAGGACTCGTTATTTCATGATTTAAAAAACCTACCTGAAATAGTATCAGCTGTCAAATCCCAAATCCCCCAGAAACACTGTTATGAAGTGATGGCTGGTGATTTTTTTTTTTATTATATTTTTTATCCCACGATTTTGTAACCCATTTTTCACCCCTGTGTCAAGCATCTAATGTGATCCTGGGCTCTACACACCCTCCACCAACCTAGTCCCCATATATGGGGGACAAGGGGAGAGCAACGGACTTGAACTCATGCTTCCTTCTTGCCTGAGTGTCCAAGTTGCTCCTTTACACCTGACAGGGGGGAGTTTCCCTGGTTGGACATAGCGCGTGGAAGGAACACGTTATTCCAACCAGTTCCTTTCCCCTCCATCAGGCGCCCCGGCTGGCCAGGGGGAGGCAGTTTAGTGACCAGGATTACTGCATGTTTTTTGTGAGGGTACCTGGCTGGTGATTTGATGCAGCAACTGCACACAGTCTAATGATTAGTGTGCAGTGCAGGTTGTGTGCAGTAGAGTTCTGTAGCACTGCTCTACCATAGCCTGCATGGAATGAAACGACTCACTACTACTACTGCAATTGAGGTCTGAAGAAGCGTCAAAAGAGCTTCAAATCAAATGGCCATGCCTTTTCGGCCTGGCGGAGACGGAGATATCCCTATAGCAGGGGTCCTCAACTAGAAATTATGAAGGTCCACAAATATTTTTGAATAAGACCGAGGTCCGGTCCCATGCGCGGCGTCCATCGGAGAGCGGGGCTCTATGCCCGTTTAGTATGGTCAAGCCAAGCTTATACAAATCAGATCCCCTTCCACCCAACCAATAATGGGGTGCAGAGTGCAGGCCCGGAGTGGAACTCCAAATCCAAATCACACTGCGCGCGCACATAGCGCGCACCAGAATTTTGGGGGCCCTTGGGGGACATTTTGGGGGCCTTTGCAGCAATTTCACATGAGAAATGTACCATCTGATGTTATTTATATTATTAACTTCTTCCCTCCATTAACATAAGACACACAATGTAGTTGTGCTGCAGCAACACTGCCTGAATTGAATTGAAATTGACTGTGGCTGGCCTGGCCTGGCCTGTTTTTTTTTTTTTTTTTTTTTTTGCCTAGGGTCCGCAGAGAGGTGGTCCGCGGCCCGGTCATGGACCGCGATCCGCCAGTTGAGTACCCCTGCCCTATAGCCTCTCTCTGTCCTTTTCTCATTCCCCTCACAAAGGCTGGCTTTGTGATTAATCCATTTTGGGCGTTAGCATTATGTTATGCCTTAGCTATTGAAAAATAGCAGATCTACAAGCTCATAGCGCGCCACCGACTCACCGAGTGGCGCGCTACGAGCTTGTAGGTCTGCTATTTTTGAAAAATCGACTATCAACGACTGACACAGAAACATAGCTTTTTCAGAAAACTGTCGGGATGTAGAAGACATTTTTAGAATCTGATCTCAGGTCAGAATGGAAAACTGTCAGGATGTAGAAGACATTTTTAGAATCTGATCTCAGGTCAGAATGGAAAAATGTCAGGATGTAGAAGACATTTTTAGAATCTGATCTCAGGTCAGAATGGAAAACTGTCAGGATGTATAAGACATTTTTAGAATCTGATCTCAGGTCAGAATGGGCTAATCACACACACAGCATTGCTCACCTAGACTGGTGGGCTTGATGAGCTCGTCCAGCATGTCGTAGAAGGGCAGCCGTTGGAGCTTGACGTCCGGGTGGACGGGGTGCAGCGCCGCCGAGGCGGCGGTCATGTGATGCGTCAGACCGCTCAGCTCGTGTTTCCCGGGTCCGAGCAGCGACAGGGGCAGCAGCGCGGCTGGTGACGGCGCCCCCCCGCCGTGTCCCGCGTGACTCTCGTACACCAGCTGGGTCAGGCCGGCGGTGGTCAGTGCAGCGGACCCCCCGCCCCCGGCCCCGCCCCCTCCCGAGGCCGGGTGATGGGGCCCGCCGGCCAGCGTCAGTTCCGAGGGAGAGACCATCTTGGCGGGGAAGCGTCGTCGGTACAGCTCTTTGATCTTCATGTGCACGGCGGGGCTGCAGCCTCCCTTCAGGAGGTGCAGAGCCTTGGTGAGGAGTTCGTGCTTGCGTCCGTGCTTGTTGCGTCCGGCGTATCCCAGCAACACCTGCAGCTCCGACACCCGCAGGCTCATCACCATTTGCTGTTTGAGTTGATAGGAGGAAGAATTTTAAATTTTTTTAAAGGAGAGAAAGAAAGAGAGAGATCATTAGTTGTCGAGCTCAACAGGGAAAGCAGTGGACAGCAGGATCACAGTAGTATAGGAGTAATGTTATTAAATGCCACAGATTCAAATCCCCAGACATGCTGAGACTGGGAGAGTTAGTCGAGTGACTAGCTTAATAGTTTCCCATTCTTTGACAACTGGTGTCGAGGGTCTATGCTATAAATCTACCGTGGCCTTTGAGCAGCCAAACACATCCATTAGACCATTGATGACAAAGCACAAATAGAGGGCTGGACAATATAGAATCCCATTAGGGTAATCCTGTTATCCATCACTAGCGTGTGTCTGTCTGTGTGTGTGTGTGTGTGTGTGTGTGTGTGTGTGTGTGTGTGTGTGTGTGTGTGTGTGTGTGTGTGTGTGTGTGTGTGTGTGTGTGTGTGTGGCTGTGTGTGTGTGTGTGTGTGTGTGTGTGTGTGTGTGTGTGTGTGTGTGTGTGTGTGTGTGTGTGTGTGTGTGTGTGTGTGTGTGTGTGTGTGTGTGTGTGTGTGTGTGTGTGTGTGTGTGTGTGTGTGTGTGTGTGTGTGTGTGTGTGTGTGTCTGGCGTGTGCGTGCGTGCGTGCGTTAATGATGATGATATTAATGAACTTTATTATGTGTTTGGAATCCGTCCAGTATTTCACCACCAAAACGACATCTTACATTCCAAATAATAGAGCACTTATGTTCTTTCTGCATTATTTCTTGCCACCCTTG
Organism: Protomyctophum parallelum; assembly: GCF_964188405.1. Lineage (NCBI taxonomy): Eukaryota > Metazoa > Chordata > Actinopteri > Myctophiformes > Myctophidae > Protomyctophum > Protomyctophum parallelum. The sequence continues at coordinate 33,234,130 of NC_139699.1, forward strand.
TCTTAGACTATTTTACACTAAACTATTTATTAATTCAAGAATAAAATAATGTTTTTACAGCATGTCCGTGGTCAACACACAAAACACAGACTTGAAGGTGATGCCATGGAATTAAACTGTTGCCATAGTTTAACTATGATGTAATGAAGGCATGGATGAGAATGTCAGACCTACATTTACAACAGTATACTGTAGGCTACATGTTACATTTACCATTACTAGTATGCTTTTTGTTCATTGAATTGTACATAGATGATGATAATGCCGTTTTCAAATTTGGCAAACTTTCCATTTTATTTTTTGATTTTCAGATCAGTTCAGTTAAACATACATGAATGAAACAATAAATATAACTGTAATGATAAACCTTAATTTCGTCTCATCTTTCTAAATACACTATTTGGGGATTTAGCAGTGGGGAAGGGTTGTTCCCCCACTAAAGTTGGTATTTTGGTTACCTGTCTAAATCCCTAAAACACCTCCGTTACCCGTTATATTATGCATAGGTGTGGTTTGGGCGTTACAATAATTGACCAATCACCAGCCCAACATGCCATTGCCTTTAAGAGATCCCATAACCGTTGACCGTTATGCCCAGTTCTATATTGATTCATAGCCTTACGGTCTATACAGCCCATGGAAGAGCGATGTGTCGCTGCCTTGAAGTCTTGATGCACCATTTGCTGCTATGGGTGAACGAGCAAATGGAATCGTGCACGCTGCACAAATTTGCCTGGCACAAATAACGTCTTTGACTATACAATTATATAAACACAATGGACACAAGGAACGTGGCAGGCTATGTTTGGCTATGTGCATAACTAACTGCAAGTCAATGAACCAATCAGTAGTACATGGTCAGTATTTGACTAACATTTCTAATTCATTCATTTATTTAGTTGCTAATAATTTAACTGTAATCAATTGTTTTTAGACCTATTGTTTTTTTATTGCTATAACATTAATGCTAAAAACAAAACTATAAACTACTAAAAAGGAGAAAAACAAAACAAAAAAATAGCTTCTGACAAATCCCAGTGGTTATAATGGTGGGGCCAGTGATCTTGAAAATCCACTGTCCCTTAATGTCTACCCCTGTTAAGGTTATAAGGTTTCCATTAAGGTTATAATTTAGTTAAAACCCATTTTGGGCGGGAACCCGTTTTGGTGTTAGCATTTACGTTATGCTTTAGCTATTGAAAAATATCAGATCTACAAGCTCATAGCGCGCCACCGAGTGGCGCGCTATGAGCTTGTAGGTCTGCTATTTTTGAAAAATCGAAGAACGACTGACATAGAAACATAGCTTTTTCAGAAAACTGTCAGGATGTAGAAGACGTTTTTAGAATCTGATCTCAGGTCAAAATGGGTTTAAGGTTATAATTTAGTTAACTAAATGTTTTCTCACCCTTTACTTTTAGTCTTAGTTTAATTATAATAACCCTGGCAGGCTGCTGCTGACCAACAGAGCTCCAGTATATATTATGCACAATGACAACAGTATCAGTGGAAGCAGCCTGCAGGCCAACTACTGTTTACAGACCAAACACAGAGCACCTTGTTTATGCTGCTTCATATTCATACACAAACCTGTGTGCACTGCATGCATACATACACACACAGTGACACATGCACACGCACACATACACAGTGACACACGCACACGCACACACACACAGTGACACACGCACACGCACGCACACGCACGCACACACACACACTAGGGATGCCAGGGATTTCAACGTCTTCAACATTTTTCAGGCGAAGGACCTCTTAGCTGAGAGAAATGAAGCACCCGCCAACACTACATTTCATAGATGGCCTCATGCTATAGACCTGTTTGACAGCACTATCATGTGTGTGGGGTTGGGTTCATGTTAATATGTATTGTATTCTTAGACATTTAACCACTTAACCCATTCTGACCTGAGATCAGATTCATACGAAGTTTCCGCCGGACACGCACTGGTCCTGATGAACCCATTCTGACCTGAGATCAGATTCTAAAAATGTCAGTCGCTCTTCGATTTTTCAAAAATAGCAGACCTACAAGCTCGTATCGCGCCACTCGGTGGCGCGATATGAGCTTGTAGATCTGCTATTTTTCAATAGCTAAAGCATAACATGATGCTGACACCAAAATGGGTGCCCGGTCAGAATGGGTTAAACCATCAATATTGTGTAAACATGACTCTGTATGTTGGCTCTGTACTACTTGGTCTGCTCTTTTTTTTCACTCTACACTACATATACAATACCTCTTCCCCAAAAATAGGCGATAAACAAGTTCACAACGCATTCAGTGTGCACTCTTTACCTCAAACCACGGGTGCCATTCAAGATCTTTCTTGATCACAATTCCATTTTAACCCATTTAGGACCCATTTAGGACGCCGCATTTTCACGATTTTTCAAAAACAGCAGACCTACGAGCTTGTAGATCTGCTCTCTTTCAATAGCTAAAGTATAACAGTTAAAACACCAAAATGGGTTCCCGCCCCAAAATGGATTAAGGTCACACATTTGATCCGATTACATTTTAATTTTGATAAAGGTTGGACACTAGTACTAATGTAATGTACATTGTACACAGCTATTTATGCTGCCTGCTACGGTAGCACTCAAACACATCTTGACCAAAAAAAAACATTATAAATACAATAATTAATTGAACAAATCCACTACAGAACAGTGCAGAAATGGGCAATGTAACAGTGGTAATTGTAACACCTATACACAGTCACAAGTTAACAAAGAGAGAAATGCCTGTCGGTCTCAACTAGGCACATAGACAATGCGCCCAGAATTTTGGCAAAACAATACTTCATGCATTTCTGATCCATTTGGCTAGACACTTGAATCCAGTGCCAGTACCCAGCCTATCTCACTACCTCTCCATCTGGTCGAAAATTTACATAATTTTGATTTCTCCAAAATGGGTGTGGAACAATTATTGACCAAAAATGTAATTCATAATTTTAATTATTACACTATATCAACATGCACTGCAGCACTGATTAGCTACACCTGGCCTACGGAGCACCTGCTCCATGGATTACACCTCAGTAATGGCCGCGCCCAGGGAACCCCTCTGTGAATCGGTCCATAGGTGGTGCTGCACATTGTAAAATAAAAATATACCACTCAAACAGGCCTTGAAGCATATGATCAAGTTACTCAAAAAACAAACAAGAAGAAAGGCCATCTATATTAGTCTCTATAGAGCAATGTTTCCCAAATTGGGGTCCAGGGACCCCCAGGGGTCCTTGAGGAAGTTCCAGGGGGTCCCCAGCTAAATAATAGTTTGGAACCAAATGGACCCTTATGGGTATGTAACTCTGAGAGTGTACATTTGTACACTCTCAGAGTTAAATTAACAATGATTTTACAATATAAATTGGGGCTCCTAGCGATAGAAATGCCATTAAATGGGGACCTAATGCAGGTCAAACTGGGGGTCCTTGAAATTAAACGGGTTGAGAATCTCTGCTAGAGCCGTAAAAAGCTTCTCTTATGGGGGTCCCTGGCATATCTCATCAAATGGGGGTCTGTGGGCTAATTTGGGGGTCCTTGACATGAAAAAGTTTGGGAACCACTGCTATAGAGGCTTATCTGTGCCAGTAGAGATTACCTGATGGTTTATTTAGTAGCTCAAATAGAGATGATCATAGTCCTACAGCCTACAGAGAGGTACTACGTAGCCGAGCACAAATGTAAAAGGATAACACAAAAATCACCAGGTGCTTGTTCCATTGTACTCAAATCATCAGTAATTAACCTACAATTGTAGAGATTCTGTCCTGAAAATGTGGTGTATTTTTCTCCTGCAGCAATTTGTCTGAACTTTTCGCACAGACAAAATGAAAGCCTGGGTATCGAGGCTAGCTTGTGTGTTACTTTGGCTGTCCTTAACCCCCAACGGGTATGGACTAGTACATATAATACAAACAATACAAATACTATAAAACATATTTCCTATATGATTTGTTGTTCCTGCTGGTGAAATATTATGAAATATTCAAGGAGGTGGCCACTGGCCAGTGACAAAACAGAGTATGACAGAGCCTGCATGTGAACCCATACTCCCCTCCCTTCAACTTCCACTAAGCAAATACACACAGAGACCCGAGACAAATATAAATACACAAGTGCAAGTTCTGCTTTACATTAAACACACACACACACACACACACACACACACACACACACACACACACACACACACACACACACACACACACACACACACACACACACACACACACACACACACACACACACACACACACACACACACACACACACACACACACACACACCCTTTCACCATACTGTGGATGACTGGACAGAATGTTTAACATTCCTCTAGCCTGCCCTGAGAGAGAAAAAATTGAAAACATAGATAAAACAAACAGGATGAAGAGAAAACAGTGGCGCTTGACCCAAAAACGTGAGATAGACAGAGAGCAATGCATTTACTTTTATATTGACCATTGCCTGCCCTTGCTCGTTCTTCTACCATACAAGACAGGAGGTGTGGAGGCACTGGAGGCTAGTATACATTGTTCTTTCCACTCAGGATTCATGAGGTTCTGTCATTGTAATTACACGCATTGCAGTGACAACTAAACTACACTAAAGATTTTAGTCTAAAATAGTGCATATAGCATGACAAAAAAAATGAGGCATCTTTGGGAATTTGCTTGATTCTATTCTTTTGCATAATAACTTTGGCGTATGAACGGGAAGTACCAACAAAGGAGGTTGAAGGTAAACAAAAGAGGAACGGTCCAATGTAAAGAGAACAATAGCTGATCTTCGTTCTACTTTCACATTGTGCAGACTGAACAGCTTCTTGCATTCTGTTTAATCCTTGGCCTGCATTGAGCAGTCAAAGCGGGTGGCATGAGGCAGTGTTATAACGGCTGCAGGTACACAGCACAAGGAACTGAAATCATAATAAACCCAAACAAAGACCACCAAAAACCACATAAAGAGGTGAGGAGCTCTGGCCATATTCACACTCACTCCAGTACGTCTGCTGTCTTGCGTGCGCGTGCGCGTGCGAGTGTGTGCGTACGTGAGTCAGTGCGCGCATTTTCAGTAGTATGACAGGAAAATAACAACAAGGCAAAGGCACATGCAAGATAGAAAAACAACCAAGACCGAAACTGTGTGGCAGAGAAGGAAGGCCTGGCCTGCCTGGGTTGGGAGCATTAATTCACTATCCTACAGAGGGAGGGGGAGGGTGATGGATGGAGTGAAGGGGGATGGGTGGAGCAAGAGAGAGAGAGAGTGAGAGTGAGTGAGTGAGATATATATATATATATATATAGAGAGAGAGAGAGAGAGAGAGAGAGAGAGAGAGAGAGAGAGAGCCTCCAAAACAAATGAAATTTTCTACAGCTCCATAGAGAAAACACAGGGGGAGGTGTGTGTGTGTGTGTGTGTGTGTGTGTGTGTGTGTGTGTGTGTGTGTGTGTGTGTGTGTGTGTGTGTGTGTGTGTGCGTGCGTGCGTGCATGCGTGCGTGCGAGCAGGCACACGCGCAGACACGCTCATGAAAGCAGCAGGGGAAGGAAGGAAGTGGCAGCTTGGATGGACTTGGACACATTTTCTGAGCGAAGTGAAAGCTTTGAGTTATCTCTCTCTCTCTCCTCGCTACACAGTCACACGTGTGTGTGTGTGTGTGTGTGTGTGTGTGTTGTCACTGCTGTTGTATTCTATTGACTCACCTGCCAGTGAGGAGCCACCACCGGGAGGACGTAGAGCCTTCGTCCTACTCCTCCCGCCCAACACTCCCTGCTGACACTGACAGGTGCCACCCCGGCCTGTAGGAATAAATGCAGTGATATCACACTCCCTGCCCGACATCCCTCCCCCGAACACGGGCCGATTGGGGATGATCGACAACGCCAGATGCACAAAAGTCATAGTATGTTGCAGGTAGTCTATATCGTCTACTCTACTAACCCTAACCCTAAACCATGGCCGACTTCCAACTCAACTAGGGAATGTTGGAACTTGGAAACGTTCCCTGATGAAGACTCGTTTGAGTCGTTTGGAACTCTTGAGTGCTCGGTTAGCCGCTCTTTCTTTTGCATTATTATAGTCCCAAAAACAAAAAGCACCATCCGTACTTTTGTCCACTGACCTTTTTCGGGTCATGTGTTTTACCGTTACTGAAGATGAAAAGAAAATAGGCTATTTGTATTTATTAGACCCACTTATTATTTTAAATGGAGATGCTACTTGGTGATGGCTTGCTATTTGAATATGCTATGCTCTATTACCTCTATACCAGTGTAACACGTCAGATGAGAGTCATAGAGAGAGATATAGAGGAGAGGTATTCAGATAGATTGAATTTGAAGGCATGGTTAGTTGCTACTAAAACATCCCCACAAAGGCAAGCAGCACACATGCAAACCAGCTCTGGCACTCTCTCACAAACACAGACACAAACTAATACTACCTCACCCACAGTGAATACAAACAAACACCTGCTGTCCAGCTTTAGCTTTATAGTCAAAAGCAAACAACCAGGAAACAGGTGGTAAAATGGAACAAATAAATGGAGCAACAAAAAAAAAGCCAAATCAAATGGGTTCAGATCTGAGCCAAGTCTCCTGCAGGGGGTGTGTATGAAGTCTGTTCTGGACGAGTCTCCAGTTCAGACAGCATAGAGCTCCACACAAATCAACACTGTAGAGCTACAACTATCCTATAGATCACTTTATCAATTCATCAAACAAAAAAAAGTGCCCTTGTTTTCTGTCTCTCTTTCCATCTCCAACAGGCAAACATGCACCAGCAGCTGCTCAATCCATTCCTGACATACAGCGATGCAAGTGATAAAACATTTGTATTCGGCATCCTAACCTTAAAATAGTTCATATTTGTCTCAAGGAGAGGTGTATTTTCGAGGTAGAGAGGCATCAGTTTATTAAGACTGAAGGAAATTCAACGTTCAGATGGCATAGTGGGCGGACAGCTTCTCAATTGCTGCCAGAGCCCTGCACGAGTCCAATTTTGGAAACCTGCACAGCCGCCCCGCTCGTCAACCATCAGTTCCGTGGATCGCCCTGGCTGTTACCCGTGATTACTGTATATAAAAATCAAAACCAGATCCGCCCCGGCATCAGAAAATGGGCCCGTTGCCCGCCCCGTTACCTGTTCGTATCACCAGGACCGCTCGCTGTCTTTGACTGTATGTCATTCAACACTACATGTGGTGTGGTGTGGTGGGCGGGCAGCGGTGGGGCGTCTTGTCGCTCACGGAAGACTACTACTGCTATATTATTATCATTAGGCCTAAAAAAAAAACGTTGGTTTCCGATTGGCTGTCATTTTTGGGCTGAGTAGGTAGGGATTTTTTTTTTTTTTTTTTTTTTCGTGGGAAGGATGGGTAGCAAGGAATATATTTTTTTTTTTTTCGTGGGAAGGATGGGTAGCAAGGATTTCTTTTTCTTTTTTTTCCTACGGCAATGATGGATAGGCTTCTTTTTTAATAACTTAAATATTTGCCTGAAATACCATCTTTTAAATAATGAATGGTTCAAGTACACATAACACTGTATGCCTAGAGCTAAACATTTGAAAACTTTGAATAGAATGTCCACACACTGGTTGAATACTTTAGAGTTTTAATTCAACTCCAAACCAAAGTAAAGTGCTGCATCACTCACATACCAAAAATAAATACAAATGTAAAAAAAAAAGCATCAAAGCATATAACTTAAGTTAACTTGCCATATGCTTAAATGTTCTATACGCCCATCGATTAATCCGCAATAGCTCGTTTTGGAAGCGTCGGGGCTTAACGAGACACTGCTGTCTCGTTGAACCCAGCTGGGTGAATAACCTAAATCAACGTCACCACGGTAAATGCTCCATATAACTATGAAAGCGCTAAATGTTATCATGATTTCCACCTAAATGGCATTATATATCAACAAGGATAGGATGATTAAAAAAAAAGATTAGCCTTATCCAAGGCTATGTCTGTATCAGAGAATTACGTTAGAACTTTAGTTAAACTTTCAGTGCGACGCATTACTTTACCTGGGTTAGCTTACATCTTGCACTTGACTGTATTTATAATCCCTTGGTGTTTCGTTAGCGCGAGGTGACGGAAATAGGCTACAGACAGCTCGTAGTGATAAACACTAACACGTGAAATGCTACGATAAGGAAGAAAGGATTCGGCCGTGATGTCACTGCTATGCAACACGGAAGTAGCACAGCAGCAGAAAGAACGCTATTGTGAAGGTCAGTGATGTGACATCAGTGATGGCGGACTGAACTCGTCTCCGCTGTTGAGAAGCACCCAGTTGCCATTTATAATATCCTGCAGTGCGCTCTGATTAAAATGTTACCCACCCGCGCTTCGTTGTGTTCCGCACCCGCTAACTTATGAAAGTAGAATTTTTCACCCGTTTTGACCCGTCAATCTACCCTACTATCCGTGGATAACCGACCCGTTGCAGGACTCTGATTTCTGCATCAGTTATTTTTGCTAATGCACTTCATCTGCAAAATTGTGTTTGTATTTGTATGTACGGGGCGGCGGGGGGGCGGCGGTGGCTCAGGGGTAGAGTGCCTGGATGGTAACCGTAAGGTTGCCAGTTCGAACCCGGGCTCCCCCAGAGTTACTGTCGAAGTGTCCTTGAGCAAGACACTGAACCCCTAATTGCTCCCGATGTGCTAGTTGGTGCCTTGCATGGTTTCCGCTGCCATCGGTGTATGAATGTGTGTGTGAATGGGTGAATGTAATGCACAATCTCTGTAAAGCGCCTTGGATAAAGGCGCTATATAAATGCACCATTTACCATTTACCATTTACATGCACAATATTACCTGACCATAGAAATCCTATTCTGCGCTAGGGTAGAGTGCCTAATTCTGTGTGCAGCTCTCCCCATCCTTCTTCCCTCTACGTCCTCCCTTCCCCCCACCTCTTAGCTTTCCAGCTCCTGTGACTCAGGCTTACTGTAGCTCTAAAATACCTCCTCTCATTCTTCTCTGTGTGTGTGTGTGTGTGTGTGTGTGTGTGTGTGTGTGTGTGTGTGTGTGTGTGTGTGTGTGTGTGTGTGTGTGTGTGTGTGTGTGTGTGTGTGTGTGTGTGTGTGTGTGTGTGTGGCTCTCTCTGTGGTGTCAATATCATAAGAGCACAAAAGAGTTCCAACACAGGACAACGTTTCTTTGTAGGAGAAAATAAATTATTGGCCACATTCTTCCCCTAGGAAGCCAGCCAGACTAAGTCGAACCAGTGCCACCTCGACTTAAGGTAGGAGTCTAGTCCCAGCTTGTCAGAGAATGATACTGCATGTAAAACACAAACCTCAGATATTTAAGTGAACAAGAATTGATGACAGCCAGCAGGGGTTTGTGATTTGATGCCAAAACAGAGGATGCAAGTGCTGCTGGTAGAACATGAATGTGGAGGGAGCAGACCAGGAACTGGGATAGGATGGTTCCACTACAATCAAGTGGAGCCAGACAGGAAGCCACCTGCTGGATTATTACATACTCCTGCCCCCACCACCATGGCCTTGCTTAAGAAGAGGAAGGATAAATAACAGAAATACGAAATAAAAGGAACACAAAGGCAATGAGAAGAAAGGACTGGGTACCAATCTGCAATCTGGTGCAGAATCCAATGTAAAACAAGAACTGGTAAACATGCTTAGAGCTGCACCCTTCCCTTCTGTCTGGTGGCGGTTTAGAGAGGTTGGTGGAGGGCCAGATCAAAGAAATGCAGTAGAATGAGAACGTAGGCTGCACAAAGCAAGCTGGAGGAGAGCTGGTCCTCTGTATCATTAGAGGAGCCCACTGATGTTAGGCTACATCTTATGACCGCCTAGGGGCTGCAATTGCATTACTTTGGCCCAGCCTGGCCCTTCAATCAAAAAGAGAGAACAGTCTGCACCATCACAGGTCTGGTCTGTGCTGCAAGCATGCAGTCTTCAAATCTACTCTCAGATCTGCTCTGATCCACTGTGTGTGAGCTGAAGAAATTTCATTACAGTATTTGGCTTGCATAATATTGGAGCATGGTATGATTTGTGATACCCAGTGGCAGTGCATTAGCGCTGGAAGACAAATATAATTTGGAAAAACACTAATAAACTAATAATAAACCTTTTATAAATGTGTGATCAACAATAAAGTTTGAGTACCCACTGCCTGCACTACACACTTAGTCAAGTCACAATGATTATCTCATCTGCAAAACGTAATTTGATTAAAGTTTATATTTGAGAACCTTTAACTTATTTTATTTAAACATTATTCAAACATTTTCAAGCAGACGAACTGCAACTCTCACAATAAGAGTGCCCCATTTTTGAGTGGTGCAAGTGCAACCACTCCTATAGACAGCTATGTTTGTCCCTGGCTGTGTTCTCAAACTCTGCCCGAACACGACCTGGCCCGATCGGTACCGACCCGACCCAACGTGATCGGGCCGAGCCGGGCCCCAAATTATGCTAATTAGTCGGGCCGGGCCGAGCCTCGGGCTCGTGATTTTCCGTGATTTTGTTATTTTTTCTCTCTTTTTTTATTATGTGTTATTATAATAAAAATAGCATTTCTGTTATTTGTGTAATGTGATTGTGTTTACATGTATGTATGTATTATGAAGAGGGCTGCGCTAGGCGATTCACTTGTGACAGGAGGAGGACTGGAGGCGGGGGGGCGCATCGCACTGGCATTTTAGACTCGGAGGCCTCATACACACATGTGTACATGTGCCGAACCAAAGTGTTTAGTCAAACCACGTGACTTCCATTGGAAAAGCATTGAGCCATGAAACACAGACAGAACAGATCATGTCCGTCCGGCATGTGTGTACGAGGCCAGAGCAGCATGCAGCCCGTAGTCCCGCACTGCGCACAGGCAGTACAGTAGAGAGAACAGTGAACGGTGTCGGTGTGAGACTTGCTTGCTACCGCTAGTTTGCCTCTAACCAGTTAACTTGCCAAGTTATATGCTTAATTGTTTTATAAAAATCAATCGGATTATCACACGATAGCTGAAGCGTCAGGTTTTCGTCATGTTGCTATCTGAGCTATCTCATTAACCCAGCTGGCAGCGATGAATAAAACCAAACGATCCATGGTGATATAACTTAAACGCTACACGTAACAAGCAACTTCACTTCAGAGGAAACTAAAGGGAGGGACTCCGAGGGAGCTGTAGCTGCTATTCGTGTTTACTCAGCTGCAGTCACCACCACCACTTTATGGAATCCATTAGAATGATTAGAAATGGAACATTAATATCCTATTCTAACGAGAGTTACATCCATTCCTTTATTTCGATAAGTCCGTTGATCTCCGTTCTCACTTTCACACTGAACCATGAATGAATTGCCGTGCCGCCATATGGTGTATTTTTATGTTGTTTTTTTTGTCGGGCTTCAGGCTTAACATTATGGTTATTTTCAGGGTCGGGTCGGGCCTCGGGCCGACCCAGTTAGGGTAGGGCCGGGCCTTCATTTTTGGGCCCGTTGAGAACTTTATTCCCTGGGTCAGTCTGAGCACGAAATAGCGTTTGGTTGGTTCTCCTAACACACACACACACACTTTAACTGTATATACTGTATGATGATTTTGGGTGTACAGTACACATTCATCCAAGACCGGTAAATGCATCTGCTTCTGCTAAAACTCTGATGATTGTGTGTAAAAAAAACAAAAGATCCGTTATCCGTTTAGTTAATTTTAAATGCACGCACGCTGAGGAGACGGGAAGAGACGAGACTTTTTTTTTCTCTCTCACCCTCTACTGCAGCGCACAGCCTGCAGGGAACCTCTCAGAGAGAGGCTCTTTCTCTGTCTGTATGTGTCTCTCTCTCTTTCTCTCTCTCGCGCTTTAACCATAAAATGGTAATTGGTCAATACGTTATATTATTTCTATATAGTCCACATGTATGTCTGCCTGGCTGGGTCGGGTCTCTCGGAATGTCGGAAATAATCAGATCTTTGTCGGACTCGGGGCCGCAATTTGCTACCCATCCTTCCGGCGAAAAATAAAAATAAAAAAATAAATTCCCTACCGACTCAGCCCAAAAATGACAGCCTACCGGAGACCAAACTATTATTTTGTTAGGCCTTAGTAGATTCTGTGTTTGGTGGTTGTCCTGCAGTTTCAAAGTATGTCCCTATTAATAAGCTAACTAATAATACACTAGATAGAGGCAGGTGCATACAGTAGTCTACCTACAGTACCTAGACATGGTTTGGTTAAAGCAATGTTTTTCAGCTGAATCATTTTTACTTTTACATTCATTTTAAATGAGGGGCATAGTGACAGTGTAGCAGGCCTAGTTAAAGCTCTGCACACAAGTTGTACGCCGGTGGTAAGCCGAGTCCCTCTGGGACACACATTTATGCATTCTTGTTGATGTGTCTGACGTTAACACAAGATTTCTAAAGTCTGCAGTAAATCGATGCAAGCGTTGTTTGTTTGATGAAGGGGTTTTCAAAGAACAGCTTCATTTAGTGATCTGTCTTGATTTGGGCTACAATTTCAATTCTTTCAGTACTTCAAATTTGACTAAAACCCGAAGAGCGAGGAGTGAATTTGATAAAAGAATAATAACAACGAAGAAAACCTGCATCTTTCAGTTACAAATACAATAGAGCTCCAAACTGAGATATCTGAACTTAGGCGTGTTTCAACTACATTACATGAATGAAGGGAAGCTCCAACTTAGGGCCGATTCATACTCCTATTTCATCGCTGTTTCGGCGCTGTAGTGCCGAAATGATTTCGAAATGATTTCGGCCCCCCCCCCCGAACCTCAAATGACGTCACATTGTAGCCGAACCGACTTTTATTCGGCTCTAAAATAGGAGTATGAATCGGCCCTAAGTGATGCTTAACAGGAACGCATGGTCCGGAGACCCCCAGGGATACTTGAGGGGGGTTCTAGGCCCTAGGGGGTCCCCAGCAAAACGAGGAAATATAGTATCAACGTCAGTTTAACTACTTTAACCCTATATACTACAGAACATCAGCTATTTTAAAATAGCTGATCTACAAGCTTGTTTTTGTTGCTTTTCTACCCATGTTTCTCCTCAGATGCACCACAGGGACTTTCCTCCGAGGTGGTGGAAAGCCTGGTGAGGCGAGGTTACATGCTGGATAGTCTGCCGCGAGGTTATCTTTTTGCAGATAAGTAAGCATGGGATGGGACCGAGGCTACGAGGTTACTCTGTGGTTGGAAATAAATAAATATATATTTTAGTATTAGTTTACTATAATTAGATTAATACACGATAATCAACACTAAGACTTTAATTTAGAACACATCCAAATCAATTTATAGTTGTTCAATCAATTATTCAATCAAAGCAAACGGCACAAACAATATTAGTTTGCCTCTTCTACAAAAAATAAAGTTACAAGTTACTGCTGCGTGTTGCCATTCTCTTGTACTTATTATTTACCACCACGGAGTACCCTTGCATCTCGGAGGACAGGCAAGACAGGCAGTGTCGGTAGGCCAATCAGAGGCAGGCGGGGTGTTACCATGTCTATGCTCGGACGTAGAAAGAAATCACGCGCTTCAGGATGAAGCTGCTTTGTGCTCTATGCTCAACACAACATAGTTGAGTTTGTGCTGGTTTGTGCTCTATGCTCAACACAACATAGTTGAGTTTGTGCTGGTTTGTGCTCTATGCTCAACACAACATAGTTGAGTTTGTGCTGGTTTGTGCTCTATGCTCAACACAACATAGTTGAGTAGTTAGTACTGTATGTTTTGGGCTATGACTACAACAGATAGGTCATGCAGTATCAATGTCATGTTTTGCATTGTTTCTGCAAAGATTCTGTTGTGTGAAGCGAATGTGATTGATCACACACTTGTCCATCAAACAACAGCACAAGTTTTACGTGTCCTGGCATTTGGTTTCTGAGATGATGCACTGAAGTTCCCCAATCCAAACTAAAGTACTGTATAATAACCAGCTTGAGTTTGTGACACACACCAGACAAACACTCATACATACACATCTTCTCAACATATCCAAAGATAAAAACAATCATCAAGTACTTTAGGGATTTCTGAACAGACATCTCATGCTCTAGACTTAAAATAATACTGCACTGATAATGACAATGACCATGACAGAAATAGGCAGGTGCTTAAAGGAGGGAGCCGTGTAAAATGAAAGGGCCTCTGTATCATTAGGGATTAACCTAGCCACTGGCTGTACAAATAGCCTGTCTCCACCTGGAAGCCGCCAGTGAGTGCACAGACAGTCGTGTATTGACAGGTTAGTGCAGCAGCTGCAGAGTGAAGAGAAGAGGGTTAAGACAAACTATTGGAGTTCTAACCCTAACTCCTAGCACAACATGGGCTGCTAAAGGTTTTGATTTTAAATAAAAAGCAAATCAGGTCCAGTCCATGGAACTTCAACGTCTTCTAATGAAATTGTGTTAATAAAAAATAGTAATAATGTCTGGAATTAATATAGCTCTAGTACTCAAAGACGCTTTACAGATGCTTTTTTTAGGTAAAAACATAATAATTAAAAGCACTAATAACGAGTTAAAATCAAAGTCAACTTGGAAAGGTGATTTTTCTGAGCAATTTTGAAGGTAGGGAGCGAGGGGACACGTCTCTGATATGTTTGGGGAGTGCATTCCAGAGGAAGGGGGCAGCCACCGAGAAGGCCCGAGTACAGAGCCTGGTCTTGGGGACCTCCAGGAGGCCGGCATCACTGGACCTGAAGAAACAGGACCAGGCATGTGGCTTGTTCTCAATATCAACATATCCCACTTTCTGGGAGCTACACAAAGTTTGACTGAGGCCAAACCACATAAATAAAGTGCCTAATTCACTGCGTTACTGCAGTGCGAGAAGAAAACGTTTGACAGAACAAACTGGCAAGATGAGCAGCTTCAACTCTAGTCAACAGGAATGACTATGAGTTCAAATCAATCGCACAACAAGACATGCCATGGACCTTGAGGCTTACCTCACAACTCTCACTGTTACGTCTCCATTTCTTTTCCCCTTATCCACTGCAATAGTCTGTCTGATTCTTTACTTCCTATCCAACTGTAAATTTCACTTTTTCATCTTATCTTTGTTATGATGAACTTAGCATACTTGTCCCTTGTGCATTTCTCTCCACACACACACACACACACACACACACACACACACACACACACACACACACACACACACACACACACACACACACACACACACACACACACACACACACACACACACACACACACACACACACACACACACACTCTTTATCCACACAGACAAGTAATTTGTTACTAATACTTATGTAGATTTTCTTTTCTTACACAGTTAAGTAGAAAAACATGAAGTCGAGGAAGCAAGAATGCCAGAATAGAGCACTGAGAATATGAGAAAGAGAAAGAGCCTTCAGAGAATTCCTTAAAGGTATACTTAACCCCCAAAATGACTTTTCATCTAGCAGTTACTCACCCCATGAAGCATTGAATTCATTTTTTGTGTCACATTCCTTTATAGTGAAAGAAGAATAAAAAAAACTGAGAATATTAATGATTAAAATAGCAGTCCAATTAGGGTTCTAAAAAAAAAAATATATATATATATATATTTTTTTTTTTTTTTTTTTTTATGTTTTATCCCACAATTTTGTAACCCATTTTTTCCACCCAGTGTCAATTATCTAATGTAATCCTGGGCACTATACGTCAACCTGGGGGGGGGCAGCGGACTGACAACATACTTCCTTCTATGCATGAGGAGTCCAAGCTGCTTCTTTTCACCTGACAGGGGAGAGTTTCCCCGGCTGGAGGTAGCACATGGAGGGACTAGTTCCCCTCCATCAGGCGCCCCGGCTGGCCAGGGGCAGGTAGTTTAGAGACCAGGATTACTGCATGTTTTTGTGAGGGTAAGGGTACCTACCCTAGGGGACACGGGGAGAACATGCAAACTCCACAGACAAAGACCCTTTCGCCAAACCTGCCTCGGGTATGGCAACTGATGACGCGGAGGAGGGAACACACCCCCAGTGCCGACAGCGTCCCCAGCGGGAATCGAACCCAGGACCTTCTAGCTGTGAGGCGACAGCACTACCGACTGTGCCACCGTGACCCCCAAAAATCTATTTATAAACTCCAAAATCTATTTATAAACTTCAACACATCTCTTACTCACAGAACCAGTAAGACGCCCTGAGGGAGAGAAGCGACCTCGCCCTAAAGGGGTGTCTTGAGTCTACAGGGTTTGATGAGGTCAGATCAACATAATGGAATGTCAGAACAGGTCAGCTCCATATATGGAAGCAGGGGCAGTGTCTTGAGTCTACAGGGTTTGTTGAGGGCCCAGGTAGGGCCGGCCTTAATCTTCGGGTTTGACGATGTCAGAATGACATATGGAGCAATGGAGCATGTAATGTCACGACTCGAGGCGTGATGGACTGACAACCATATATGGAGATCTAAGGGTCTCCATGATGTCACATGGTGTCACAAGGCGTGACCATATATGGAGGCGTGATGTTACGAGGCGTGATATGGCCATATATTGACATTCCCATATATGGGGATGGGCCCCTGGCGATGTCGTCTACGTCGCGACTACTACATACATGCATAGTAAATGCGACCTGCTGGAGTCGCAATAATCTGTGCTTGTATCAGGTCTGTGTCCTCATTACTTCCAAAACATTGCATTTTAAAGACTCAATCATAGTCTGGATTTTCGGTGGTGAGGTGACCACCGCTCCGGTGGTGAGCTGACCACCGGAGCTGAAATAACATTGAGCGGTGGTGAGTAAAAACAGAGAGAAGGGCTGGAGCGGTGGCGGTGGTTTGCTCTTCACCGCGGCTTGTGACGTCACGTTGTAGTTCGGTGGTCACCTCACCACCGAAAATCCAGACTATGAATAGGCCTTCACACTTCCGGTATAAAGTCTCATGTACTACTACTTAGTTATGACGCACACACCTCGACGAACACATGCCATGCAGGTGAACTCGGCTGTGCTGAATCCCATGTGCTCGCCTTTGTTAGTGCATGATTATAACAGAAGTGTTTTAAATACTGAAGTTTCAGCAAAAAGGCATGGATTTTGGATGTAATGAATAAGGACACTGAGTCCTGACTGGATACTAAGAGAGATGAGTTGATGAGTTGATGAGTTGAAAAAACTAAAAACAAGGCACATCTTCCAAAAATGTAAAATAGGCTTTAAGCTAATTATTGTATCCACCAGCCGAAGGCATGGGGAGAGTATGTTTTGCACTCCGTCTGTCTGTCCGTCCATCCATGCTCGCGTGTGCGTGTGTGTCTGTCCGTCCGTCTGCGTACAGCTAGTCTCCGGCACCGTTAACCCAGTCGATGCCAAACTTTGCGCACACACTCCTTGGATGCCAACGATGAACCTCTGCCCCAAGTTTTCCGGCCTGTTATAGTGCCACCATGGGGCAGCTTTTCATTTTTACCTATAAATTACCTGTAACTTACCTATTTACCTATAACTGCGTGAAACGTTACACTCCCTTTTGACCTGCATTTTTCACATCTGCCTTTTATAGCGCCACCCGTAGGCCGACTTTTGTAAAAACAAGAAACTCCAGATTCTGTCCAAAAATCCCACAAATGGTTACACAGTATCTCTATAGTCATGTGCTGAATACGGATCTGTCCGATATTTCATATTCCATTCTAATTGGCTAACATTGTCTTTCAAAGTTTGCAGGATTGGCCCCATTTTGAACAAAAAGCCTCAAATCATGAATGCAGAGTGCAATTTACGTGAAATCTTTCACGCGCTTTCCTACTAGGCTGAGGAATATATCCCACCCTTTTCACATTGGCCTGTTATAGCACCACCAACAGGTGGGTTTTTTCCATCAAAAGGCGTAACAAGAAATGGCACCCTTTTCACATTGGCCTATTATAGCGCCACCAGGAAGCCACAACCTGACCTGGCCTGGTACTACTGGCACTTTTTCTAGTTGGCCTTAACCCATTCTGACCTGAGATCAGATTCTAAAAATGTTTTCATTCTGACCTGAGATCAGATTAAAAAAATGTCTTCTATGTCAGTCGCTCTTCGATAAAAAAAAAAATCACACCTGTGTGAACCGAGTGGTTCAACTCCCCTCTCCCTCCTCCTCTCTCTCTCCCCCCCTCCTCTCTCTCTCTCTGCTTTATTATGGATATCAATGAACCTAGACAGTCAGCAGTTGGATTTGCGTCCAGCAGGTGGCAGCCATGTCACATACTTCTGTCGTTCCAATTTCACGCATGCGCACACCACTCGTGCTCTTGGCGGATACATGATACGGACATTCCTGGTTGTAGGAGTGGTTGCACCACTCAAAAAATAGCAGACCTACAAGCTCGTAGCTATGAGCTTGTAGATCTGCTATTTGGCAGAGTTCTGGTCAACACCAGACCAGAACTATCACCATCACGGGACAAGGACTCAAGCAATCAATTAATACCTTTGCCACCACTATATTGATGGCAAGTATTTCCTACAGCTATAAGTCCAAAAATCTGAACTAACCCTTTAATTTTAAAGGCTAGTTCATCTATTCAAGGATTCACAGGTTGAGGAAAAAGTTGGGGCAGAGCAACAAAATGCAGTCTGAGATGGTCAATGGACAACGAAAGACCTTTAGTTAAGCTCACTAGTATCTCCCCAAGAGGGTATAAATGCCAACAGATATAGGGATAGGGGGCCCATCAAGTAAAGGAACTATCATTTTACTCTCTTTCAGACATTTTAATACCGGCATAAATGCCTATATATAATATAGAACAAACAGGTGGTTTGCAAATTACTGCACATCATCAACCACACCAACAAGTTAACAACTCTGCTCTGAATTCCACGTGTGACAGAAACAGAATATGAAATAGATCCTAAACCACCAAACATAAATTAGCTCCTCAGACTGTCTAGTAGTAGTGACTAGTCTAGTATTCACCATTTCACCAACCTGTGACCTGCACAGTTGGAAACCGAGACACGTCGCTGGATACCGTGCGTGTCTGTCGGCTCGAGTCGTGACTCGTATTAAGTAGGCTAATTAAAAACTGAACGTTTAATTTGCGTAACATTACTTGATGTTTATTAACGTGCAGTCAGTCAGGTTAATTGGATGCCAATGTAAACCCACGTGCTTGTGTTTATACAGACGTCAACAGGTAGAGTGAAGAGCAGATGCATCACTGTGCAAAAGGCATAAACGTTATCTTTACGCTTTTGCTTTATCAGAAATTAACATGCTTTAGTGGCTACTGGCTACCGCCAGTAATTGAAATGTGTATTTATACGCTACATGCACAACGTAGATATATTTCAGAACTGGAAGGAAGGTAACCAGCATGTTGCAAAAAAAAAGAAAAAAACACTTTGACAGCCACAATGTATGCGCAAAAACGCTCACTTTTCTTTCTTATTTCAAACTAATACGTTGCCTATCTGAGCGTGTTCGTGTGTGGTTATCGTGTCATTAGAGAACAAGTGGACTCCTCCGAATCCTCATCGCATGTAACGTTATAACTGATGTCTAAACACAACACAACGGACACTTAACGGAGAGCAAGCGGCTCTCAATGTCAACAAAAACATGCTCTCCCACGCTAGGGAATTCAACAAAGTTCCACTTTTGCTAATGCATTAGAAACACCTCCGACAAGACGTTACTTCTCTAAAGATGGAATTACAGAGGAGAATTGCAAGTTGGCACATTACAGACGCCTGGCAACTGTGTAAATTTATAATGATTTCAAGCTGCGATTTACCTTCAGTTCCGCACTCTCCGCCATCTTGTATTTCTATGCGCAAGCGTGATGAGGCGGCATCACGTGACTGGGTCGCGCACAACATCGCGTGAGCGCGCGCATAATGAGCGGGGTGCATTCAGGATGATACAGAATGTTGCAACTTGCAGTAGGCATAGGGTGACCAGTACCACGTCCAAATTTAGAGTATTTATATACTCTAACTAGCATCCAAACTGTTCATTTGAGGGACAGAAGTATCTCTTGTGTGGGACAAGTGGGACGGGTGTTAGCACTGCAGCTTATTGATTGATTGATTAACAGTTTGCAGAAATACAGTAGGCTACAACTCAATACAACAACTGTTAACTGTGAGTGGAAGACAATAGGTTTACAATAGGGCCCAGAGACGAAATGTTTTTATAATCGTCATGGGGGCGCCCCTCCTCCACCTGCTTTTTTAAAATTATTATTATAACTATTAGGGCCCACCATTTACCACTTAAGTTGATATTAATGTCGATGTTAATGTTGATGTCATATTTGCCCATTTTCTTATTAAACTGCTCTGGAACTCTGGAAATTTTGGTCATGGGTGGTCTGGCCTATAGGGGTTAATTCTCATGAATGAAAAAAGGAAAGACAACAACAGAAAGACAACTATTAGTGGACTAACTATTAGGGCATTTGAACACTGCTGCCTGTCAGTAGTGCTGCACGATTCTTGCTCAAATGTGAATCTCGGTTTTTCCTCCACAATAATAATATTGAGATGATCACGATTCACGATTTTCTATGAAAATATGTATTGTCTTTAGTCTATAGTCAGTTGCTGAACATTATACTACATTCAAAATGTGGCACCTGGAGCCATGTTGGCTTTAAACAGACAACGTCAAAGTGCTCGACTAAGACTCTCTCTGTTTTAGGCAGTGTGATAAAGACAGACTGCTTTCTCACTTTTCCTCTTGAGCCACACATGTTTAATTGTTTTTCATTTTCATTTTCATAACCTCATTTCATACTCAACATTCCCTCCGTATTCAGTCATTATCCAACAGTTTGCTGTTTAACTAAGTTAACAATCAGTTGATCTTGACTTGTTTTACAGTTATATTCATTCATTTCATTTCATCATTTGGACAGAGACAATTGGTTGGTCAAACATAATTTTATTCCTTTCAAAGTCAAACAGTTTTAAGTTATCATTACTATGTTGTCAACCACCCACTACTCACACCATCCTCATTTCCTGGTCAAAAGTACACAAAAGAGTTGATCACGACTGAATCCACTGCTCCTTTTATAGGTGGAGGATTCAAATTGGGTTGCACCATGTTGCAGGGGTGCATGTGTCTGGCAATAGCACCATGTTGCAGGGGTGCATGTGTCTGGCAATACCATAAAATACATACTATTTCATATGATTGCAACGAGACGGGTTGTTTAAGACCTGGTTTATTGATTACTTTGGTATTGACAAATATACTGTAAATGTTGGGAAATGTTTTCTGTGTTAAATGTTCACTAGATTTGTAAGTGAATGCTTTGGGGAAACCTAGCCCTGAAACATGACTGCCATGATGATTATCATGACAGTCATGCAGAAACTTAGCCCTGTTTTTGGCGCTCGCTGCATTTACAAGATTTCCGTATATATAAACATTCAGATTTCAAATATAAAGTCACAATTTGTCCCACGGGTGTTAGTTAGTAGCAGCGCCAGCGATTAGAATTGCTGCATCCCGCGTTCTTTAATAAAAAGCATTTTTATCCGAGCTCCCCGGCTACTTTTTTCAAACGGGGTTCGTTTGGGAAATCCACAGTTGCACACCGGGAGCGCACTCGCCTATTAGTCTGTATTGGCAGGGCGGTCAGCGTATATACCTATATCGAACACACCGAGTGCCACCCTACTCCCGACCGATAGGGGCGCGTAGTTGAAAGCCAATGGCAAAATAACAGCTCGGATAAAAATGCTTTTTATTAAACAACGCGGGATGCAGAAATTCTAATCGCTGGTGCTGTAACTAACTAACACCCGTGGGACAAATTGTGAGTACTTTATATTTGAAATGCGAATGTTTATATATTTTAATTCTTTGTAAATGTAGCGTTCGCCAAAAACAGGGTGAAGTTTCTTCATGACTCTCATATGAATACGAGTCATGAACCATGGCTAGGGGAAACCTGTCTCTAGACAGATGGTATGGGCCAATAGTCAGAGGCCTGGGTTTGAGTTGATGTAGTCAGTCCATATGGAGGGCTAAAACTGCCATAACTAAAAATAAATACATAAATAAATAAATGCAAAAATAAATAAATATATGCAAAGAAATGTGTAGAGGCATTCGACATCCAAACCTCTAACTCCACATGGTGAGGGCCCTGGGGTGTTTCGACTCGTACTCCATATATTACTCCAACAGAAAAGAGGTGCAGAGAGGTATTGTGGCTCAACTGGAGAATATTTATTCCCTCCAAAAATCTCCAAACAAAACATGAAATAATAAGTATGCAATATTGAGTAAGTGCGGCTAAGTGTATGCCTTCCCCTGGCTCACCAAACATTTTCCATTGTCTAAAAAATGCATGTCAAGTGGCCTTAAACAAGCAACCATGCTTCCTGGCTCCCAGTGAACCTTTCAAAATAAAAGTTACAAATAACTGTTCCAAAATCACTGCAGGGGAGCTTTTACTTTGAAGGGGAGAAATTATACAGGAAGTGCAAAAGGGCTCACTAAATTGACATGACATACTAGGGATTCTAATTAGAGGTGAACAAATAAAGAAAACATAAAACTGGCTCCAACATTCCGGCCCCTAATTGTTGGCTTTAGATTAAACAATTACAACATTGTAAAATTAAGATGGAGCCCAGTACCATAGTACATGATTTGGTTAGTCATGTCCCCAGGTGCAAGTTTGCCTAGTAACTCAGTGTCTTCCGTTTCCAAAGCAGCTTGTCTAACATTGAAGTCCAACTGTTTTGTTGAAGCCTCATTTCAGCACTTTTCTGAGTTTTTTTTTAGAGCCTGCTAGCTTGTTGCAGAAGAAGCACGCCCTGTCCTTAGTACAGACATGGCTGTCAGTGTCAGTAGACCGAGTGTGAACTTTGGGTACTACAGACTGTTTCACCTCTTCTGACGACTTCCGCCGTCGCTGAAGTTTGGTTTGATTGTATCTTACTCAACGGGACTTGTGCCACTGTGCCCTGTTGGTCATCAATGTGGCTTCTATGCCATTCCCTTCATCCAGCCTAGCCCTTCTGATTGGGGCTGGGTGAAAGAAGAATTGGGATGGCAGCCACTGTGGACCACCCTTCCAGAAGCCTCACAGAGCTGCTATGAACTGATACATTGTGGTTGCAAGAAAGGGTGCACGAAGCGATGCAAGTGCAAAAAGTCTGCCCTTTGTTCATTCTCAGGAGACTGTTAGGCCTCTCTAATAATGTCATTGCATGGTAGACACTCTTTACTGCAAATAGGATATGTTAAGAAGAGATGTCCAATGCTCAATCCAATTGAACACAAATGGTTGGGAAAATCCGATTTTTGTGTCTGTGTTTATGTGAGGTGTTTGTGTGACCTAATGACCCATGAAACCCAATTGACATATCTTCTACTGTTAATTTAACCTATTAAAGCAATTTGATGATGACTAGTGGGTTCCAGAACCCTTCTAATTGATATAGCCTACTGTCTTTGTGCCTGCAAAAAAGGGAAAATGCATGTTTTTGACAACCCGATGTGTACAGCCTCTAACCGAACGAGTTACAGACATCAACTCAGAAGTGGTTCCACGTCTGAAAACAAACTTCATAGTATATAGAAACACTGTAGAAAGTTTCATGCTTTAGTCATAAAATGCACAATAGGTTTGGTTAACTGCCGTACTACAACAACACTATGGGGATTAAGCCACGATTTGTACTGCATTCACAAAGCTGCATGGTTCTTGCCCAAAACTGCATGAAATTGGCATATATTTGGCATGTCTGTATAGGGGAGGCTTGTAGCTACCCCTGCAGCCCATTTCCATTCACATATATTGAAGTGACAGGTCAAGGGGTCATTCGGAAAATGGTTCATGGCCTTTTTTCCCCTCACGAAATGTTATTTTAACTTGAATCATTACGTATTGACCGCCCTTCCCGACATGGGAGCATGACATGGTTGGTCTCATTGGAAACCTGAGGTTGTCTAGAATAAAATGGTATGTTTACTTTTGGGCTATCTGGGCTATTGAGCGTGCCACAGTCTCTAAAAGGCGGGCTCGTAGGCGTTCCTGCCAGTAATCCCGCAGCACTTGTATGACTCATAAAACAGTGAAGAAAACACCAAAGGGACCATTTTTGTTCTTGGGATCATCAAAAGTATTATTTTAGAGGTCCTAAGGATGAATAAAAACCAGACTAGAAAAAAAAATAAGGGGGGTGCGCGTGGACCCCTCCTAGGGCTTCTACTATTCTCCAGTAGCCTGTCTGTCTCTCTGCACCTCCACTCTGGACTGACAGAGTCAATCTCTCCAGGTGGCCCAAACATTGTGATTGCCCATCACTCCATCAGCCAGGTGAGCTGTGGGCGGGGCTTCTCAATCACTGCCTGCTGTTGCTATGGCAACACATGCATCTCACTGGCTTCTTGTAGCATATAGTCCAGCAGATAATTAGGAAAAATTCGTAGAGCAGCAGATTGGTAGAAAATAATAAAATACATGAAAATGGAGCATAGCAAACAAAAATGCATAGAAACAATGTGACTCTGGGCACAGTTGTTACAGTGAGATGTGTGCAAACGGTGTGGTTTGGTAGGAGAAGGCAGACGGGGTGTTGCGCTGGCTATTAGTGTGGCAGGATGTGGCCCCCAAGGCCCCAACTTAAATAATACACATTGATTCTGGTTGAGTAGGTATGGTATTGATTATTAGAAATAGAATTTCCATGCCTTTTTCCATCACTATATGACACCCAATCTGAAAATTCCGGTTTTGACAGTAAAACTCTCCAACCAAAATGTATTTCAACCATGGGCCTTTCTGACAGTCCCACTGACTTGTTTCTTACCGACCCTTTAGCAACCATTCCGTGGTGGAAAAAGTACTCAAATGTTTTACTTAAAAGTAGTAGTAAAAGTATCAATACTGCAATATAAAAATACTCCGTTTTGTAAATGTCTGGAATTAAATAAATTGTTTCACTCAAGTAGGCCTTGAGTGAATGTACAAAAGTATTGACATCAAAATGTACTTAAGTTCTCATTGTGCAGAAGTTCCCATTTCAAGTTTTCAAATGTATAAAAATCTTTTATGTTTTGTTATAATAATCAAAATCTACAAAATACTAAAGTAAAGTATACCTGGAAATTGTACTTTATGTATTTAGTTACTTTCCACCACTGCTCACAGTTTTTCACGATTGTTAACACACGTTTTTCACAACCTATAACGGCATTCTCAAAACTGCACACACAAATCTGAAAACAATACACACAAAATGCTAAACCCTGACTCTCCTTTTCCATGATGACTCTTTGCTATCAAATCTCTTAACTCAGGAGTGCCCACACTTTTTAGACTTATAGTAGGCCATAGAGCTACTTTCAAAATCACCAGCTCAACCAGATCTACCCACCAAAAAAAGAATGATCCCATTGCTGAAAATAGTTACATATTAGACAAATGCACTAGGAATACTGATGATGGTGCAAAACACTCTTGAAAACAACGTATTGCATTGTGAGTTTGAACTTCCCTTTTTGATGTCAATCAATGAAGTCACTGTCGTATAAAATCACCGATGTGTGAGGAGTTTAGAAGAAAGGCAGGACAAAGGTTTCTCCAGATCTCAGCGTTTATTTGGTAAAACACAAGAGATTCAATCGCTACAAAGCAAACATGTCTCAAAAAGGTACATGCCGATCGTCTGTTCCAACCAGCCTAGTGGAGCCAAATGAAGACTCGTTCGAACAGCCAGCCTCGTTCACAAGAAATACACGGTGTTATATACTTAAGGTCTGATCCCTCCTCTCCAGTAGATGAACTAGGCATTTCCTGACTCTTTTGACCAATGAAATCTGGGCTACTAGCTTATTCAGGTTTACAGGGTTACAGAGGCGGGCCTCTCTGGCAGAGACAATGGGATAGTTCTAACTTTGCACTAAAGCAACAGATGACTACTTTAAAGATATAATGACAAATTGTAGTTAAAACATAACCGGTCTTTAGATGAAAAACTGAACACTCTAATGAACATAGTTAAATATAACAGAACTGAAATGGAACAGAACAGGAAGAAGTGAATTAAAACAGTTTGACCCAGTAAATCAGTAAGAGTAAAAACTCCACTCCTCTCTGATCGCAGGACTATGCAAAACACATGTTCTTGTGGCAAACAATAGGATCTGGTTTCATTCACACCTCCGAGCAGCTTCAAAGGTTTTTAGAACAATATATGTGAAATGTAATCAGGAGCCTCTGAGTGAAAGACCTTTTGGTGCATGAGATCACTTTAAAACATTTTACTTGACTTAGTGAAAATAGTACCTTAGTTAGTTAATTTATCGAAATTATACGACATCACCTTAATTCAAGTGGCAGATGCCAAACATATATATATTATTATATAAGTTTAGGGCCATGTATGTGATCTACCTGCACAGCCTGTGTGATCTACTGGAAGATCACGATCTACCTTTTGGGCACACCTGAGACTTAACTGTTCCCAAAATGGAACTCGTGTTTTCATTTGGTACACACAGCCATATTTTCAAATGACACACACATACCATTCATTGAGTACACACAACTATCATTTGGTTACACACTACCAAGCATTTACAGCACAATGAAGTGAAAATTTGAAAACACAATCATAGAAATGGAACACACATGAATGACAATGGCCTCAGGCCTCAGGTCTACCATTCTGAAATGTAATTTAATAATATTTGGACTGCTGGACAGCTGACAGTATAGGCTCTCTTTACTCTTAAAAACAAGAAGAAAAAATATATTATTATATATATTATATATATTTATTTATGGCCAGCCTCGCTCACATGGTCAAACCATGGTCACATGGTCAAACCACAGCTGCCCGAATCTCATTAGATATGACCGTTCTCCTTCCTCTTTCTCCTCTTCCTCTCCCTCCTCCTCCTCCTCCTCCACCTTGTTCTCCTCCTCCACCTTGTTCTCCTCCTCCACCATGTCCTCCTCCACCATATGTCCTCATCCTCCACCATGTCCTCCTCCTCCTAGTTCTTCTCCTTGTCTTCCTCTTCCTCTCCCCCCTCCTCCTCCTCCTTCTCTCTATCCATCTACTCCTCATACTGTACCTCCTCCTCTCACTCTTATCCCTCTCCTTCTCTGGTTGTCGATCTCTTCAAGGTTCTCCATTGTTCACCAAACAAAACAGAGGCTCTCAAGCCTGCTGCAGTCCTGATAGAAAATTAAAAATGGCTCACCAGACCTGAATGTTTAGAGATTTGACTATTTGTGTGTTGTAGGTTGAATCTTTGAGATTTTATGTGTGTGCAACAACTGAACATAGTGTTTGGACAACAAGGTGATGTGTAATTGAGTGTAAAGAAGGAAAGTCAGAGTCTGATGCAGATAAGGGAGTGTGATGTAATGCAAATTGTGTCGAGTGATTAGGTATACATGAAGTGAAGGTTGTGAAAATTGTGCCAAGTTTTCGATTTTTGTGTGTTAACAATCGTAAAAAACTGTAATATCCTACAACCAGAATGTATAAAAAAAACAACATAAAGTAGTACCGGTACACACGGGCCACTAGGTGTCACCCTAAATACGTGGAACAAATATGAGTCCTATTAAAGTGATCCTTTAGCTCAGGGTTCTTAAACTTGTCATTGTCAAGGACCCCGAAGTTGATATATTTGGCCGTGGACTCAGTCTCCGACGGTCCATCCAGAAGAGAAGATGTATGTAAAAAATAATGATAATAATAATAAAAAGTTATAAAATAGCAGATAGCCTGGCACAAAGTGACACGCTGAACTGAGCGTGATACGCAGAGCATGGAAATTCATGGATGAACAAAGCCTGTCCCCATAGGCACACATGATCCATTATCAAGGATCAAACAGAATCAATTCTTAACACAACTAAACCAAACAATAAAGTTATAAACGCAGAGATTGTGGTATAGTTCCCACTGGCCAGTGGCCACTGCATATTGGGCTACGGTGATCTCTGCTCTGTGATTATGAGTGATAAGACTTTGTAGATGGAACATGATAGGCCTATGTGTCAGAAAGCAGATTATCTGAAGACAACCGCCCTTGTTAGTTAGGCTAAGTGCAGTGCAGTATAAGCGAAGCCGCACAGCGGCACATTGCAATGCAAACGGCAGTATTGTGACCTTTGGGCAAAGGCAGTCAGAATCGATAAATATCTACGAGTCCAAGTCTAACTTCCCTGCATGGACCTGTCGTTTGTCGACATGTGTGGTGGTGACATGTTATACGTATTCTTTAGCAATATTTAAATTCTTCATCTATAGGCTATACAGTGGCCACATATATAACTATGATCTGTTGTGTCATTTTACTTTATAAATAAAGTTCTAAAGTTAAATTATTATCATTATTTTATTATTATTAGTGGTTCTATACTTTTTATAGAAATATTATACTAACATAATGCCATACCATTAAGTGGTATCATTGCAACAAATAAATGAACAGATTTGCACCCATCAGGCAGTTGAACTTTGAAGTTATATAGCAAAATGGGGGGGAAAAGGAAAAGGAAAGCTTTTGCTGTCAGACCATAGTAGGCTATAGCCATAGCCGATAACACGGAAAAATGAGTAGGCTATAATATCACCTTATCACTGTATAGTGGTGTAGCCTATTCGACAACGGGACACACAGCCTATAGGCTTACTTATTAAGTTATCAATTTCAGTATAGCCTATAACCTAAGCCCATACAACATGCACTTATTGTTTTTATCCATGTGACAATGGCTTGTTACTAGTATTCCGTTAGAATGCACTTTGGTAGCCTACTGGGGTCTGGAGGGCAATTACAGTCTCAGAGAATTAACATTCATTCTGCGCCGCAGCCATTATTTGAATATCCATCTCAGTCTGAAGTGCCTTGGGACTAAAGAGCCATCGAAGAGCCATGTAATCAATATCTATTAGTCTTCCCATCAGAAGAATTAGATTTCACCATTAGATCAGCATGCTCCCTTGACTGTGTCAAACATTATAAATTGGTTGGACATGTCATGTGCTGTCTGACACAATTGCCTAATGAAAGAGATCAAGTTGTTCAAATACAATACAATCATTTTATAGGTGATATGCTGCGTAATCACCAGTAGATGTCAGTCTCACACACAAAAAATAGAGATTATGAAACTGGAAATGGCCTTCACATTTTAATAATATTGACATGGATACACGTATAAGACATGAATGGGAATAACTCGAGGAGTGGGGGATAGTTTGTGGAACATGTCGTAGGCCTAGTCAGCTTGCTTGCGTGACATTAGAAACAAAACCATGGTCAACAAAGAAAATATGTAGTCATATAAATGGCTGTTTAATAATTGAAACAATTATAGGCTACTCAGTGTCCTTCTTCAACGACTTTGCCATACAATGATAGTAATGGCAAAGGTGTTCAGGGTTTGAGCATGAATGTATAGCCTTGCTAGAAATATTTTAATTTACATAGAAAAAACCTGAAACAGAGAGCATTGTTTTGTATAACAAATAATCTGCTGAGAACACAAAGAGATGCCAGATAGTACATGAATGGCTCAATGTTGACTGAACATGTATGTAACATACATGTACAGTGACAACATACAGTATGTTGTCACTGTACACAATACTGTATCAGTGTGTTTTATGAATTATTCCACTTCAAACCTGAATGGTTGTAGTTTGTGTTTAGTAAGTGCTTATTATAATGTGCTATAATAAAAATAAAAATAAAACCCAAAATAAAACATGTTTTGATCATATAATTTGGTATAGGATTACAGCATGGTCAAATTCCAAAATGTTGCCCATTTAAAGTGCTTAGCATCAACAATATACAATGTTACAAATGATCTAAACAATAAATTAAGCAAAGAACACAAAGTAAATAATAAAGAGAGTATGGTAAAAACAACCACACAAAATAAATGGGATACATTTTTAACTTAGAATGTCACATTTATACAAGTCATTGCACATTGTCACATAATAAATATTATAGATTTTTTTTAATTATTATTCATAATATCTAAAGAGCAGATGATTATGATTTAAAGAGATTCCTTATGGGTTGTGGAATATCTTAAAAGAGCTTTGCAACTTGATATCAGCAATCAGCCGATTCATAACATGAAATTAAATCCATCCTGATGTTAAAATTCATATGGTTCCGTTTCATCGGAGGGTCATCATCATCATTGCCCCTCTGATATCAAAGTATATTCGCTTGAGTGCTAAAATCAATCATCTGTGTGTAGGTTGGTGATCCTTGGGTTACAGGTGAACTCTGGAGGTGGACCTCTATTTGGCTGGCTTAAAAAGTGAGCTGTTCCGGGGCCAGTTGATGGTTGGGGCCATCCATTATGGAGGCAGTAGAGGGGGTTTGAAGGTGCAGGCTCCAGTACAATGGCGAGGGGTCAGCATCTTACAGGAGAAATGATGAAGGGCGTCATGAGCTTCTAGGGAGAAGGCAGGTCCATCAGTTAGAGAAACGAAGGCAAACAAATCATGTCTAAGCAGCTATACTGAACATGCATTCATTATACATATCATACAACATTTTCTTAATTTCACTGACACTATAAATTCCCTTAATATACAATTAAACTACATGTTGACCATTGAAGATTCTAAAAAAAAAAGTAGCACTTGCATATTTATGGTTATGGCAATGATGACATTTTTTTTTTTTTGCATGTTATTTTTTTTTTTTTTGGACCAGGCAAATTACCTTTGAGCTTCTGTTGTATTGCATAGCGAGCCTTTCTCTCTTGATCCAACTCGCTGCACAATGTGTCTAGCAAAAAATAAAATAAAATAAATGAATAAAATAAAATAATATTATTATTTTCAAAAGGGGGCAAATGGAAAAAGAAAGCTATTGTGTGTGTGTGTGTGTGTGTGTGTGTGTGTGTGTGTGCGTGCGTGCGTGCGTGCGTGCGTGTGCGCGCGCGTGCGTGTGTGTGTGTGCGCGTGTGTGTGTGTGTGCATGCATGACTGTAATGTATGCTGTTTGCCCCCTGGTATTTAGAGTGACCCTTCTGTGTACTTGAACCCTGTATTTAAACTACTGTGTTGCTGTAACATTAAACCAATCCTTTAAAGGGTGGCATTAGTTGATGTCTACTGCATGTAAGCGATACAGTGCTACATAATGGCCTGTCTATTCAATTTTCCAGAGCATGATTTAGGCGAAAATAACCTTTGCAAACAAAACACTGGGGTTTCAAATGTCTCCCTTTGATATCGTAATTTACTCATCTGGAGTAGAAAAAATATATATATTTAGAATTTACAGGAAAGAGGTAGGACAGAAATTGCCAAGAATTCAATATGCAAGTGTCACTTTTCCCTTTTCAGTTTATAGTAAGAAAATACCATTTCAATTAACTGATATGCAGGACAGTGTTTATTTATCCATTTGTAAGTCTAGAGTGTACAACTGTAACTAATTTTTTGTTGCAAGTAAAAATGGACAGTACGTTCAGTCTATATCATTATCAACAGACACCTACCTCTAACAATTTGCAGCTGTTGGACCATCTCTTCTCTATAGGACAGCTCACGTTTCATTTGATCCTGAAAATTATCTGGCAAGTAAGAAGACCATGTCACATGGATGTTCTCTAAAACATGCAGTCTTTAACGGTACTAGTAGTCTATACTATTCCTTAACCCAGTGATTCTCAACCTGCTGGGGTCCACTGGCTATGAGCATATTGCAAGTGGGCCCCTAACTTATTGGAAAAACACTAATATTTGAATAATTATATATTAATATTTAACTGATAGAAGCCAGAACACAAATAAACATGCTCTTAAAATTGCACGCTGTGATGTTGGTCAGATGGATGGAACTGCGTAGGCCATGGCACTTTCGAGATTTTCAAGTTGGCCCTGATCCAGTAAAGGTTGAGAATAACTGCCTTCCCTTAAACCAAGAATAAAACCCCTCACTCCTGAACACGCACGCATGCACACACACACACACACACACACACACACACACACACACACACACACACACACACACACACACACACACTTAAACTTGTTAAAGTGCATCATTTATAGCCTAAATCACGTTTGATATTGGCATCCACATAATGGATGCACAGTTTTGCACTCCAAATAGCCTATATTACCTTTTAAATTTTGAAATTCACGCTCCAACTTCTTCCTGAGCTCAACTTGTTCCACGAGCTGCTTCTGAAGTTCCTCTGAAAACAAACAGACCATAAGTAATTTTCAAAGGCCATTACAAAAAGAGTCGTATTTGTATCTGCTTAGCCAAAAACATGCACTTTTACGAATTCTGAGTAACAACCAATTCATTGGTTTTCTTTTGCTCGCTGCCAGAGTAATTGCCACGAATTGCCTGAAGGCTGAAACGCTAATAGTGGAGTCCCACGGTTTTCCCAAGCATTGTAAAATAATTAGCTCCGCGTTGCCTGGGGGTCGGAGGCACGCGCACTGCTTTATGGCTGTGTATGTTAAAATGTTAATAGACTAAACGATTCCGTGTTAAAATAATAAGTCAAACTCAGTGTCTCGTGATTAAGTGGCTATAACAGCAGAAAACACTGTAGGCCAAAAACATTTAAATTCACAAATTAAATGTAGCCAATGGGGTTTAAGCCTATACCTTGCCTAAACCACTGCATTTAGCCTACATTGAGGTATAATTGAGCTACATTGCCATCAGATATCACTGGCAAGGTTAAATTGTCAATTTGTTCATTTTTTTTAAATGTGACAGATTTTGCCTGGTGTTTATTTTTTTTACATAAAGAAATAACCTGATATTGATAAATGGATAGTCGTTTCAATCAATTATGCTGTCCTTTGCTATTTATCATGGCGTCTGCCCTATAGATTCCTATGATAAATCTGCCATTGAGTCTGCCATTAAATAAACAAATAATTAAATAAATGTATCTGGGATTTCAATCATTCTCTTTGATTCTAACGAAATCCTTACCTTTAGCCATGTTTTCTATTTCCTTCTCGTGGACACTGACATCAATGCGTAAAGCTCCGTCGGCTACACAATACAGTTAAATCAAATATTTAAACTGATAATTTATTTACCAAATTATTTACCAGTTAGATTATTATGTTCAAATAATATGAAATGCAAAATCTACAGCCTATATACTATTAGAATGTATAGGACTTTTTAAAATAACCACACAAATACGCGCGCGCGCGCGCACACACACACACACACACACACACACACACACACACACACACACACACACACACACACACACACACACACACACACACACACACACACACACACACACACACACACACACCCACACACACACACACCTTGTTGTCGGTCCTTCTGGTCCTGTTGGGTGGTTCTCATCCCATCTTCGCGAGTGAGTGGTGCATCAGAGACCCGGTGAACAACACCTACAGATAATATCGTAAACAATCATTTGCATTTAGAACACGATAGGCTGCTATTAGCCTATGTTACATTCTAGGAGTAATTAGCCTACCATTAGATTCGCGTGGGCTGCTCGGACCTTTAGAGCCAAACGACGGTGGCACGTGTCCATCCTTTTCATGGGAGTACACCTGCAACATTAACAAAGTGTAATTTGCGGTTAATACGAACCCAATTAAATGCAATTTCCTCGATTTCTATACCTATTCTTTTGACAGGATGGGTCTACTTCAGAAAATTGAGGCCTAACTTCAAAAACATGAGCCGACCCATTTAGTGTGAGGATGTGGGGAGACGCTATAAAGACACATGTGAATTAATTACAGGAGGGTTCGTTGTATTTAGTGACATAATTACATTAGAATGGATTAGAATAAAGGTGGCTGAGCTGCACGAATAATTGCCATTCGTATTTATATACTATATAGGCCTATATGACCATGAAATAAATAAGAACATGACACCTGCGTAAAAAAACGACTACTATTCTGTAACTAACTGCAGTCCTTACTTCATGAAGCGTCTCTGCCACCTGCGCGCTCTGTCTCTCCTCGTCAGAGGACGTTGGAAGATGGCTCTCCTCCGGGGATTGGGGCCTCGGACTGGAGGCGGCCTCCTGGCTCTCTTCGGGGCTAGAATGAAGCTGCTCCGGCACGGGGGGGCTCGGGTGGCCTCCTCCCGGAGAGATGTGGATGGAGTCATCGTCCTCCTCTCCCTGATTGGACTCCACGTCCACATCGGGGTCAGCCACACTCTCCCCACCCGGTGATATTGACCTATAACTGGAACTCTCGCTGACGAAATCTGGTGATATGTAGCCGGAGCGCACGCCGCTGTATGTGTCCCGGTTGCCATATAGCTTGGCTATAGTTTCGGCGTCCTTGACCACGGGTCTGAAGGCCGAGATGTAGCTGATCTTCCGCTGGCTGAGGTGAGCGCCGTCCACGGAGCGAGTCTCGTCCCCGGACTTGTCTTCGTCGTTTCTGGTGGACTGAGAGCTGGAGCATCGCTCGCTCTCGTGGTAGCTGTCTTTGGGTGTGTTTGCGCACCTGCTGTCACTTTGGTCCGATAACTCGAGCTCACTCTGCCGAGCGCCAATGAGATCTGTGGGGGGTTTGGGTGGCGACTGTTGGTATGGCGGCATGGGTAGGCCACCTGCCGTGTGCCAAAACATGGGGAAAGTAGGATAAATACTGTCCTTTGCGCCGGGCCAAAATACACCCGAGACGCTGGATTTGCTCGGGTCTGGCACGCCATCATCCTTCTTTTGACACAATCCAAACCCGGGGAACCCGTACGGATGGGGGAAAATGGGCGGAGGGATTTTCTGCAGCATCCCAAAACCCTTACTGGGGACCGGGATGACTGGATAGTTCCGTGAGCCATTTACCAAACCGAGGTTACTGCCTCTGTCGTCATCACATCGCAAAGTTTTGTGGGGGACCTCGGGGGAACTTCTTTGGGACAGGTTAATTGAGGCCTGCGATTTCATTGGAGAGGACATTTCTGAACGAGTCATGGGCAGCGTCCTCTTTCTGCTCCCACCGTTGAACATGGCCTTAACATCCTCCCACGCGTGGCTAATGTCGTCGGATGAATTTTTGTCTGTCAGTTTCAGGTGGCGTCTCCACGAATTGAAGTTTGCCGCGTCTGGCTGCGTGTACTTGGATTCAGGGGTGCGATGAGAATGGAAGATGAATTTATTTGGTGAGAAATACATGTTGCAATAGCTGCATTTGATACACTTGGCTCTCGAGCTGTTATACCTAGCGGGGATGAAATTGCCCCGGCTGCCCCAGGCGCATTCGTGGGAGACATCGAATGCAAAATTCTCCGGAAGCTTTGGGGGGTTGTGTGCCCCTAGGAATGACTTGCAAAGCCTCTCGGCCTCGCGTTTGGTGATCATGCCGCAGCGCCTCGAAGAAATTGGCATTGCACCCGCGCGTCTCAGAATCTCGAGCTGGACAGGTGTGCACTGGACGCAGGTGATTCCAAGGGCAACGCGGCGGTTGTGGATCTCATTGTAGCTGTAGTTCTTCAGCAGTGTGTTCGAAATCTGAGCCAAGCAAAGTCTCTCCTGGCCGTCTATCACCAAACACACGATAGGCACCCCGTACAGAGACGTCTCGCTGACTGTGTTTGGTTTGAGGTTGGAGAAGCTTTGCACGTCCTGCTTCAGAGGTGGGGAAGAGCTGGAGTCTCGTCCCTTCGCTAGCTGGCTGGGTAGAGACTCCATTCCGAGAAGTCTAGAAGGCATAAACTACATTTAGCCTCGTCCCATTCCAAGATACAAAAACAAATACAATCATATTTATATTTTATATTAAGGCTTCACCAGAAAGCAATATAATTACAGCTCAGATAGGCTTCATATGCATTTAAAACATAAAAACATTACACCTATTACTATACTACTACTAATAATGTTAAAGCAAGTAGGCCTATAAATCACTTTGTTTATATATAGCTATAGATAAATGCAAATATTCAAAAACAATTAGGGCTAATTTAAAACTTTTTTATTAGATGTATGCAGTACATTTCATTTTCTGAAATCTATGATATTTGTGCAGCATAGTTTTCTGGAAGTATAAGGCCCTGTTAACTTATTGGTGATAGATAGTCTCTTTAACTAAGCTGGGCAAACCGTGCCTGCAGGTGTAGGTATACGTTCCTACTGTTTTTAAATAGTGAGGATAACTTAAGAGGCAATAAGATCTTTACGCTCATAAGAACAGACGGGAAACATCCCCTGAGCTGCATGCGCCAATGCGCTTATAAAGACGAAAAGAACAACTAAGCCGCTTTCAAGGAAATTACACAAGTTAAACTGTGTATTTGTTTTCTTAACTAAAGACTAGCCTTAAATACAATGAAAGCTTCGCATGCAATTTGTGCAGATTATCCTAGTGGAAATTAGGCCTGTGAAGTTCAATCTGTATGTGTGTGTGTGCGTGTGTGTGTGTGTGTGTGTGTGTGTGTGTGTGTGTGTGTGTGTGTGTGTGTGTGTGTGTGTGTGTGTGTGTGTGTGTATATATATATATATATATATATATATATATATATATATATGTGTGTGTGTGTGTGTGTGTGTGCCTTTATGAAGCAAATTAATTTCCAAATAAATGTATACAAATCGGCATTATATGAATAGAAAATAATATTAAAGTGATGTTTTAAAGTGATAAAACAAGTCTAAAGTCGGACTAAAATTATGATCGGCATCAATAAAAGTAGTAGCCTATATAGACAAAAGGAAGAAAGAATCACAAAGCCTACCTTTTCCTCCCGAAAAGAACACAGTACTTCCAGGGTTTAGATAAAACAATCTTTCATGAAAAAAGGAACAGCACGCGAAAAATGTAGCCAGTTTGTTGAAAAAACATATAGCCTATATAGATGTCGCCCAAAATGATTGGCCTAAAAAGGAAATAAAAGTCTTCGGGTTTCTTTTAGAGCGCACGGATAAGCTCCATCCTCCAAGACTCCAGCGAGCTGAATGGTGAACGACAGTGACCACATGGCAGCTTCTCTCCTCCTCTCCTCACTGTACAAATGACCGCTAAACTAATAGCAAGGCACACCCACTTAACGTGCACTCTGTTTAACCGCGTAGTGTCCGGCTCCAAGAGCAACAGTCACACTTTGTCCATTATAGGTAAGGACCTATAACGGTTACACTTACAGTAGGCTATAGCTACTAATAGACTAAGTCAACACAAAAATCCTGAAATTTGACCCGGTATGGATAGATCGTTTAGTCACGCATGAGCTAACACAAAATTACAATATTTTAGTTATAAAATCAGTGTCCGTTGTGGTTGCGCATGCATGCTTTAATAATGCAATGTGCATATCAACTTCGGCAAACGGAGGGAAAACATATCAAAGCTAAAATATCGCAGAAGGCACAGAAGACAAAATTACACCGAGGGTGCATCATTTATCAAGTTACACGACCATCTGTTAGGCCTCTTGTCACTGCACGCAAATCAATTTGAGGCTTCCACACGCACACACGCCTTACGTTTTGAGGCTGCCCGCGCGCTTTTGTTCGCGTGTCAAATAATTCGACATGTTTTAAATCACACATGCACTGACTGTGCGTTTTTCTTTTCAGACCGTGCAATGAAACTGGACGGAATATAAGATGAGCTGATAAAATGCCCCAGGCGAGTCAAATGCCACCCACAACCCCAACACGCGCTCAGCGCGACACATTTCTTCCTCTGTCCAAACGTATATGAGCCCAATAATCTAATCTGTGATATGAGAGAGATAATGTTCAGCAGGCCTTTAGGCTACACAACGAGGCCAGATTACACAAACAGTGGTGTGTATAAAGCAATAGTGAGATAAGTGAACCCATATGATACTTTTACGACCGTATTAACTATTAATAACCAGATCAATGCCTCATCGGTTAACCTCACTAATGTCTCGTCCGGTACCTAGAAGCTATTAATACCTGGAACAGGTTGTTCCAGGCTGTGCGTCGTCAGATTAGCGGACACTTAATTTGTCTCTGTCATTTATTATGGCTGAAAAAACACTATAGCCTATCATGTGTGATTCAACCAAAACGATTTAGAAAAAGCACAATAGGTCTATATGAATGCACATGTGCAATAATGATAGGTCACAACACACGATATAGATATTCTAATCGTAATTCCAGACGAAAATACAATGACTTCTCTCATCAGGTCCTGCATGCAATGTAATGCGCGGTCTGGCCTACAGGTGCAGAGTGCAGTGCATGGACCCATCAGTAATGCACACCAACAGGACAACTGATGCCTCACTGAACTGGACATTAGCCTACTAATAACGGCTCTCATGTAGACGTCTCCTAACTTTGCAAAAAAAAAGAAAATAGAAGAAAGGAAAGAAAGAAAAGAAAAGACAATGATTATAAAATCTGACCGTGTAATTTGTTTCAGAAATCCAAGAACTGAGCAAAACACGTTTCCATAACTTTATGTCAAGTCTATTTAGTTAATTGGTAGAGTAGAGTATAGTAGACGATCGAAAGTGACAAGCCAATGTAAGGTATAGGTGTAGATGTGGATGATCACGTCTGGGACGCATCACGCATGTCACATTATGAAAGCCTCAGTCGTTGCTGTCGTGCAGAAACCTTGTGACACTCATTCAAGAGTGTCACACAAAAAGTCAAATCTAAGACCTATATATACAAGCTCACAAAGCGTCTGCAGTGCTGTTGTGCAGAGCTTATAATAGGGCTATATGGTCATCTCTTGTCACTATATATTTTTTTTTAAAGGAACAATTTTGGACATACAAGGTTTCCACCATGCCGACGCGATGTCCAGGTTGAAAGTTGCACTGCGTTTGCCCCGCGACACACATGCACTGGTCGGGTCTCAGGTAGCGCACTGTTCTGTTCCGTCAGCTTATCCCCCTGCAATATTCATGGAGAAAAGGGAGCCTCGCTGAACCCGATATAAGCGCAACCTCTCCCCTTTCACAATCAAGAGGCTTTCCTCCAGCCCCAACAATAATTACAATTTTATACTGTAATTATTCCTCTCTTTTTAATTATTTAGGACCACCGACTGAATGGGCCATTGTCGCTGCTTATTCCAGAGAAACGTGAGCTCACGTGGCTCACAACACTCTCATTAGGGCGGGAGTTGTGCTGCACGGGAACAGCGCAGCACGAGCTTTTAATTAGACGTTTCAGCGGTAATTTTAGGCGTGCTCTCTCTCTCTCTCTATTAGGCTACTGTTGGATACACATGAATGAGGGCTTTTTAAAAGAGCAAATTACCTGCGCCTCATTTATATGCATCCAATTGTTTAAACAAACCTTCCCTAAAATATTAATGTGCTTTAGGGTTTAAGTCATTAGAATTCCAAACTCACGAGAGGTGCACCCTGGCCTGCAGACCTAATAGAATATTCAAGACGTGGGTGCACTGGCACAGGCCTTTTGACAGGCAGATAGAGAGAGAGATTAGGCCAGCTACTAAACGTTTCATTTCAGTTTCATTGTAGGCCTATTTGTTTCTTTCTATAAAAAACATACAGTATAGGCGCAGTCTCTGTCACGGAATTTGATAAATTCAGGGATATTTAGGCTATTAGACAATTAATTAATTGTCTGTCAATGTCATTCCAGGGGCTGCATTGACTTTAGGCTATAGGCTATCTCGGCGTATGAAGCTATATTTATAGGTTTTCCATGCGGGCCATGCATTGCATATGTTATTTCGAGGTCAAAATGAGATGCTTATTATTGTGAGTCAATAAAATGAGCTTCAGAACAGCCTCTGTGGCAATTAACGCCAAAATAATGTCTCCTCCTGAGTTAGATTGAATATGCCTTATATATACATGCGCTACAGGCAGATCGTTGTAATTTCCCGTGCTTATATGCAAAGTTATCTATCTATATTAGACACAGAACAGCCAAAATACCGGACCTGCAAAAGCATCCTATTTGCGCAATAAAGGCACGCATAACTGCGTCCATGTGGCCAGTTACATTCTGTCATATTATATGGGAAGATAAATCAAGTCCGCCTAAATCAGGACAGGTTTAATAACAGCAGCAATTGAGACCAAATGTTTTATAATTAACAGTTGTATCAGCACCCTATAAAACCATGACCCCAATAAATTCAATTTTAGAGACCAATCAATCCTCTTCTTAGGCGATAGACGATATTGATCCATCCTTGCTCAGCGCTCTTAAACGGTTTTCCCGTATCCTTTTTGTTTCCAGTGAAAAGAACATTTCGATTACACTTTTTATTGGGCAAGGATTGCTCTGAGAGGGAGGCATTGGCTCGAAAATTAAACGGTGACATTTTAATTACAGGACATTGATAAAGGGATCTGGGTAATGGCTGTGTACAGGGAGAGCACTCATTGTCCCCGCCTGATGTGCTAATCAACTTGGACTGCTCTGTAAAAAGGTCATCGGCCGATACAATGCGGAGGCGTACCTCTGTGGCAAATGGGAATATGAGGGGCCCGGATTGCATGAAATGAAGACGCATCCCCAAACAATATGCGGTCAATATCCCCACGGAGAAGCCCACAAGATGAGATTGAAAATCCACATTTCGTTCGCGACATATATTGGTATAGGTCAAATTTAACATAGCAATAGATCATTTGATCGCCGTGATTTTATTTCAGCAACAATTTACGTGATAAAAACAGGTATTTTTTATATATAAAATTGTTCACTTTCTCTGTCCTAATGGTCCTAATATAGGCTAGAACAGCCAATCACGCAGTGCACTAAAAGCCAAAATACCTATTATAACAATCGAGAGAGCACGATACGCCAATATTAACACGATTTGTGTATTGCATATAATGACACAAAACACAAAAAAAGACACATACTCAAAATGTGTGTTAGCCAATACGTGGATGTGTTACATAACATCCTTGTTTAGACCAGTGTTTCCCCAAACCTTTACATGTCAAGGACCCCCAAATTGACACAAAAAACTTAAATCTGCATTGTGGGATAGGCCTACATTAACATGGCCTGAAAATGACGAACTACATTCTTGTTGTTTTTTCTCCACCTCCTGTCTAAAGCATGTTGAAAGAAGATGCTAAACTCCTATAAAACAAGCTAAGCTCCCCTCCATAAGCTGCTCTCAGATCTGTTGAAACACAGGCTTGGCCCCCTCTGCTGATCAAAATGGGATTGGGCAATTCAGTCATTTATTTAAAAAAATTAAAAAAGCTATTTGAGATAAGCACATAGCATTACAATGTAAAAAACAGACAGACCATAGATCTTGGTGATATATCAGGGAAGAGGAAAATGTAAAGACCAGTTAGACAAACATATATAAGTTTCATGCAAAGCATTTCTGCCATATTCGTTCTTATAGCCCTGGTCATCTTGAAGTGAAGAATATGTTATACTTTTTCTATACTTAATACTCCGCAAGTGGTTATTATTCTGACCGTCTGTGTGCATCTACTCTGGAGCTAATCCTACAAATGCAGTTGGACCGAACAGCAACAAACTTTGTATATGCCTGCTGGCAGTAGAAATATACCCTGCTTAAATTTAATTTTTCATGTGTTTTATACATTTTGAAGCTTCAAAGCGTCTCTGTTCTTGCTGAAACCTTGTCCATTTAGATATGACAGAGTCAACTGACGTCGGATGACTGATGTCACAGGCTGGCAACATGCAATCTGAGATCAACATTGGAGCCATGTTATTTCCATGTGATACATGATGTTTTCTTTTACAGATTGCCTTGGTAAATGGTGCATTTATATAGCGCCTTTATCCAAGGCGCTTTACAGAGATTGTGCATTACATTCACCCATTCACACACACATTCATACACTGATGGCAGCGGAAACCATGCAAGGCACCAACTAGCACATCGGGAGCAATTAGGGGTTCAGTGTCTTGCTCAAGGACACTTCGACAGTAACTCTGGGGGAGCCCGGGTTCGAACTGGCAACCTTACGGTTACCATCCAGGCACTCTACCCCTGAGCCACCGCCTTCACAGTATATGACTTGACTCTGCTCCAAAAACCTTGGTCTTATTTGATCCCATGAAAACTAAACTTAGTTGTTGTTGATTGAGAGCCACATTAACAAACTAGCTCAGACTTGTTTTATTCGTATCATCTCAGAAATATGTGCAGGATGAAAGGATCAGATCAATTTGACATTTTAAAAACACCAAAATCACCATACATTATTGTAACTCTTTAATTGAAGACACTCAATAGTCAATAGGCTCCAAATTGTATACAGAATTCTGCTGCTAGACTTTTAATTAAAACAAGGAGGAGGAGAACACACACTACTCATATTTTAACTTCCCTATAATGGGTGGCCTGTCTGTTTTAGAATTCATTTTAAGATTTTACTGATTACATTTAAGGCACTTCATGGCGTGGCCCCATTTTTGAGTTATTAACCTCTTATGAGAATGGTGTGCAGCCTGGGTCCTCAGGCAGGAACCTGGCAACCTGCTGGTTGCTCCTGAGTGGAGGCTGAAGACAAAGGGTGAGCGTGGCGTTCCTGTCATGGTCCGTCATCTCTGGAACCACCTGCCCGAGGATCCCAGGTGTCTATACTTTTACATGCCTTGTTAAGATTTACTTTAAACAAAAGGCCTTTCAATAACAAAACATTTTGAAATGTTTGGTTCAGTGTCGTTCTTATTTACAACTTCACAAATGTTGCAACACACTTTGCAACGTTGTTTTGAGTGTTTTATAAATATTTAAACATTATGTTACATTAGTATCTTAAAAAGTACTGCATACCTCAGGAAATTGATGCCAAAACAGAACAGATAAGTTCTGATTCCTGTTCCCGCTGAAATGAAACTCCAAACAGACTTGACAGTCAAGGGTCAGAGTCAAAGAATATTAATGATGGAAATTAATATATCTCATAGTATATACTGTAGGAGGCGGTGGATTCAAGAGGTGGGTTTGTAACTGGAAGGTCAATGGGTTCAAATCCTTGGCACGCCAGAGGAAGACTGCAGTTGAAGACAGTGAATGAATTTCTGAAGCTTCTATTGAGTAACCATAGGTAACATATGGGGCCCTATCTTGCACCTCCAAATTTGGCACAATTCTATTAGTATTAGTAGCCTATATGCAGACACACATAATCCTTAAAATGCATAATCAGCCAATAATTTGAAATGGTACTATGATTTCAGTTGCGTCCTTGCATATATCAACAACAAAAAAATCTCACTTGTGTGAAGTGAGAGGCGCAGCGAGGGCAGTATTTATATTAGCTGCCGATGACGTCTTACGTTGTCATTTACTGCCCTAAACAAACATGAAAGTTCATAGACTTGGCAGGCAGGAATTACATCATAATTTACCCTAAACAAACATTAAAGTTCATAGACTTGGCGGGCACGAATTACATCATAACCCTAAACAAACATCAAAGTCCATAGACTTGGCTGGGATGGGACATTTATAGACTTTATTACAAG
Organism: Protomyctophum parallelum; assembly: GCF_964188405.1. NCBI lineage: Eukaryota > Metazoa > Chordata > Actinopteri > Myctophiformes > Myctophidae > Protomyctophum > Protomyctophum parallelum. The sequence goes on from NC_139699.1 coordinate 33,277,597, forward strand.
TCCATAGACTTGTGATGATGTAATTTCAGAAAGCCATGCATTAGAGGGGCTGGCGCCACTCAAAAATGAGAATGAGGGGGAATGAGAATAGAGCAAGAATTCCTCACTTAAATATTTTCTTACAACTGATCTATAGGAAAATTAATAAAAACTAGAACTGCACTCTGTCGAGTGCCTACTTGCTTGTTGCACACGAGTAGGCCATAAATGGCCTACTAGTGCACAAGCAGAGCACGCAAGTACTATATGTCGATCAGTGTCGGGTGGATTAAAGGAAATGCCTCTATGTATATGTAATTTGTAAGTTGATTAGCGGTATACTGTGGTTACTTTGCGCCCCGTTTAATGCGTATGTATCGTAGCAGCATATGACGTCAGGGTATAACTGGCATAACTAGCTCTCAATGATGACGTAATAAAGATGAGGATTAAAGGACCCAATGCCAGGGTGTAATTGGTTTTCGATGGTGACGTAATGATATGTTTTAGTGTCGGGAGGATTAAAGGTAATGCCCCTATGTATACATGTATGTAATCTGACACCACTGCCATATCAAGCGCAAGTATTACATCATACGCTGGCACGGCGCATACACATCAAACGGCGACACACATCGAAGCACTGGACGAAAACTATTACTTGCGCGCTCTGCTTGTGCAAGTAATAAATCCAGGAGTATTGATGTTAGCCACAACAAATTAAAGGAGGCATTCCTGCCCATATTAATAATGAAGAGAAAAATCCTACCAGAGGAGTCCATATAAGACTCAATACTTTGCCATCACCTTTAGTTGTTAGGAATGTTCCTCTTTGAGCTCAAGTCAGAACAGCACAAAGGAAAGTGGTGCTCAGTGGAGCATAAATCTCCATCAGGAGGCACGACCCAATAATAATACTTACAATTTCTGATCTCTCATCATCTGTCGGCTGGTGTCTGGTGTTTGCACACATCATATGTGCATGGTGCTGTGTGGAAGAGACAGACAGGGATCTTTATAAATTATTTTTCGGAAAGCCATGCATTAGAGGGGCTAGCGCCACTCAAAAATGAGAATTAGAGGGAATGAGAAAAAAAAGAAAATTATATATTACAATTACAGGATCAACTACGATGCATTAGAATTTCATGGCAGATAATTGTAGTGTACTGTAGATCCCATACACTGGACAAGGTATTGCCTGCAGGCCATCATCATAGCCCAAAGTCTGGAGGAGGGAATGTGGGTCTAAGATTATGAATTCACAAAAAAATGTTTGGGTGAAAAGAAATCTCATGCAAATACAGGTTTCACAATACCGGCTGAAATTGGAGAGCAGCAGCGAAATGGATTTGATATCAGAGTTCTTCCAACTCAGTCACTCACAGGATTGGCCTGTGATGCTATTTCTTCTTTCTGCTGCAGAAATCCTAGGGTTAGATATTCATCTAAGTTAAAACATTAGAGGCATCAGGCATTAGCATCAGACAGAAACTTCACCAGATGGAAACTTCATGCATGAAATTAAAACATCCCAGGTAGCTGACAATACAATCTCATTGAAGATGGATATTCATTAATTACAATGTTAGTGAGCTTGTCACATTTTGAGATTAACTTAAATAAAAATTAAGCAACCTTTGGTTGTCATCAATTTCAACTCAAATTTGGGTGACCCGGGTAAATCTTGTATATGTATAGGTTTAGCAGTTCCACCAAAATGTTGCATACAGAATACACAATTTTATTTGCAATTCACACCAATACTTTGCTGAACATCTGAAAAGTAATTTGTCGCCGCTGATCATGGTTTTTGTGTTTACCAAACACAATACATTATTTTACAACTCAACCTTCATTGACTTTCCCACTACTTTCTTCATTCTAGACACCATCTCTTTGCAGAATATACAGTAGCTGATCTATAAGTTCGACAAATATTTTCGCCAAATGTTTGTCATATATCATATGCGCTTGATAGGAATGATATAGGATTCAAGTGGTTACAGTCAGTGGCTACAGGTATAAGGCCAGCTTTATGTAGGTTATGGTTATATTATTCCACATTTGGAATAATCATATATAATAGAACAATTACACAAATGAGCATAATAGAAATACATTGGTATGATATAAAAATAGATTATATTGGTTGTACAGAACTTTCTTTTGGAATTCCACCTTTATAGATTACAAATATTAAATAATTGAACTGCATTTTCTATAGTGGATTAGTGGTCTTTCTCAAATATAAGATTACAGTATAAATGCTGTAAATAAAAGTGCAAAAAGAGAGAGAAAACAATGGTGCTTCGCATGGCACATAAACTATTGGTCTGGACCAAACAAAGGTTGTAGGATAAATATTATCTATTGAGTCATGGAATTGTGTTTACAACATTAGAATGGCAATGCAATTTTGAGCTAAGTAATGTAAGTTAAATGTAAGCACCATTGAGCAATTTCTCAGTTTTTAACTGATATGTTTATACTGGTACAGTATGTGTTACTGTCTGTTATACTGTGAATCTATCTATGAATTGTAAAAGCCTGCTTAGCTTTGGTGTGCCTTGAGCCCTTTCTTTAGCTTTTAATAATTTAATACCTGGCTATTTGTCAATAGTCAAAACAGTTAATTGTCAATTAATGATCATGATTAAATACTACATTGGCTTGAGTCATGACAAGCATGGATCAATATATTCCTGAAAATGTTTCAAAGATTGGCAAGTCATATAGAAATGTGGATTATATATAAAACCACATACTTGTGTGCAGATAATGCTGAATGAACAGAGATGTTGACTGTGAAGTTATACACAGCTGTCACAATATGAGGCTATCAGACGAATAAAGATACATGGCACTGAATCATAATCCTATTTGGATGACTATCGTTAACTTTGTTTACATACATTTGCATCAATGCTAACGTTTTTTGTAGAGGAATCGAAAAACAACCTTTGATATCTTAAAGGACCACTTTTCAACCTATTTTCATATAATAGGTCCTCACTAATAATCATGATAAAATGGCACAATTTTTTGTAGTCAGTCTGTGTCTCATAGGAGGGCTGTGGGCAGTTCACAAACCCAGTGACATCATTGATGGGGAATCCAAGCTGCAGGCTTTCTAGTCCTGAAAAGTTGCAATGCGAAAAAGGAAGCCATCGTTCTCACGATAATAAAAATCTAAACATTTTTGAAAAACAAATCTTGTGTTACTTTGCAATCTGACACAGGAAAATTTAGACATTTTCCTTTAGTCCTCACTCCACCGTTACTCCATCTGAAAGCCACCACTTATCTATGCAGAACCATGGCCAGAGATTATAGATATAAACATTCAAATTTGTCTTGTAGGGAAGGAAAGTGACATCAAAAGCTGATCACCCTTAACAAGGCCTCTGTTGGCCCAGGCCGTAGCGTAACGGTCTGGGCACCGGACTGGTGATCCAGTCGCGGTGTGCCGCGGGTTCGACTCCCGGACCCGACACGGCCTTTACCGCATGTCATCCCCCATCTCTCTCCCATTTCCTGTCAGCCTACTGTCTGTCCCTTAAAAAATCAATAAAAAGGCGTAAGCCGCAAAAAAAAAAATCTAAAAAAAAAACAAAAAAAAAACAAGGCCTCTGTTGGTTGTGTTAACTCCTGAGAAAACAGCATAGATAATTATTTCTCCATTATTTAATAAAATAAATAAAGTGCACTCCTGTGAGGGAAGATCTCCGCCATTCGGAATGGAATATGAAAGATCTCACATGATGACTCCAGAGATAATGTGTACCGATTTTCTTTGGACAAAATCTGTCCAATGTGTACAATGTCAGCAACAATATGTTGTATGTTAAGTATGTTAAAGAAAACGCTTGAAGAAAATCTTGTTTGGCGTACATATACCGCTACCTAGTTTCATCATGATCCAAGGAATCCAGTGAATTTTAAAATAAGAGTTTTATGACCAGAGTTATAGACCAAAAGGTGAAACGACCTGTTACAGCACCACTATGAGGCCAATTTGAAAGATTTGGGGCTGCGGCTCTTCCAGCCTACTGGGGGCGTGCTTGCAAAGTTTCGCACTGATCAGTCCAGCGATGCAGGAGATTAGCTGTTCAGAGATTGACAAACACACACAGACAGACACAGGACAAAAACACAATCTACGGGCTTAAAAAATAAATAAAAATAACATTTGTAGGAATAGCAGGAATCACAGAATGTCTCAGATGTGAGATCCATCCAATGTCTCCATAAAACTATTTTTTATTGCTCAATACTAGCCCAATTTGTTAAAATTAATAAAGTAATACAAATGTGATTTCTCTCATCAAAAACAATCAATCTGCTGCAGTTGCTCAAGGATGTTGGCATTCAACTTGCAAACATCAGAGTATTGCATTATATATCTACCTCAATGTTAAATAAGTTTGTGCTTGTTACAAATGCAATTTCTGCTTTACTGCAGTGAAGGTAGATGCCAGAGCTAATCGTGCAAACCCCTGGACCAATCAGTGCCAAATGTTGCCAATAGGCCACAGATGTATTTTTACTATTATACACATATTATACACGACGTTATTGTCCCTGTTGTCCCGATTATTGTCCCTGTCAAGCTCTAATAGGAGCTGTCTTTTAGACATACATGTCTAGGCTATGCCAACATGCATCACTCAGTTGAAGTCAGATGCTCAATCGTGGTCCACTGCCTGTTTCCACGTTTTTGGTGAACAGCTATAGCTTTCACATGAGCAGATCCATTTCCTCAGCAGAACACCATTTGCTTCGCCAGCCAAATATGCCTTTAAAATAGTAATGTGCCATTGCGCCAGGTACGGGTAGATCTTATGGCAATGGAGATGACACTGACTGACTTTGATTGGTTTAATTCATGTTAAAATGGCATGACTTCACACAAGTCACGTGATCTACTTCGTCACTCAGAGAAAACTATCATCCGATTAACCCAATGTGTACATGAAAGTATAGCTTCATGATTCATGTTGAACACTGCATGTCTCTCTCTCTCTGAATCTGATCAGTATTCATATGTACTGAATTAGGGTCAATAGGGTCAATGTGTGGAAGGGGCAGGCATGTACTGTAACAAGCATGACAAATTGTAAAACAGTCGTTGACCATAAATCCTGTAATCCTGCCGATTGGACGTGGAGCCAATAACATACCCATGACTACTTCATTGCCACAAAAGAAAAAAGCCAGATGGTAGTGGGTTTTTTGTTTTGTCCAGTGGAAAGGTAGCCTGACACTCAGTCTGAATTTTCATTTCATTTCAATCGCCAGGACATTTATTTAATGGTAGCGATTCAGGGCTGGAGCCATGGGCTAGTGGAAAGGTGCTTAATTAAGACAGTAAACGGTAGAGAGATAGAAAGAGACATGACGGCATTTGGAGTCAAACTCAGGGGTTCGTAACTCGCAATGAGCATGCAGTCAGTGCCCTGGCTGTGCCACCAGGCACCACAGAAAAAGCTTTTAACTGAAAGGATTGTTGATCATTAAGTTAAAGATTACGTTTAGGTATGAGGTGTACATCAAGCTGCCACACTACAGAAACATAGGCTCCTGCCATATGGGCCACATGGCTCCGCAAAGCGTACTTCTAAGGTTAAAATGTTTTGTTGGATTCAGTCATTCAGTTAGACCCCAACCCACCACCTCAAAAAAAGGGAAAAAAAGGAAAATGTGCTACCTAAGTGAATGATGGCAGTTACTGAAATGAAGCCAGCTTTACCAATACAGTAAAATTCTATTTCCATTGCATTTAACATCAAGCATGGCTGCACAAACACATTAATGATGTGCAATAGAGAGGGAAGAAAAAGTCTTCCATTGAGACAAAAACCCCACCTCCATAGCGTTGCCAGTCTATTAAGATGTTTGTCAATATCTCCCCATTCCACTTCTGTAACAGGCATGACTTCAGTTTTTCTTTCACAGAAAGAACACTGCAGTGTTCAAATACCACGACCACCATTATTTCTAAGCTTCCTTGCATCAATAAAGAAGAACAGTCTGCAATAACTTAATAACGCCTGCAGTCGTGACGACTTGCAAGACAGAGGGAAGAAAATACTAGGAGACCATGTTTATATTCTAGGTGAAAATTGGTCTAATATGAAAGGGAATATTAATCGTTAACAGTTAACTGTGGCAACCTTTACTTTGATGAGTTACAAAAAGTAAATTTCAATGGAAGAGGCACACACATGTGGTTACACATAGGCACAAACTGTAACATTCACAAGAGATTCTGACTTTAAAGCACAAGTGGGTTATTTGGGATAAGATCCAAAGTGGAAGCACGCACATCTCATAAAAAGTTGACGGGTGCTGAACAAAAAATATACATACAGAAAGAAGGTAGGATGTCCACACGCCGTTCTTAACCCATTCTGACCGGGCACCCATTTTGGTGTCAGCATCATGTTATGCTCTAGCTATTGAAAAATAGCAGATCTACAAGCTCATATCGCGCCACCGAGTGGCGCGATACGAGCTTGTAGGTCTGCTATTTTTTGAAAAATCGAACTGACTGACATTTTTAGAATCTGATCTCAGGTCAGAATGGGTTCATCAGACCAGTGTGTGTCCAGTGGAAAACCTCGTATGAAATCTGATCTCAGGTCAGAATGGGTTAAGCTCCCAGTAGTTTTATTAAGGATAGGATTCATCAGTTTCAGGAATCTGATTCCTGATGAAGACCAGGTCGAAACGTCGAATCCTATCCTAAATAAAACTACTGGGAGCTTAAGAACGATGTGCGGACATCCTACCTTCTTTCTTATTTGGGATACCTCTAGAAAAGAAAACTGTCAAGGTAATCTGAGTCAGGAATAAACAGGAATGAACACTGCACACCTTTCCATTCCCAAATACGATGGACACATTGAATAGGATGCGCAAAGTTCAGTCCGAGTGCCAATTCACTGCACCTTAAGCACATATTTCAGTAAAAGGGCCCATCAAATCCCAGTTCAAAGCATACAGTTTATACTCCCCACCATGGTGGATTGCTGTCGTGGGGAGCTTTGACGTAGAAAAAAGGTCTCACATACTCCAAAATGTATCTGAACGAGCAATGGCCCGGTTTCTCAAAGGACACATGGTGTAAGAGGTATGGTGTTGCACATGCTCAGATGCCCTCTAGGCCGCACACAGAAGCCTGTGAACATAGACATTTTGATTTTGTGCATAGTCAATTACCACGCAATGCCTGAGGCCTGTATGGTAGGCCTCAGGTCTACCATTCTGAAATTAAATTTAATAATATTTGGACTGCTGGACAGCTGACAGATATATATATAATTTATGTATATATATATATATATATATAGTAAAGAGAGCCTACTGTCAGCTGTCCAGCAGTCCAAATATTATTCAAACCATTGCATGGCACATCTATGCACGAAATGTTTATGTTCACAGGCTTCTGTGTGCGGCCTAGAGGGCATCTGAGCATGCGCAACATCATACCTCTTACACCATGTGTCCTTTGGGAAACCGAGCCAATGTCTTTTCTTTAGTCCAGGTGCATAAAGTCTGTTTACAGTGCATATGGGCATACTTGACCCATGAACTCGGTGGCGTGTCCCAAAGACATCAGCGTCCCTGGGCATGCTGTGCTCGCCTCTCCTCCAGACACTGACAAACCCACTGTGACACGACCTCGGCATTGCCGTCGTTATATTGTATGATGAAGGAATGCTCCTAAAAGCGAGACAGAGAGAAAGACCACGATGAAGTGTGATATCAACAAAACAATTCCTCCTCTGACTTTGAATAGCCTATTATATGCACAGTGTTCTATTGAAATTCTGGCAACCTTGCAAAATATTGGAAAAATTGACCAGATAATAAACAGCAGAAGTAATGAGCTTTCCCAGACAAAACAGAAAAAGGGAAACAAAAGTTTAAATATTGTTCAATATATCACAGTTATTGTCAGATGGTTAACATGTTGACAAATGTTTTTCCATCTAATTGGCACATTGCACCCAAAATTCTCAACAAAATAGAGCTCTATTTCTAGAATGCTGATTGGCAAATATTTGGGAGGTATTAGGTAGGTTAGAGAATCTTCTCCTCTAACCTTAATGCAATGATGTGTTTACCCTTTGCTGATTGGAAGTTTATATTCGCTTTACCAATTTTTGGCAGTGTTTAATTATTACAATATTAGTCTGAGGATCATAACATTATGGACTGAAACAAATATCTCAATGACAAGATTCTAAACAAAAACTCATCTAGGGGCTTGAGCCCTGCACCAGAGGTCACAGTCAGAGGTGAAAGTGGAGGCTGCTTGTAAATGACACATGTCATCTGAGACTAAACCTTGAGTTCCGTTTACTGTGTCTAGCAGACAGTACAATTAAATAAATAACACCACAGTCAGTTTGCGTGAATTTACTTGTCAGCACTAATTTGATTGATATCTGTTCTTCACAAAGTGTGGTACACCCTTAAATGTGTGTGTAAAAGTTGTGTGCACGAGTAAATACAATGTTTGCAAGGTATACTGTAGACAAACTGCTGCGGACTATAAGGGTCTCAGGCAGACCTATCAATGATAGGACTGTGCTAGTAGTCAAGCAAATGATGTGCTCACAAAAATGTAAATGTGGGTTAGCGATTTCTCGTATTGATTGAACTTCACTCGCTAAGACAAATTACATTGTTGAGGATGACATCGTCACTTAGGTTATGGTATATTTGATCTGATATGTGGTGATGGGAGTTTATGTTATCTTAAGCGATAACATAAAAGCTCCTGTGGCAGTGTCCAAATTGGCACACGGTTCTGTAAAGACTAGGAACAAAGTAGGACAGACTGCCAGTTAAGGTCCACTATTTTCTCCCTGAGCCGTCCTTGTCTATTTGCTGCTGGACAGGCAGATATGTTAAATTGAGTCTATGTATAGCCAATGTTGTATAATGTGGCAGAGATAAACAATTAAACATTGTGCAATTTTGGGCTCTTGACCTTCTGTACCAAAATAATTTGCCCTTTCCTGTATTTATTTATTTATTTATCTTTTTTTTTTTTACAAATCACAACCTTGGTGTGAACAGGAAGGTTACTATACAGTAGCACTTGAATCTTAACATTAAATATAATTTATTGGAATTTATTTACTGAAATGTATTTTAGAAAATCACACTTGTATGAAGTGAGGGGGAATATATTTCTCTTTCAAATTGTGACATTCACAATTCAACAATGTACAACCCAGCAATCAACACACCGCACAAATACATCGGCAACCCACATACAATCCCACAGATACACACAATACATATGCACGCATAATTCCATATTTTACATTAACATTTTAATGCATTTTGGGCGGGAATCCCTTTTGGTGTTAGCATTATGCTATGCTTTAGCTATTGAAAAATAGAAGAACGACTGACATAGAAACATAGCTTTTTCAGAAAACTATCAGGATGTAGAAGACATTTTTTGAATCTGATCTCAGGTCAAAATGGGTTAAAATCCCTCGGTTTACCAGTCTATGAAATTACAAGCCAGCCCTATAATGGTAAAAGTATTTTGTTGTGCACGAGGATGCTAACGCACACCAAAGTCCTTTTTGGCGGTGCCAGCCCACGGGAGAGGGAATCTTGAAACAACAAGAAAGTGGCTGCACACGCCAATAGCCAGAGTGCCAATACTTTATTAGGACAGCAGGTTAACCCATTTAGTCTTTTTTTAACTGTCTTTCTTTTAGAAAAACCTCATGTTTCTATATCAGTGGTTCTCAATATTTCATGTCAAGGACCCCCAAAAATATATGAAATTGGCCGCTGACCCCCAATCTGAAAATGTGTTGTTTCAGGGACCACCTCACGGAAACAAAGATTTGAGTTAAAAACGTTCGCTCTGAAAGAGTATATATTCAAAGCTTTGCACCACATGTTCATGATTTTTCAAAAATAGCAGACCTACAAGCTTGTAGATCTGCTATTTTTCAATAGCTAAATTATAACATAATGTTTAAAACACCAAAAGGGGTTCCCGCCCAAAATGGGTTAAGACAGAATTCTTGTTGTTTTAAGATTCCCTCTTCAAAAGTATTTTGTTGACCAAAATTTGTCAGGTCTATTCTTAATAGTATTGACTTTTAAGAATAGCCTATCCTTAAAAGTACTGACTATCAAAAATCTAAATACATTTACGTAAAAATGTAAGTTTAAGTTTAATACTCTTATTTGAGAACATTGAAACGTCTATGTGATTAAAAACAGAAGTACTTTAAATCCCAACAGAAGGATGTTAATACATTCCACTACATCCTAATCCTGTCCACGACGTTGAGATTGTTAAAGACCGGCGTAGCCCCATCAATCCTGGTGTCCTTCTAATGTGGCTGGGGTTAAAACAGTCTGAGGTTAATTACTCTCATATCAGCGAGTGAGAGTATGTGTGTGTGTGTATGTGTGTGTGTGTGTCCGTATGACAGGGGTGAGGTGGATGCTTCTGGGTACCCCTATGTTCTGAATACGCATCTCATCAATCATCCCCGTTGCCTCAGTAGAGAAGGGGATTGCAGGAAGGGGGGTAGAGAGAAAGAGAGACAAGCCCAGAGTGATGTCTTTAATATCCAGCTCTCCACCTCTGCTCCAGAACCTAACCTGAACAGACCAACAACGTCTGATGGTATTTGACCCGAGTGAGGCCACATGACTACGGACTGCCATGCGCTCTAGTCTAGAGACAGACGCAACACACCTGCATGATCCAGGATGAGGTGCAAACACTGCATTAACATGGGCCAGGTTCCCTGGTTAACGCAAGCTGCACCTGTTGGTGTCCTGTTCAAAATGCAGACACACAATCTGACACTGACTGTAAGTGTAACCACTTAAGATTCAAACCCGGGTCTCTCGCACACAGGAAACCAAACATTTTACCACTCAACCAACGGAGAGCCCAAGGGAGATATTAGGATTCTGTGTTACAGGCAGGTCTACTCTACAACATTCACCTCACTTTGACCTGCACCCCATAGGGACACCCATTGCGGTGGATTTTAACCACGCTATGCTGCTACACATGTGGGCACAACCACAACGTTCCTCGCAGGAAGGGGCAGGTCCACAACCCTCCAATAATTGAAACACCTCCATAGCTGAATTATACATGTAAAGTGTAATAAGAGCTACAATGAATAAATACTCTTTACTTGGGTCAATTAAGGTATACTTGGCTTATATTTCTTACAGTGCATGTAATGGGAGAGAGGTTAGATGGGGGAGGGACTCAGAGTATGGCTACATTAATCACCGTCTGGCCACATCAAACTGGGATAATCACCTGAATGCTCCACTCAAATAAAACTGGCCTTATCCCAGGGGAAATTCTACCTAACTCTTTAATTGTTTGGAGCCTTTGATAGGCCTTTTTAATCTAAGATTAATTTATGCGATTTTAAATAACTCTACTTATGATTAATCAGCTCTGGAAAAATTAAACAAGAGTTTGAGGCAATTACTAAAAGAGACTGATCGTCACCTCATTAGACTTGTTGGAAGGAACAAAAATGTACGGATATATGTGTGTGTGTGTGTGTGTGTGTGTGTGTGTGTGTGTGTGTGTGTGTGTGCCTGTGTGTGTGTGTGTGTGTGTGTGTGTGTGTGTGTGACAGAAAGAGGGAAAAAGAACGGTTAGGTGAAGACAGAGAGAGTACGACAGAGAGAGAGAGAGAGAAAGGTGAAGAGGTAGGTAGAATAACTAGGTCTTTACAGATTTGCATGTTAATCACTAGATCCCACTGGAATCTAACTGGCATTGGTTTGTGTGCATAGATGTACACGTATGCATGTGTGTTCTAATCTCAGTGGCTAGGTGAAGGGGTAAATCCCTGGTTATGAATGTAACAAACTAGTTTTCCCTAGAAACAGCACTGCCCTACACACACCGTCAAAACAGCCGCCTACGTTATTTTCAATGAACCTATCCCACACCGGCGGCGTCCGACGCGCGTTCACGCCTCGCCTGACGCTCCGATACGCCACTGTTCTATTTGCCAGGCGTTGCCGCGTCGCTGCACACCCGGTGTGTGTCGGGCTTAAGCATCCAGTTCTCCTGTTTGTTTTCTTTTTCTTTTAAACTTTTACTAGAACGGTGCCCGGCTGTAGAGCACCAAGTCGTCAACGATGGAAGTTGGAGATCCATGCCCCACCCGGCTATGCAATACCCGTTGTACCTGTTGTCAGAGTACCCGTTCCACCCATCTGTATTTGTCCCTTTTATGCCCATATATGGAGATTTCTGTATCTGTCTCTCTGTGTCCTTTTATTCTTATATATATGGAGTTCTGTGTACGTACACACGTACACTTGAACATAATGGAGTTCTGTGTCAGGCATGCCCAAATATGGAGTGTTGTAATGTCCATATATGGAGCCCGGGAAGAGGCCTTTTTTTTTTTTTTTTTTTTTTTTCTTTTTTTGCGGCTTACGCCTTTTATTGATTTTTGAAGGGACAGACAGTAGGCTGACAGGAAACGGGAGAGAGATGGGGGGATGACATGCAGTAAAGGCCGTGTCGGGTCCGGGAGTCGAACCCGCGGCACACTGCGACTGGATTACCAGTCCGGTGCCCAGACCGTTACGCTACGGCCTGGGCCTGGAAGAGGCCTTTTGTGGCGGTTCTGGTCAACTGTGGGTCCGACCGCCTCGACACCGGGTACTGCACTCCCTGTGGGGGTGTGGAGTGCGTGTGTCGAATTTGAAGTCGGCGGGGCGAACGGCATGGAGTTGCGTGGATTACAGACATACTGTATGTACAGTGTACACACAGAGACTTGGACCATTTATAGATATAGATACATTACATACATTAATGAAGTGGTCAGTCTGGCTCCAGACAACCTAGCACGTTGAGTTCTCAAAGTAGGGTCCAGGGACACCCAGGGGTCCTTGGGGGGTGGGGTTCCAAGAAGTCCCCAGCAAAATGAGGAATAGATTCGAAATAATAAAATATTATTTCACCCACTATTATTATTAAATGGATATTTCACTTTCTTTTTTTCTTCTTTTTTTTTTATATATTTTTTTATCCCACGATTTTGTAACCCATTTCACTTTCAAACATGTTTGGGGTCATTTTAACGTCTACTCTATGACATTTTTGCTTTTCAATGATCAGATTTAATCATTGCCCATTGAATCCATGCGTCGATGTAGATTGATGGATTATCATTACTTATGTCAGATGTGTTGGGGATAAGGAATCCACTTATTTATTTGTTTTACAGTGGGCAGGTTAATACTTCAACCGGTTTATTGAAAACTAATAGCCTCCGTTGGCTGCGCAGTTATTCAGCTTCCATCTGTGTGTAGGCTGCTAGATTTGGGTTATGTCAGAGTGAGAGGAGGGGTTCTTTTGTGACAGACAGAGGGGCTCATCTGGTACCTCTGGGGTTGGAAGGGGCTAAGGAGTGCCTGTGTACGGTTGTATGTGTGCATACTGCATATGAATAGAAAAGGGGGGAGGGGGCTCCATTGACAAAGGTGCTAAAGGCTACGTGAAGGCCGTTGGACAGGGAATAGGGAATGAGGAGGGGAGGGGCTGGGTAAGTTGAAATGTCCGTCAAATCACAAAGAAGCTATGGAGTGCTGTGGGATCTCACTCAGTCACAAATAAATCACAAGAAAAGGCACAATTTGCAAAGAAAACGGATTAGTTTCTCCCCCCAAGGCTTCAGAAATACACAGATCAATGCAATCAAGTGTGTGTCTCTCAGCTAAGGTCCTGGGTGCAGGCCAACGGAAAGTCTCCTGAACTGACCAACGTCATGAGATTATGATGACAGGATAGGGTGTCCACAATGAAAGATACATTAGGAGGAGGAGAAGAAGACACTTAGTCACTTTCTTATGTGATGGATCGCTGTAATTCTTTCCAGCTGAAGAGGGGACTCATGAGGATGGGAAAGGAAGAGGGAGAGAGGTGACACTGATACCAAGTTTGATACAGCTGAAATAATGTCCTAATGGGCTCTCTGATATGAGTCACGCATCTTTTTGGCCTGAAACTCCTTTACTACTTTCCGTATCACCTCGCTTAACTCGCGTCATCTTTTCTTTTCCCCAATTTATTTGTTCGTCAATTAAACATAACAGCGCTACCAAGGCACTCACCATAAAGTGCTCGTAATGCTCCTCATGTCAAGCTTCAGAGACAGAGCCCATCAGCTGCAGACATGCAATCAAACGGGCATGCGGGATCTCAGCGCCACTAAAGGAGCGTCTAATAGGATCAAACTCCAGTGACAGTAATGACGTCAATAAAAAGCTGTGATAGCGATCAGTGAAGGTACGCAAAAAAACCCCGATGAGCTGGTGGGAGGGGGGGAGGGAAACGGCCATAAAAATAACAGTATTTGCTTATTGCCAATGTGAGCGCCTGTTTTCCAACATTACACTCTCAGAGGAATGAGAGGCAAAGATAAAAACTATTAGCAAGTGGAGGAAACTGAGAGAGAGACAAGAGAGGAGAAATAGGGGGTGGGGGGGACTTCCAGCTGTGGCTAGGTGCATTAACATACAGATAGAAAAGGTACAGAGTTTTTAATATGTACGCGGGAGGCCGGGGGAATGGTAGAGGGGTGGGGGGATGCAGAAAGGGAGGGAGGTACAGGCAAAGGAGGAGAGAGAGAGAGAGAGAGAGAGAAAGAGAGAGAGAGAGAGAGAGACAGAGAGAGACAGAGAGAGAGAGAGAAAGACAATCATGAGGACGGTGCCACAATGGCGGGTACCCATGACCTCATCTCCCAGCTCATCATGGGCAGAGAAGGAAATGATTGGGCCTGAAGGAGAGAGAATGCAAAAAAGAGAGAGAATAAAAAGCAGAGATAGAAATATGGCAGAATAGAGGGAAGAAGTGTGTGTTTGGGGGGGTGAAGAGGTGAAAAAACAAAAAACAAAAAGGAGGATAGTCGGAGGGAGTGGAGAAGCCTAATCAAGGTCCTTACACATTGGGAGTGTGACAATTAAACAATCTAAGACTCAGCTGTGTGTTGGCAAATGTGTAATTTGGTGATGCCCCATTCATACGGGTTGATGTTTTTAACTGCAGTGGAAAATCGACCTCATTATGGTGTCGCTTTATCACTTTTATAACGTACTATTCACTCCTGGTGTGTAAGGACCATGAGGATGAAGTATTTGAGAGTGACAATGAACAGGACAGTAGCTAGGAGGTGCTGTGTGAGCTCAGACGACCCAACGACACAGCAGACAGGAGAGTGGAGGGCGACAGAGAGAGATGGATCCTACAGTATGTCCCAAATAGAGCATTGTCAAATAAAATAAGAAATATGAAATAGCCACTTGATAAATCATGATAAATAAACGGATTAGTTTAGTAAAGGAAAGCAAACAACCTTTATAATTCTTGACAACACAATAAAATCGTACAATTTACAGAGCACACATTTCATTTCTGCTCAGAATTAAAGGTGCTTTTTCTGTGTTCAGTCAGTGTAACGTTTCCACCTTTTGAGGAGTGAGACCAAGAACACAGATAGACATAACAGAGACAGCCAGCCAGACACACACACACGCGCGCGCACTTGCACACACGCTTGCACAATGCACAGCACAGCTCCTCTCTCCGGAGTCTCCGTGGACCTGACTGTCACTGTCCCTGGTCCTGAAACATTAGTCGGGCTTGTAGCAGCTCTTAAAAAGGTGCCTGTTGCAAATGACTGTGGCCCTGTGAGCTAATACCAGATCAGAGAAAACGATCAAGTCCAAATGGGGACGAACTAGGGGCATATGATGTGGCCAGTACATCCATCAAAATGCTCGGAGGACGTTGTGAACAATTTGTGAATATACAAACACAATTATTATTCATGCAGTAGAGTGTAAAAATTAGATTTCTACATGTCACACACACACACACACACACACACACACACACACACACACACACACACACACACACACACACACACACACACTGTCCTTGGTCCTGAAACATTAGCCAGAGCTACTACAGTAGTATGTAGATTAGTATGTAAAAATCATAAGTCTACATGGTATCTTTGTGTGTGTGTGTGTGTGTGTGTGTCTCTGGAACTTCATTTGTGTGAACCAGAATTCTTTGTTCTACAGCAGCTTGTTCATTCAGATTGGCTTCAATACATTATTAAATGGAATGAAATGTGGAATTAAGGTCTCATAGTCTGACAGTATCTCAAGGTCTTTGTCCTTAACTTTCCCTGACATCCCCCATTGGCAGCATAAAGTTCATTGCTTTGGTTATGGCATCGCCATGTTGGATTTGAGGGTCCCTGACCCGGCAGGACGTACTCAACCATTTTGAAAAGAAGAAAAAAACCAGGCATAAATAAAATTATGTTTAATTGAAATTTTGATTTGAATTGTATGAAAGTGATCGCTGTACACAGTAATTCACAATTCTTATTCTGTGGTCAACCTTTTTAACGGCAGGCCTAGGGTAACTTACCATTAGGTTGTTGGGGGCAGGCCTCTCTTTAGGGTGCCGTCTCATACTGAAAGGAAAAATCCACACAAGAAGTCTTTATGGCTGCTGGCTTGAAAATACTCGTAGCACAGAAAAGGAAAGAGAAGCCTTGACTCAAGGATATAAACTAGAATATACTGTACAGGAAAGTCAACACATTGCAAAAGCTTCACGTACTGTAGCACTATTTAATTATTGTCTCTCAAGAAAATCTGTAGCCTAAAGAGCCCACCAGTTGGATTTATGTGTGTGTGTGTGTGTGTGTGTGTGTGTGTGTGTATGTGTGTGTGTGTATCCTCCGTGTATATGTGCATTATCTGTTAGGGCGACCTACATAGGGGGGACTTTGAGGGATTAATGCTGGGCCCCGTCTGGAGCTGGTCGTGTTACTGGGTGATGTATCACAGTGGGCGGGGCCACGACCCTCTAAGAATAGACTTAGAGAAGCTACTTAGTGCCAGGCGTGTGCCAGGGTAGGGCTGGGCACTCCTACCTCACTACGCCCTGAGAGAGAAAGGTGCCCTGTGTGTGCCAGGGTGGGACTGGGCACTCCTACCTCACTACACCTTGACAGAGAAAGGCCAGGGTGGGGCTTGGGCACTCCTACCTCACTACGCCCTGAGAGAGAAAGGTGCCCTGCTTGAGTAAATAAGGCAGGGATGTGGGTAAACAACAGCTGGCAGGCTCCGATAGTGAGGACTCGCTGCCTTCATACACAAATACATAACGTGATCTGATCTGGGCGCAGCGCAGCGCACAGCAACACTCATTCATATATGCAGCAGAGAACACACTCATGTTTCAGTCGTGTGCATGGGCACATTATTTGTGTAACTACGCAGAGGTTACAGGAGGCAAACCAGTCGAGGGTAAACATTGCCTACTGTATGCCCCATTGTCACTGCTGGTAAAAGAAGAATGGCCTTTTTATTTAGTGGGAGCAGAGGCTGAGCATCACAATCACTAAAAGCATTACAACCACAGTCACATTAACAAACACACATAGACACATCCATGCATGTATGTACAATTCAGTCCCCTCACCAGCATACAACTAATTGATCTAGGTAATTTGGGATACAAAACAAAAAATAATAAAAAGCAGGATCGATTATTTGTCCCCTTCAATAATACCATTTGGTATTGACACCTTTACAATGAGGTAGAACTTGTAAGGATAGTGCAATCGTACAATACCAATTGGTATTATTGAAGAGGAGAAATAATCGTTGAAGTTAAGTTTGGAGATTGTACCAGAGCTGACACCAAATGATGGGTTAGGGTTAGGGTTAACCCTAACCCTGCCACCCTGCTTTATGGAACACTAACTTCCACTAACCACTAACCTATTGCACGGGCCTTATCCTGAAGGAACACATGTGGCCTCTTTCCATGGGGTCAATGATTGGAGCATACACAAACTCAACAAAGTTGCAGGACCCATGCTCAGGTGACACTGAGTCACACACCTGTGACGCAGGTCGCTCAAAACGAGAGTGATTACCGGCAGAAGCATGTTGGGGGATTAAATCGATAATGATATAAAATACAATACAAATTGGAATTATTGAAGAGGAGAAATAATAAGTTAAGTTTCCAAAGATCTTTTTGAAATTGTTCATTCAACTTAAAGTCAAACTACACCCAACTATTATTTATCTAGTTGAGTGGATTTCATAGATTTCATCCACCAGTGCACATATTTAAATTGTTGTGGCGACAGAGTGTTGAAGGGGAGAGACTCACCATTGTGTGATGAAGTGAACAAACTTCTCACTGAACTGGCTGACGGGAAGAACAGGTGGATCCTGTAAAACAGGAAGAAATTAGACAGAAGGCCCAGGCGGTGGCGTACCCGACTGGTGATCCAGTCGCAGTGTGCCGCGGG
This sequence comes from Protomyctophum parallelum, assembly GCF_964188405.1. NCBI lineage: Eukaryota > Metazoa > Chordata > Actinopteri > Myctophiformes > Myctophidae > Protomyctophum > Protomyctophum parallelum. The sequence goes on from NC_139699.1 coordinate 33,295,986, forward strand.
TTCGACTCCCGAGCCCGACACGGCCTTTACTGCATGTCATCCCCCCATCTCTCTCCCGTTTCCTGTCAGCCTACTGTCTGTCCCTTCAAAAACCAATAAAAGGCGTAAGCCGCAAATAAATATCTATTAGACAGAAGATCTCAAATGTAACCATCTTACAGCATCTTGCAAAATAAAGATTATGTTAGGAAATGGAGAGAGAGAAATGGGAAGTGACACGCAGCAAAGGATTGCTCTCAATGTGCAGGTTGGTGGTGCGCGCGGTTTTCTATCCGTGGCACCCCAAAATGGCCACTGCTATGCCCTATATTGACTGCCTGCACAAAAGGTTTGACGCCGATCGAACCAGCGAGATTAACTCCGGACTCACACCGTCAGTAAACTCACAGCGGCAAAAACATCATCTCTGCCTCCCAGCTTTCCAGCCTGGTGGGGATAACAATAACTTCATGTCCTAAATGTTATAGTCAGTCATACACACATCCACAGCGTATACGCACACACACATACTGCCTCCACAATCATCAGTTCAGTCAAATGCAGGGGCTCACACCGCTTCGCATTAGCAGGCCCGCTGTGCTGTTAAAACACCTCTGGGCAGTGTTCCCCCGTTCCTTAATGCTCTGATCGGCAGGCCCCTGCAAAGCATGATGCATGCACCTATTTAAATTAACAAAGGAATTGGCTGCTTCTAATCTAGCTGTGCTTCAGAGTGCTACCGCCGCTTGGATGAGCAATATATCATAGAGCGCGAGCACACACACACACACACACACTGAAAACACCCTGAAGGACTGCAAGCCGTATGCCTCAGTGTACATGCCATTTAGAGCAAGAGCACCAAACAATTTCCACCTGCTGGGTTGTGGCACGTTCTCAACCTCACACTCTCTCTCTCTCTCACTCTCTCACTCTCTCTCGCATGCACGCACGCACGCACACACTCACTCCTCAATCTATTTCTGCGTTTGTTAGTTCTGATACAGATCACTCACTTACACACTTTCCTCCCATATTTGCATTTACACGTGTGCTTTGAACACATTGAAGACACACACGCACGCCACACACACGCACACGCAGACACAGACACACACACACACACACACACAGACACACACACACACACACACACACAGTCACACACACACACACACACACACACACACACACACACACACACACACACACACACACACACACACACACACACACACACACACACACACACACTCTTCCAGTGGAGGGGAACACTGACAACAAAGCTTTGAAGTGGCGGCAAGCAATGGCGAAAATGACGACGAGCAGCCTGATGAAAGTGGCAAGTCTGGGGCCTTTGTCAATGCCCTCCATTCTGAGACAGGGTATGAGCAGTAAATATACATGTCATTGGCACCGGGTAATTATTAGTCAAAATTAGATCAGTAATTACAGAGATGAAAACGAAGCAGAAGTCCATTAATAGTCGAGCCACTTGATATTCAACAAGTACCGGAGAGACACATTAAAGAGGACGGGCAGAGGCAGGTGGACAGAGGAGACAGACAGATGACAGATGGAGGACAGACAAAGGAAAAGGGAATTTCTGCTAAATGTTCTCTCCCGTACCCAAATATTAATTAACATTTTAAAATAAAAGTATTCACTGTGGGATGGAGAGTGAGAAAATGAGAGGGGTGAGGGTACGCACATGTTAATAGCAAACAAAACCTGTGCTTATGTACACTAATTTTCTATGTAGACATTTTTATTTTCCCTGTTTATATACTCTCTCACCTGAGCCTCATGTGGCCCTGATTGTTATTTATCTCCACCACAACCCCAGAGAGTATCCCCCCCCCCCGGTAGAATACACCTCTAGCTATGTCAATATTAATGATCCACTTACTGGAGCATACAGTACTCAAACAAACATCAGAGCAACGTGTAAAGAATATCCCACCTATCCTACCAAGTACCAACAATAAGTGAATCGGTTAATAATAATAATAATAATGGATTGCATTTTTATAGTGCTTTTCTATGCACTACGTGCTTACTCAAAGCGCTTTACAACGGTCCATTCATTCATACATTGGGAGGTGAAGCGGCGAACAGTCGACGCCAACGTCCTCACTTCCCACATTCACACACCAATGGTGGCGACCACTGGAGGCAACGTAGGGTTCAGTGTCTCTCCCAAGGACACTTCGACATGTAGACAGGAGGAGCCGGGATTCGAACCACCGACCCACATATCATTGGATGACCTGCTCTACCACCTGAGCCACAGCCGGTTGGCATAGTTTTGATAAATTCCTGAATAAAAACAGGTCTAGACTACTTACAAATAGCTTACCTTTTGAAAATACTTTGCCCATCTTATAATAAATTATGTCCAAGTAAAGCAATGTTCAAACAGAGCGACAGACACCCAACTTTAAAGCAGAGAACCTTCCAGTTTTTAAGAGAGAGAGAGTAAGAGCAATAGATGACAATACTGTCAAGAGTACAGTATAGGGCCACTGTATTCTTTAGCATTTCTGTGGCTCTCCTAAGTGTCTTTGGTAGGTACATTCTCAATGCCATCCTTCCTTTGCATTTCTCTTTGAGTGTTCTCATTTTATCCAAAGAGTTGTCTATCCTCTGCTTGCCTCCCTCTCTCCATAGCCCTGGGTCAGCTGGGACAGCTCGCCTGTGCCGACACAGAGTTCTCTCACCTCAAGGGGAGACGGCAAAGGGCGCAGGAAAAATAGTTTGAGTGATGCCTCCGTCTGGCTGACTAATGAACAGTTCAGCTGGGGTCAACCCATTACAACCGAAAGCGTTTAATTATTAATTACACCCAATCTATAGGCACTTAAGGACAAGCAGTGCGCTATGTTTAATGTTGGACAGGGCTGGGGTTGGGGGGCTTGGAGAACTGGGTTGGGTTAGTGAGAGTGTCATGGCAGTTTTGCTATTAGTGCATGTCAGCAAAGAACTGAGGTGGAAAGGAGAGCAGGGAGAAGGGAAAGGTCCCTGGTTGGGGACTGGTGCTTATGTTGGAAATACAGACACAGTATGTGTGCGTGTACACAAACAGATAAGCACACAAGCAGAGTGCACACTGCACTATAGGGAAAAAGGAACCAACCACAACTTGACAAACTTATACACACTGGTCAAATATACTCAATAATCTGAGATGCAGCAACACATCATACCATTAGCTGTCTGTTTATAAGTGTCAACTGGGATATGAGGGTTCTGAACAGGAATTTAAGACTAGTACTGTTAGCAAGAAAATCCCTGGATTACTCTTAGTCTGGTTTTGGGCCAAACCTGCTATTTGGTATACAGAGCAGCAATGCACAAGGCAGCTGCTGCTGCTGCACGTGTGTATGTGTGCTCGTGTGTGCTACGGGTGTGTTACTCTCTCTCTACAGTAATGTGCATATGTGAATAGCTGGAGGCAGTTGCACAGGGCGGAGGGTTCAGTGTGCGGGGAGAAAAGCTGCCTGAGTGGCTTGCTTCATTAGGAAACAAAATATAAGCTTTCCGGGCCATTAGGACTGACTTTAGATGCAAAAGCACATAAGACGGCGACTCACCTCATCAACGATGCATTGCAGTAACTGGAGAGGCTAGAAGAGGGGAGGACAGACCGACAAAAAGAGGGGGGGGGGGAATATAAACGTATTAGCCTACAATGTCTTGGCAATAGGGAAAATCAATAGCATAATAAAAATTGTATCTACTTAGATTAATCAAATGCAGCGAGCTCTGGCGGAGCCATCATCCACCTCCTGAATGTCTTTATCCCATTCTGGGCGGGAACCCCTTTTGGTGTTAGCATTATGTTATGCTTTAGCTATTGAAAATAGCAGATCTACAAGCTTGTAGGTCTGCTATTTTTTTTAAATCGAACCACTGACATAGAAACATAGCTTTTTCAGAAAACTGTCAGGATGTAGAAGACATTTTTTGAATCTGATCTCAGGTCAGAATGGGTTATTATCCCATAATGGCACCCAATGTAATTCCAGCAGTTAAAGTCTGCTCTAACAACATACTGAAGAGATGCAGTTTGTGAGAATTTCCAAATGAGAGAGCCAATCAAGAGTGAAACACTGCCGGGTATGGAGGGAGAGCCGTTTTTCTCTCTAAACCTCTTTTATGCTAACTCCATAAAACTTACCATTAAGGATCCTTGGTTTTTCTGAATCTGTAAAGCAAGACAGAGACAGAGAGCGAGAAAAGGAGGAGAGGCGATATGTAATTAGTGTGTCATAATCAAAATGATGCACTTGGACACATTATGATCACTGGGAGAGAAAGAAATAATAATTCCTGGTGGCAAATTGTGGGCATGCGTTAACAGCATTTACATAATGAAAACATACAAATGTTAATAGCTTTGCTCTTATTTGTTGGAGAGGGGGGGTCATTATGGCAAATTTTCAGAGATCTTCTTTATTCCTTCCCTCCAGGTTATATCTATAAATGCTGCTAGGGTGTAAAATTGTTCCAAACCGCATTAACAGGCTTTTCAAGGACTGAGTTCATTTCTTTTTAAAAGATTGAATTGATGCAACACAAATGATTGTACGCTTCTGTAAGGCAAATTCATTCGGTAATGTACTGTTTTAGTTAGGTAAAGTTAGCTTAAGTTGTGGCAAATCTGCAAAAAAATGCTTACCACTAGCTTTCTTCACAGATGTGTTCATAAAGGTGTCTAGTATCACAAAAGAAAATGTTCCAACCCAACTCTTGGGAAACTTTGTGACAGCTGCTGAAAGTTGGGGTACCATTATCAACCAATATAAGGCAAATAATTCCAAATTTCATTATACTTTAAGTAGCATGTGAGATGTCAAACTAGAGGGTTTTCATGATGCTGAATCCATTCCAAGCTATAGTTTTGCACGAAAACACTCCTTGGGCTAAATTCGGCCATAGCCACTTGCCCAAATGTACCCAAATCTGCTGACCCTCATCACATTTGTGATGACGGCTATGGGCATTTTTTGAGTGTTTTTTGTGCAAAACAAATGCTTGCAATGGATTCAGAATCTTGAAACCAGCCTAGTTTGACATCTCACATGCTACTTAAAGTTTGATGAAATTTTGAATTGTTTGCCTTATATTGGTTGATAATGGTACCCCAACTTTCAGCAGCTGTTATAAAGTTTCCCAAGGGAGTTGGGTTGGAACACATTTTTCTGTGATAGTAGACACCTTTATGAACACATCTGTGAAGAAAGCTAGTGGTAAGCATTTTCTTTCCAGATTTCCCTTATTATTTGGCCCGACAATGACCAGAATGTGAGGCTCATATAGCAAAGCTACAACTGAGCCCCTTCAATATTAAAATGCAAGTTGCTGAAGAATAATTCCAACAAAAAATATTCATAGTCTTTCTGGCTTAGGCAAATACCAGATTATGTTCAGTGAATGAATTGCTCATTCGTTTCTGGGTCTTTTGATAGTGAATTAGACTCGCACTTATCGATTCACTCAATAAAATACAGGGTTTCTAAATAAATATCAAGAGACTCCTCAACTGCCTTTATATCCAGTTTTGCACGATTCAGACACATGATTAAAGGCTACTATGGAAAAATAATTAGTTCAGAAATAATTACAAGGACAGAATTTCATGCTGCTCAGGAGCCTGAAATTCGAGAGTGGGAGACAAACATATTGAAGCATAATTGAGCATGTATTCTTTTCATATGCAGCAATTTTGACCAGGCGTCAACAAACTGAGGCTTAATAACTATGTCCTCTCCCTCTTAACGTAGTCTCTGATCGTTGTCAGATGATTATCTGATTAACATATCACTATGTGCATGTTCATCCTGAGGGTAAACAATGTTTAATAAGTTGATCGAGCCTTAAACAAGCCTTCATTCATCCCGATTGCTATGCAGCTTGAAAATATATATATTTTAAGGACAATTATTTTTAAATGGAAAATCATCAAGTTCTGATTGTCGAATAAGTCCTGTCTGCATAAAAAAACATCAAATCTAACAAAGACAGCAAAGAAAGATTTAGTTGTAAGAAACCAGATATTGTTGCTGTCAACCGGATACCTCGTAACTCATATAAACTTGCCATAATGCAAAGCTGAAAACAAACTTATTTGAGACAAAGGTACTCCACATCCACAAAATGACTGATGATTTTTAATAATAATAAACTTTATTTATATAGGTATATATATTTTAAGGTGAAAGCTTTTTATACTGTTGCAAACACACTGATCCAAGGATATTCAATACAGTTAAAGGCATAAAGATTTCCCTCTGACATTTCAGTTAATATATATTTTACTAATTGAGTATCACAAAACAACTTTTTACTGTCAAATAAACCATGGCTTATCTCAAATTTGTGTGCATTTGCATGTCTGGGCAATTACTGTTATGCATCAGAAATTAAATAACGTATAATAATCACATTATTGTATTTTTTTTTTAATACATTTTTATTCAAAGAGTATGACATAGGCAAGTTTCACAGAAAGAAAATACAACGCTTTGTTTTTTACATTTTCTCCCACAACTCCTTTTCCAATCCTCCCCACCCACACACCATGCACTGGTTGTTTGCCTATTTCTCATGCACAATAAACATGGTACAAAGACAGCATTTCATATACAACTTACTGACAGACATCATGGATCATAGTAGTGTAAAAAGGTATGACAGCTTACAAGTTCGTAGAGAACAGACTACATATCAATATATACGACAATATAAACGATTAACCACTTAAACCTTATATTATATACTTTAATTAACCGGAATACCCAGGGTCCATGATAAGCTCCCTGCTTTGTTCCCCCTCTACACCACATCTTTGTGGAAAATAGCTAATCTACAATCTCCCCAAATATTGTGTTGCGATGGGCAATTTTCTCTGAATGTTCACTGCAGAACAGGGGCATATCATGTGGTTAATTAACAATCATTACAGAAGCTTTAATTTGTTTATCAGTTAACACGTTTAACTGTTGACAGTCATTAACATTTCATATACATTCAAAATTCTATATTCTGTAGCTATGTGTTTCAGTACCATGACAGTCAGGTTGTCCCTTTATAGTGGAGAGCAGTCGTACAGCTCAGTTTATCAATGTTATTTATAATAAAAAGAACAAGATTGATTAAATAATTAGGTGCACTGGACAAGGTACATTCCTGAGACTAACACATGACACAGTGGGCAGTTTAGATCATGCAAGGCTATGCAAGGATCATATGGGTAGCAGTTATACATGGCGATGCATGACGATAAATAGCAGTAGTCATTAGTTTCCAAGTCGGCTCTATTGGATGGTGATATCATGAGTCCAGAGAGTGTGAGAGTTTGCAGAGGTTGTCTTTTAGCGATGGCTCCAGTAGGGATGTCGCTCTCGGGAAGAAACTTTTTCAGGTTGACAAGTGATCTTGGTTTTCTTGGATGGGCGCTGGTACCAGGAACAGATGGCTTTCTGGTTGGGCAATGCTGGTAGCAGTTTGTGTCACCCTAGTGTCATGTGGTTCTTTGATGGAGGGCAGCTGACAGCCAACGCCCTGCTCAGCAGTGTGGAGAACACACTGGATATTGTCCTTGGAACAGGTGGAGGTGGAGCTACGGCAGACTGTGATGGAAGGCGTAGAGATAGTTTTGATTACCCATGTATGAAATTGGACCGGGACCGTCAGTGAAATGTTCAGCTTTTTTAGTTACTGTAGGAAGAACAATCTGTGTTCTTGATTAAACAGTAGATCTTCTTGTCTCATACGAGGTGTCAGTGATGGAACTGTATTCCCAAGGAACAGAATAATTTTGCCCACTGGTGTCGTAATGGTTAAGACACTTACCTTTCCACAAACATGTACGCATGTTAAGGGTGTTAATATTTGCAATGTTTAGTTCAAAGATTGTCCACCATTTATGTTGAGATAAACTAGCTAAAAAAAAAAGAAAGAAGATCACAAGATTATAGACAGGATGTCAGAGACGAGTGCACAAGTGCAACATTTACCAATGATGATGTTCCTACTAATATCAAATAGACAATTTAACTTGGAGAAGCTAAAGACAAAAGATCACTCAGCATATCTTGATGTGTAATGGTAGATTCAAGCAGTTTACGCTCAAACCACTGGTGTGGTTTTTCATCCAGAACTAAGAGAAACAGGTAAAAAACAGAAACAGTAAAACAGGACCAATGTCCTGGACCAAAGACCAAAGACCTCAACAGCAAGCCGTTAAAAAAACCTCCACTTATGACAAATAATGCAAATTAATGTGCATTAAGTGGTCAAGTGGAATTAAAAAGACCACTTCTATAATCAATGATAAATATGTCTCTCTACAGTACATATGGCAAACTAGTACACCCCCATGAAAGCAAATGACACGCGCAGAGTAGACAACCCTTTAAGGGACAAAAGAATTGGACAATAGCCCTCTCCAAAAGCACAAAACACCCTGAAACCCTAAAAGCTAAATCATCCTCAACATATCCCTTATCTTACCTATACCTTGCATCTCCCATGACAAGGACTGTGTCAACAGTGTGCAGTCAATACACCCAGGTACAATCAATACACCCCTATTCGGTTTTCCTTTATTTGTCCCTCCCCTACTCCCTCGGCCCACACTGAAATGTTCAGTGTGAAGTGTAGCAGGGGGTTTGACGCAGACAGCTGTGCGGGCGTCTGCAAAAATGACAGCTTAGGCCTGAGGACTTTGGCTGGCTGCGCCTGGCGAGCTGGAGCCAAGCACCATCGCCACACCACTCTGCTACAGCCTGCAGGTGAACTGTCTGCAACACCATATGGAGGTGGGGGAAAATTAACAGTGAGATGGAGAGAGCTGTGGCAGCGGGAAGTCTAAACCTAAAACTATTCCTTCTTTCATTCTCTCACGCTCCATCTTACATACATATTGAGTCATATGAAATATACTGTAAGTTAAATTAAAAAAAATTATAAGGAAGAGGAATAAGTAAAAACATATATGGCGAAAATAAGAAATTAAAGTTAAATCATTAGGAGAATAATGACTGGTGTGTGAAAACACGAAATTGTACCAACCCTGTACTTCTAGCTCTATGAGCAAAAATGAAGAATTCTCCAAAGCAAAAGCAAAATATTGTTACAACATGAACGCCATTGTTCTGCAAAGTTCTGCGAATTATACACATGCATCCTACAATGAATTAGACAGAACTTGTACAGGGGAAAAAATTGTCTTTCTTCATATATTCAATTTGTACTGAATATAACCACATGGAACCTTGTGCAACGCAGAAATGTGTCAAGTGAGGACGATAAAGTAACCATACAAAATAAATAGAGAAAAAGAGAAACGGAAAGATCTCAAATTCCCAATAGGTCAAACTGGGAGTTGGATGTCTTATTATTAATACTTAAACAAGAGCATCTTTGCGAGAAATGGGAAAGTGTGGTGGTGGGAAGGCACCCAGTACCACATTCTGTGTAGAATTCATTAGTATATGTAATACAACACTAATGATTAACATGATAATGGCCATGTTAATAGATGCTGCCGGAGGGAAGAGTGACTGCACTATAAAATGAGACATGCCCCAGCTGTAGCCACGCACGCACGCACGCACGGTCGCACGCACGCACGCACGATGTGTCATTTATATTACCAAACAATAGATTTAAGATGTGAACAACCATAAATGATTTCTGATTTGCACACATGTTTGGTTAGCACTAGCTGCTGTATGAAGCAAGGGCATTGTCCAAAAGGAGCAGAAATTACTATAGGGATTCATCATAATTGTTATCTGCCTATCTATTGCGAAATCCCCTGAAGCATGTCAGAGTTGCATTATCCGTGAATTAAAAATGTGTTCGTTGCACTGCGTAAAGAACCTTTTCAAATCAGAAACACATTACAGTCGTACCTGTTGTACAAAAGTACAACATAACAGTATGATATATAATAGTATAATAATGAAGGTGTAATTGGAAACACTTGAGAATTAAAAGCCCTTTATGAGGGACATGCAGCTCACAGACGATAGCCTTGACTAATGTTCATTAAATTGGTTTCCTCTTTCCCAGGAGGGGTAATTGGAATGCTGAAACAATGCAGTCACTTAGGCAGTCCCTGGGAAGATAATGTTAGGGTTCCAGCACACGGCTTCTTTAATCAATTACAATGACGTTTTATTTAATTGAGGAAGCAGCGCACGTGTTACCTGTCGGATAAAGGGCTGTTAAACGTACACTGAAAGATAGCAGATAAGCCAAACAACATGCAAGGAAATATGCAACATGCCATATCAAGAACAACCTTGCCATGTCTTTGTCCATATTGTATAGCTCTTTGTATGCCGGTGTCATTGCACCATTTTATCCATAACCAGTGGTGTCATGGTGTTTTTTTTTACTGGTACCACAGTGGGTTTTTTTTTTAATCCCACGATTTTGTAACCCATTTTCACCCCTGTGTCAATTATCTAATGTGATCCTGGGCTCTACACACACTCCACCAACCTAGTCCCCATATATGGGGGACATGGGGAGAGCAACGGACTTGAACTCATGCTTGGTATCACGGTGTTTTAATGTCACGTGCACGCGCGTGCATGTGCGCATCACGGCATGCACACAGAACAGCGGATATAGCCTAAGCCTATTGTTAAATAGACACAAACACAAAAGTAGACTTAAAATAGTCAGACAAACATCTTTACTGCACACTAGCAAAACTAAAAAGTTTGCTTTGGACGAATTATTCTGTTCTTTGATGGAGGAGGCATTCTTCTTGTGTGCAGAACACCTCACAGCCGCAGTAGCTGCTGTAAGTGTGCATGCTATGCACACTTGCACACTTGTGCATGCTATGCACAGCTACAGCTACTACTTTGCATGTTATGCAAAGTAGTAGCCATTTGATTCGGTGCGGTACTTGACAGACATGGCGTGAAAATAGGGGGTGGGGGGGGCACCAGTAAACCTAGACCACTGAGTACGTGGTGCGTCTTGGAAAGTCTGGTGACGCGAGGTTGATTAGGGGCGTCTTCTCTTGAATCTAAGGGGACGCGTTCTAGTGCGCACGCACATGCACCGTTCCGTCCCTGCACGTCAAAAAATGACTGGTACCACAGCGTGGTACTGCGTAGTACGAGCATGACACCACTGCCCATAACTAATCAGAATGAGCCAAATAAAAAATGTGCTCCACACACGTATACACTCAGGAAATCCTAATTTTAAAGTAAATGTGTTTAGAAATTGTGGCTGAAAAATACGCAATAGCCGAAGGAAGTTTGCCACGAGGTAAAGTAAGGTAACAGAGTTCAGATTGCTCAGTTAGGGATTACTAGCAACATACTCGCTGTAAAGGCTCAAGAGTAGGCTTAATAGGCCCAGGCCGTAGCGTAACGGTCTGGGCACCGGACTGGTGATCCAGTCGCGGTGTGCCGCGGGTTCGACTCCCGGACCCGACACGGCCTTTACCGCATGTCATCCCCCCATCTCTCTCCCGTTTCCTGTCAGCCTACTGTCTGTCCCTTAAAAAATCAATAAAAGGCGTAAGCCGCAAAAAAAAAAAAAAAAAAAAAAAAAAAAAAAAAAGAGTAGGCTTAATATGTCACATTTGCAGTTAGCAATTGCATTTGAGCAGGATTTAATAATAAACAAGGGAATAAAACAGTATCCATGCATTTTACATGAAAATTCTGGCCTCCAGCTTAGTCTCGTCTAAGGCTTTAAATCACGACATTCCACTTGTCACCCTTCAATTAGACCTTATATCACGTGATGCCCTGCAAATATATTTTTAAAGTTTTCTATCTGACTAAAATGCCGGAGGAACAGATGGCATTTTCTTTCCTTATAAACAAGAAAATGGCAAAACTGAAGTAATCCATATTTATGAAATCAAAATACACTCTACCAGCACTATGTTGACCCCCAATGTCATGCTAAATCTGTTTTCATGAATAATCAACTACCGTATACAACTCAAGTGAGATGCAAATACAATACATTGATCCATAATTTAGTAAAATCTCTATGCAACATTACCGAATAAACAACTTGGGTTATTATATGGGGTGTACTGGAAATGTTTGAGAAAACACGTTTTAATACTTTCTAATGTACATTTTCTTAAAAGACCTGAACAGGTCCATTGCTGACTGCTGAATGAATTGCACATAATATACTACACAGAAGTGTACTCACTCACCTGTGGATAGGGGAATGTGCCCAGTGCCAACTGTATAAAGAGAAAAGCATGAGTGTCAACAGAGTATTGAGTCCAAGCCATTTACATTTTAGCAGCAAATCCTGAATGTTCAAAAGCCACATTTAGTGTTCTACAAAGCAAGCTACTGGCGCCTTAGGTGTACAGTGCAGAGTGGATCACAATAACAGGAAAGTCATTGGAGATCCATACGCCAGTGCTACAGTAGGCCTGATGTGTGTGAAGGAAATGTTTGTATAGTGTGTGTAGACTGTAGACTACCGTATATCTTGCGCCACCCCTTATCCCTAAACTTATTTGACATGTTTTACCATTTTTAAAATAGTTCAAATAGCCAATCTACAAGCTCACAACGTGTCAATGTAGATTGACTACTAGTAAAAAAAAAGGCAAATAATTTTAGGGATAAGGGGTAAGGGGTGGCACAAGATCGGGCCCTTAGGGTGCATTCACACCTGTACTTCTGTAGACTCAGTGCGATTGGGGGGTGAAGTTGCATTTTTAATTTGGTGCGTTTAGAGTTCACGCTGCTCTTTTTCAACCGCAGCAGGGACTTTATCAATGTGTTCAATTCATAAACTACACAGTAATATCTATAGTGTTAAAATTATACTTCAAATCTAGTTAGCACGTAAAGTGAGGGTAATGTGGATGCAGGGGGTGTGTTGTGTGTGTGTGTGTGTGCACACGCGCACACAATAGCAAATCGCTACAACTTTACTAACTTGTTTTGTAAAATAGCGGCTAACCTACTGCGAGCGCAAACTCTTTGCTTTAATGCAACATTATGCAAATGCGCGATGGAACCCATAATCACCTCCATTATCTGGCTATTACGCTATATATCCTGTACACTGCAGTGTGTTTGTGTGTAACCTTCAGCATTTGATATATGATTGTCTGTCCATATTCTATCTCTTCACGTCTGTCCACGGGACATCTTTATGCTGCGTAATAATGCCTTCGCCTTCCTCATCATGTGCCAAATACAAATTTCTTCATCCCACAATGACACATTCTTTGGTTCACCCCCTATATATTTAATGCAATTGCAGTCAAACCTGCGGTAATCCGCCCTCTGGTGTCTTTGAAGCGAAGCGAAACCCCTGTTTTTTTGTGAATTAAAATGCGTTTGTTTGATCCGCACCAGAATTCGAATGAGCCTTCACACCTGCCCAAACGAAGGACACTTTCCAACAATACGCAGCAGGATTCATTCTAATGGCAGTAAAACATCCTGGTGTGAATGCACCCTTAGACTACATACAGTGTATCGTGTATGTGAATTGGGAATATAAAAGCCTTTCCATTGCAAGCTTCTTGATATCTTCGAGTATTCGTGTATTTGCATGGATAGTTAAGTGCTGCAAGATTTAACGAAACGAGCAGAATATGAGGCTTATAGGCTTTGAAAGAAGCTCAGTGCCCACTTCTAAAAACCCACCATCAGCTATTAGTTAATAACCCCCTACAACTACCCCCTGCCGAGAACAAAACTGTGGGATAAACAAAAGGACTGTGGGGCAGATGGATGCGGTGTGAGTAATAGGGTGGTCTCTTTCTTTTCCCTTTTTTCTTGATAACTATCCCCTGACATTTGACAACTCACTTGGGGAGTCCATCTTTCATCTTGGTCAAAGGCAGCTTACCGGAAGATGCTCAAAGTGACATGTTTGCATTGAACATAAATAGACTAAGCAGGCTGAGGATTATTCCACATTAAACAGGACTTGAAGCCATTTCATTTAGACTAATGTATACTGTTCTGGTTAGAGTAAAGAGGAAAAGGGGTCTTTTGCTAGCATGGGGAGAAAATTCATTCTATACCAAAATAAAGATTATGCTGATAATTGTCACGTGGCTGGCTGTCTTCCTTTGCATTCATTACTATAAGGATTGTAATAATATTCAACAGTATTGACTTAATGCAGCCGAGATGGAAGTCTAAATAATTTGTCAAACTGGGAAGGGGGAGAGCTGTGCACAAAAACAGATGGAGAATCAATAGTGTCAATGGGGAGGGCAAGAGACCTGGCATCAGTGTAATAGTGAAATTAAAATGTTATTTTGAAAGCGTAGGCCTGTCAGCAGCACACTGTATCAAGGCCTTGGGGAGAGGCGGGCAGAGACACTAATGCACAGCCACGCACAGAGGCGCATATACAAGCACCAACAATATCCATTATCCAGCCTATATAGTCCTTCGCAATACCCTCCAGGGTTCCCCCTTCTTAACATATCCCTCAAATTGACGGGAACAATTAAAACATTGCTTTAAATGTACTTATTATTACATACATTAGTTCTAGTTCTATTTATCCCTCAGTATACTGTAGGCCTGGACCATATCTACACAAGATTTAAATCAACACTGAGGTACTGTGCACCTTTTATTAAAGTAGAGAATGGATCCATTAATTTGTACAAACTGCTGAGTAAGTAGTAATGCTCAAAGCTCATCACACAATATCTTCCCAGGACAAGTAGCCATTGGACTCGGGTTTGAATCCCAGGTTAGAACATAAAAGTTACGGATTGCCGCATTTTTTTCCCCTTAAATGTTCCGCAGCTCAATTCTCTCTAAAAACAATCCAGTGGTGGTTTACCTCCATGAATGAGATCCCCACACTCCACACATCTGCATGGATACCGTACTGCTCTCCTGATATCCTTTCAGGCTGTGCAGGAAAGGCAAACAAACAGTTCAGCTACAGTACTCATTATAGAAAGTTAATGTGTATTCGATAAAAGTAGAATTCACTCACCGCCATGTACACATTAGTTCCCACGTATGTTTTGGCAATAGAATTCACCAACTGCAAAAAGAAAAACATAAAAAAAGATAATCAGTCATATAGATTTAAGTGTACATGAAAGTAGAGGGTTTAAACTGATAGAGAGACATTGTCAGACAACCTCTAAGAGTCACTACCTCGTTGTCCTATTTTAAGTATAGCAACTCCTATCTTTCATCCTTCTGCAACTTACATTCCACAAAACGACTGAAATGTCAGGATGTTATTTTTGGGCTGTTCTCGGTGCTTACACAAGGGAACAAGAGGGGGACGAGGGGACATTTAGGCGTGTGTGTGCACGCGCGATGGCACACGCCATCAATGATATAGGACTGGGATAATGACTGTCTGTCCCCTTATGACATTTTTAACCCATTCTGGGCGGGAACCCCTTTTGATGTTTTTAAGCATTATGTTGTACTTTAGCTATTGAAAAATAGCAGATCTACAAGCTGAGAAGCTCACCAAGTGCCGCGCTACAAGCTTGTAGATCTGCAAAAAAAAAAAAAATCATGAGAATGTGGCGCAAATCTTTGAATATATATTCTTTCAGATCTAATGTTTTTAACTCAAATCTTTGCTCCCTTGAACAATATATTTTCAGATGGGGGTCGGAGGCCAAATTATACATATAAGTCTGGGGGTCCTTGACATGAAATAGTTTGAGCACCACTGACATAGTGGGTTAAAATGCAGTCCTGCAGAGAATGGGCTAGAGATAGAGCGCGCTATGACAGTGACTCAGTGTTGTTATTGGTAAGTGTTAATTTTGACAGCTAATTTGTATCTAGTTTTGAGTCTTTTGAAGACATTTTCATTTAGTTATAGTCGTATTTTAGTCATCTGAAATGTTTTAGTTGACTTTTATTTTGGCGGTGCCTTGATGCCCGAGTGTACACTTGGTTGTATGCGGAAAATAGACAATCTACAAGCCGAGCTTGTAGATCTGCTATTTTCAGAGCACAACTCCGGAGCGCAACCAAACATAAAATGACTGGTCTTTTAGTTTTAGTAGTTATTTGTCGACAAAATTGTCGATATATGTAGTCTTAGTTTCAGTCAGTGAAAAAAGGTGGTCGACAAACTTTTCATCATAGTTTCAGTCGACAAAATTAACATTGATTGGTAGGTACCACCAAGTCGAGTTTCTACGGAGGCTGAAAACGAATGAATTGCACAATTCATTCAATCAAAAAAGGGTGTTAAGTAGAAGTGCTCTCAGCGTTGACCATTTGAGGAAAGTGTCTCTGCTGATGATCACACACACACACACACACACTCTATTGTCCGTCGGCAATTCATACATATCAATGAGGCTGTGGCGTCATAATGTTAGCCAGTCAAATTTGGGGACTCTGCAGAACAATGGCGTCCGAGCGGCTACGTTAATGCGAGGGGCCGTCCCGAGGGATCACTCTGTTATCTTGAGTGGAAAATGAATGCGCAGACTGACAGGTTAGCAATACACAAACAGAAGTAGCTATAGTGCACGACACGCCACGGTCGTGCACACACACAAAATGGCACAGAGCAGATAGCGGCGGTCACAGAGAAATTCTTCTTAAGCCCGATTTGTGCACAGCGGGTGTCATGTGTCGAAAATAGCAGTTCTACAAGCTCACAAGGCATTGTGACGTCACGCAACCCATTTTGAGTTTGTAGATATATTATTTTGACACATGTGCTTTGAGCTTGCAGATCTATCATTTTCAGTGCACGACTGTAAAGGCAGTCTGTGGGACACATGCTCAAAAAGGACAATTCATAATAATGATAATGAGGCAACACAAGAATTCAGAGTTATGAAGTATAAGGATTTTACTTGAGTAGGAGACAAACTTACATGACCCGTCATGTATTGGAAACCCCAGTCTGACTCCCAGAGTCACAAAAAGGCGACAGCCTTTATAGCTTACTCCCATAATAACCAAACCCCCAACATAGCCTCAAGACGTTCAGCAAATGGGACAGTGACATCGTAAAACAAACAGGACCAAACAGCACCACAGGGGTGTGACAGATAGAGATAATATCAGACTGTAACTTAAAGTATTATTAAATGTTTATATCTTAATTTCCACGACACGGTCATACTCTTTTCAATACACACACATGCGCAGCAGTTTACCTGTGTGCTGACACCAAAGTCACAGAGCTTGACTTGTCCTCGAGTGTTAACCAGCATGTTGGAGGGCTTGACGTCTACGGAGACAAAATGGTTGAGAGGAGCGCTGTGTCAGCACTCTGCAGCTGGGCTTTATCAACTCTCTCTGGCTGTTGTTTAATAACTTGGAGCCTTCATAGTCCCCCCTTCCCCCTCCTCTCACCTCTGTGAAGTATCTTCAGGCTCCACAGATAAGTCAAGCCGTTGACCACCTTGTGGCACAGGGGGAGGAACAATATTATTTATTTCAACATATCAGAAGAACTTCACCGCAAGTGCTGAGATCCAAAGCAACATGCAACTATTTAATCACACTGCAAAGGTTTAATAGCGTTTCATTTAAGCAGCATCTATTGTTTTTATTAAACTGTAAAAAACAAGAATTAAAGGAGCATTCAGTGATTTGGACCCCCCCCCCCCGGTCTGCCCCAGTAACAAGATGTGCACACACATGCACTACAGTGGGGACACACGTGACAGGCCAACAGCACACACACCAAGGCCCGCCCCCACTCGATCATGATTGGCGGAAGGCCCCTCTCTATCCTGATTGGATGAAGGCTGGGCCACCTAGCCAAAAACAAAACCTACGGTTTTTTGACCCCAGGGATTAACTGGGGAAAGGGAGGAACTCCTTATATGGTTAGCACACTCTACAGTAAGGAGGATTATCACAAAACAAAAAAATAAGTGATAAGTGAAATCACTGAATATACCTTCAAAGTAGCTACAGTATAATCAGTAATATGTCAAAATTAATAATGAATTACCTTTTTTGGTATTCAGACAGCTAGCAATGTAACTGTAACTGTACAGTTTCACATAATGGATGGATGTTATATATTATTAGTAGTAGACCATTCATAAAAGGGAAGCAATAAATGGTGTAATCATTATTATTTATTTTTTTTCCCTTTTTTTATTTATTTTTTATTGATTTTTGAAGGGACAGACAGTAGGCTGACAGGAAACGGGAGAGAGATGGGGGGATGACATGCAGTAAAGGCCGTGTCGGGTCCGGGAGTCGAACCCGCGGCACACTGCGACTGGATTACCAGTCCGGTGCCCAGACCGTTACGCTACGGCCTGGGCCGGTGTAATCATTATTACCGGTAAAATACATTGCATCTTGGTCAATACAATATGAAGGCATGCAGAGCTCTACTAAGCGACAAAATATTTGACTGTTAACAAACAAGTGTACAATTTTACCACTATTCCCAATTCTGGGACTAACATTTGGTGAAAATAGCCTAAAAGCTCAGCGCCTCAAACCTGTAGCACATTGTGAACTTGTATCGTGATCGTCTACTTCCGGCAAATAATATATTTAAAACAGGGATTCAACCCCTGACCTCCCAATCTCAGAGCGGACACCCTAACCACAAGGTGACTGAGCTGGTATTAAACTAAAAGGGTATAATTAAATTGTGGCAAGGTGAAAAAAAAGAAAAAAGTTAAACACAAACCCCACAAAAGAGTCAAAGGTAAGTAATGTGCGTTCGATTCCCGGCCAGCTAGGCCATTTGCTGCAAGTCACTCGACCGTCTCTTTTTCAGTATTTTTCCTGTCTCTCTCCACTGTACTTCAAATAAAAGGTCAGAAAAGCCCCAATATATAAATATAACTGCTGTCAGTGTGTGCTATGTTCCACACCCCCAGTCTACACAATTCTGTCCCCACGAAACAGGAAAGAAGAGCGTCTTCTTGACTGCAATTCTCACTCAAACCCCGTCTCCCTGAACTCGTACTGCCTGTGGAAGCCCGTCTCCCTGAACTCGTACTGCCTGTGGAAGCCCGTCTCCCTGAACTCGTACTGCCTGTGGAAGCACGACGACAGATGAGAGAGCAGCATCACACAAGCTCTCTTGGGTTCTTTGCCTTCTGTGATAATTAACAACTGTGACAGTAGATAAGAAGGGAAAGCTGTGAATTAGAATTAAGGCTGACTAAATAGCTGTCAATTTTTGATGATTACGGACAAAGTTGAAGGAGAGGGGAGACAAAGGGGAGGTGTGGGGGCTTGGCGTAATGAGGGTTGAGAAGAGGGACGCATTTATCCAAATCCAAGGGCTTTGACATTAAAATGCTGTTTTTAAAATAGTCGTGTGTGCGTCGTCCATCTCCTTCCTATGGGCGGCTAATTGAAAACCTCACACCTACAGTTCAGCAAACTATTGTAGAAGAGCCAGATGGACATGAAAGACATGATTACTTAATTGCTGGTCATGCTGAGTTACTACCGATTCATAAAACTGATTAAGTGCTACATTACAACTCTGTGCCTTTCCCTTCTACATGAACCAGCCATATCGAGGACAAAGGGAAGTATTTTATATAAACTTACCGCTTCTGCGATCCTACCGAGCACATGCTCTGGGATTCTCCTGAAGACATCCAGAGAACCACCTGCACAAAGAAACCGGTAAGCCGTGCCCATTAAACAAACATTACTTTTTTTTTTCACTCACACAACTCTCACTCATGTTCTAGCCGTTTTGACCAAATGATTTGCAAACCACATTCTTGTATTAGATAATTAGACAATACCTAGGTTTATGCATATCAGGGTACCCAGAATCATGTTGATGCCATATAAAATGTATATTTGTCATGAAAACTAGTATACCATTTTGGTACTGTACATGTGCACATAGTCTGAAATAAAATAAAATAAATAAAAGTACACACAAACAAATTAAAGTCAAGCTTTATCATGCACTAGTTAGTAGCTCTTAGCACACAGACATGCTAACCAGCCGACAGCAATAAGGCATTCTACTCGCTCTGTAGAAGTGGAAAAGGATACCTGGTGGAGAGACGCAGGCGCGTTCCCTGAGGCCCTTTCTACTAAGCTTAGGCTATAGTAAATGGTAAATGGTAAATGGTGCATTTATATAGCGCCTTTATCCAAGGCGCTTTACAGAGATTGTGCATTACATTCACCCATTCACACACACATTCATACACCGATGGCAGCGGAAACCATGCAAGGCACCAACTAGCACATCGGGAGCAATTAGGGGTTCAGTGTCTTGCTCAAGGACACTTCGACAGTAACTCTGGGGGAGCCCGGGTTCGAACTGGCAACCTTACGGTTACCATCCAGGCACTCTACCCCTGAGCCACCGCCGCCCTATAGCTACAGTATGAGTACAGTAAATACCCTGTGAAAGCCACAGGCCTTATCCAAAGCCAGACTCACCGTCCATAAACTCTGTGCATATGTTTATCCTGTTCTCCACAAAAAAGGCACTGTAGAAAGTGATGATGTAGGGAGAATCACACTGGAGGAGGAAACAGGGAAGACAGCATGTTATTGTTTACAATGTAAAATGTCAAGTCCGAGTAGACATTTCCTGGGTTTTACTTAATAATTTATTACCAAGGCCTTAAACATCTCTATGGAGAAAACACAGTGGACCGCACTCTCAATGCCACACTGATAGGTTACTTGCAGAGGACAGGTGTCTGCAATATAAGCGATCCCTCCACCCAAGAACATGACGTCAAGACGGAGTGTTTCATCTTACTCACTGTACTTGCCGTTTTGCACATGCACGCTGCCGTTCACTCCCTTGTTTACGGCTCAGAAAGAATGTCTCGTATCTCCTAATCTAGGGAACTCTCCATTTGGGTAATGTTCCGTCTTCATTTCTGACTTCAGCATGCCTCTCGTTTGGAATATTAACCCATTCTGACCTGAGATCAGTTTCTAAGAATGTCTTCTATGTAAGTCGCTCTTCGATTCTTCAAAAATAGCAGACCTACAAGCTCATAGCGCGCCACTCGGTGGCGCGCTATGAGCTTGTAGATCTGATATTTTTCAATAGCTGAAGCATAACATAATGCTAACGCCAAAAGGGGTTCCCGCCCAAAATGGATTAAAGCTTCTAGAGAGACTTTAGCGTGACAAGCGCCGAGGTAAGAATGGAAGATTATGTCTCCCGGTTTTGGGGGGGAACGGAAGGCGGGGCTTTTCAGAGTAAAATCTGACATATCTGCTGGCACTCCAGCGCTTATATTTTGAAAGATGCTGGCAGCATCCAAATTGTTAATTAAAGTTAAAAAAAAATGATTAATGTATTATTCATCTCATCTGGGAACTACTCATTCTGGTATTAAAATTGTGACTTTGCACAGTTTAAGTGGAATATATATAGTTTCCATACTTATTTCTATACTTTGAATGTTTCTATACTTAAAGGTTCGAAACAAAATATGAATCTATATATGCAAGATGTATGTCACAAATGAAATGGGAATAAACTCAGTCAAAGTCAAAGTTGTACGATTTGATTTGTAACACACGTTACCGCAGTGCAATTTGTTCTCCACATTTGACCCATCTCTTGGAGCGGTGAGCTGCAGCCGTGCCGCACTCAGGAATCATTTGATTAGTTGATTTGACCGACCCATTGATGCGGAGTGCCAAGCAGGGAGGCATTGGGTCCCATTTTTACAGTCTTTGGTACCGTATGACCCGGCCGGGGATCGAACCCCCGACCTCCCAGTTTCAGGGCGGACACTCTAACCACAAGGCCAACTATTTAAGAATGCATCTAGGTGGCCTGTGGGTAAACCCTCAAGTTCGTGTCCAACAGACTTGGGTACAATTTAAAGGTCTAGAAGACTATTATTCAAGAATGTTCGATATGTTTGAATGGTCTTTGTTTAACCTATTTTGGGCGGGAACCCCGTTTGGTGTTAGCATTATGTTATGCTTTAGCTATTGAAAAATAGCAGATCTACAAGCTCATAGCACGCCACCGAGTGGCGCGCTACGAGCTTGTAGGTCTGCTATTTTTGACATACAAACATAGCTTTTTCAAACAGACATTTTTAGAATCTGATCTCAGGTCAGAATGGGTTAAGGTATCTAATGGCTCTGTCTCCACCAGCCGAAGGCACTCCGTCCGTGTGTGAAAAATTTACCTCTAATAATGAAACTTCACCAAAGCAATAGTTAAAAAACAGGTTAGATCAGTCCACACTAACCTTGTAGAGAATCTCTAACTCGGACATGATCTGTTTCTGCAACTCCACTGTGATGTCCAAAGGAATAACCTGAAATTACATTTTCAGGGAAATCAATAAAGCGTATGTCCTGGTTTAAAACCAAGGCCACAACGTTTAATTTGACTAATTAGTGAAACATTTGTGGATTTCCCATATTAAAAAAACACACCTGTGTGAACCGAGTGTGTGCTCTCTCTCTCTCTCTCTCTCTCTCTATACCCCTCTTTCTCTCTGGTGCCCCCTACTGGTATAAATAAGTCACATACTCGTGCTCACACAGGTACACAAACAAACAGGTACACGTAACACGGACATTGCTGGTTGTAGGAGTCAAAAAGGTAAAAAAAAAAAGAAAAGAAAAGTGAAACTGTCAGTTTCTTTGTATCCGAGCATGTGTATATGTCTCACAATATACCAAATGAAAGTAGTCATAGAGGGGCCTCCAAGCACTCCAACAATGGGCTAACTAATTTCATAATCATAGTAATAAATGGCCGATGTCACAGACTGACCTCCAATGTCCTCCATGAAACCTGATAACATAACAGGTACTGCACCAGTTAGAACCCAACCACGTCTCATTCCAGAAATCATAATAGTAACTTATATTTTTTCATTCACTGTATTCATCAATGCTTATGAGATGAATACATTATATTGCGTTTCATTCACTCAAACATAATCCACAGATGTCCACAGTATGAGAACTAAAACTGACAACTTTGCTCCACACAAAAGTAGAAAGCAGTCAATTAATACTTGTATGCTTCCTTTTGAACAGAGACAGTGTTGGCCGAAAACAGTTCAATGAAACAGTTTGTTCCTGCTTGGAGTCGTGTCAAAAACAAGATGAAATAAGGCTCAATTGTATCGGGGCAACAGTAGACATTTCTATGGCAAACATCTCCAAATCACACCACAACTATCTGGGTGGAGAAATAGCACTACAGGTAAGAGGAGAAATGTTCTTTTTGTACTGCCGCTGCCCCTTTAACTTTGGACAAAGCCGTTTTACAAAAAATGCTTTCTTTAATTATCTTGAACAGTTTAGGGCAAAAAGAGAATACTTCAGCATGGTTGATACTAGGCTTGGGCAATATATCGATATTATCGTTTATCGCGATATTTAAAATCAATATCGGTAATATCGTGGACTATATAAATAATATCGAAATCGAATATCGAATAATATCGAAAATAATACCCAATATCATAATTTTACCGTCATGTAAATATGGATTTTCTTTTAAATAAACATCTACATAACTGTATGTGTGTGTCTGTGTGATGAATTTACAAGTATTTCATTTTAAACGACTATAATTTGCCTAATAACTTAGTGTCCATGCATTGACTGGCACTGACGCTGAATTACGGCAACGAGGCGACAGCAGCGTTGTCGGACCGCCTCCGCCCAGGAAAGTAAACAAAACATGGCGCCGGTGAGAGTAACAAGTCCTAGCAAGTTGGTTCATAAAAAAACATCTGGAAATACTGCTGTTTGGCAGCATTTCGGGTTCCAGCCAAATTAAAAAGGCTGATAATCGATAATACCGATAATCGCGATATTATTCACGGTATCAATACCGATATCCAAAAATCAATATCGCCCAAGCCTAGTTGATACAGAATATCATTTCCTAATAAATGTATTATTATTGCGACCATAGGTCGCAGTTTACTATGAAAACCTGCATTTCATGTTAGTCAGTCCGTCACGCCTCATGACACACTCCATATATGGTCGTCTCCATATATGAATATCATGACACTGACCTCATCAAACCCTGGATATCCATACATGGAGAAGACTGGATCATCACCTAGATCTGCATATATGGAGCCGGTCAGCATCTCTACATCCGAGTTGTTACAGTGTTGTTACGTGTCAGGAAAAGCCCTTGGAATACCAGACCCCAGGCATCCCAACCATGGACTGAAACAACTATTCTTAGGGGTGGGCGATACGGAAAAATACAATATAAACATATCAATTAACATATGGAATGTCAGAACAGGTCAGCTCCATATATGGAGATCTAAGGGTCTGAGGTCAGAGGTAGACGTAGGTGATGATCCAGTCTTCTCCATGTATGGTTATCCGGGGTTAGATGAGGTCAGTGTCGTGATCTTCATATATGGAGATGGCCATATATGGTGGCGAGGAGTGATGTCATGAGGCGTGATGTCATGAGGCGTGACCATATATGGAGGGCGTGAACTCACGAGGTGTGACCATATATGGAGGGCGTGAACTCACGAGGTGTGACCATATATGGAGGCGTGATGTCACGAGGTGTGACCATATATGGAGGCGTGATGTCACGAGGTGTGAACAGATATGGAGGCGTGATGTCACGAGGTGTGAACAGATATGGAGGTGTGTGATGTCGCGAGGCGTGACCAGATGGAGGCGTGGGGTGACTAATAACTAACTGACGGACGGGAGATGCAGGTTTTCATAGTAAATGCGATCTACTGTTAAAGGTTTGTTAATAGCTGGTTAATGATTTACAGCTATGCCTTATAAATAGTAATAGATTGTGAACAAGGCATTAGTAATCTACTTACTAATGACTTGGTACAGTAAGTATGCTAATAGTTGATTTCATAGTTACTTTCATTACAAGTAAACCCTTTCTGCTGCAAACTCCTCCTGAGATATTCTAACACAGAGTGGTCCCCAAACTCCTCCTGAGATATTCTAACACAGAGTGGTCCGCAAACTCCTCCTGAGATATTCTAACACAGAGTGGTCCGCAAACTCCTCCTGAGATATTCTAACACAGAGTGGTCCGCAAACTCCTCCTGAGATATTCTAACACAGAGTGGTCCGCAAACTCCTCCTGAGATATTCTAACACAGAGTGGTCCCCAAACCTTTCAGCCTGTGACCAAAAGAGATTTCTCTTGTGGGTCTCCCTGGGACCCGAAAATAGCAACGCGTCGTGAGTCTCTATTTGAGCGAGGTTTCCCGGCCGCAAACACTTTTATTGGTTGAGATCTAGACACTACTATTTATTGGTTATTTGATTAGTTGAGGCAACGTCGTAACGCAATGGCCGACACTCCATATCAGGACAGTTTTTTCGCACAATATCGCCGTCGGAACGCTCGCTACTTGTCTGTGTAGATGAGGTGTTATCCGGCATGCACTTTCAGGTGAATGGTTAAAACAAACAGATCACAAGCACTCGCAACACAAGGCCCATAAAAACGTAGGCGTTTCACTTCTCTGTGTGAATGTGTGCAAGTGCGTGCGTCAATGAGACACATTCAGGGGGTTTTTCACAATAAAAACGATTCAGCCACCTCTGGCACACAGACCACCAGTTAGTCTCCCCTTGAGTAAGGGGTTCATTCGATATCGATCAGTGTAGCATGCCTATCGGTCTGTCATTCAAAGTCTGATTCAATGAATCGGTTCTCCAGTGTGGCAAGCCCATCAGTCTTGTAGTAAGTAAGTCTGTCTGATTCAATTGGTCCTCTTTCATAGGTTGTCCCACTTGTGTGTGAGTGCATGCACCCATCATGGTAGCAGGCAGCATGAGCGACAACACATGCAATGTGTTTCAGAGTATTTCTGACATGTTTTGGTGAATAGAGACAGCTACAATGACATGTGTACTGTACATGTGTACTTCCAATTCTGTTCTAACAGTTTGCTGAAGGCCACTTCTCGTCACAGAATGAGCGTTGAATGAGGAAGACCTTTACTGACTTGCACAGAGCTCAAACTTTACCATATCAAACAGCTATGGAATGAATTGGAACTAATCACTAAGGCTAATCACCCAATAGCTGGTGTAGTCTCAAAGTTCAAGGAAAATTAGAAAATGTGTTTCCATTCATGGAGTTCTTGTCAGACAGTGCAAGAAGGAATAAAAGACAGCAAACCAAAAAAACAGATAAAATATAAAACAGTAACGTAAATTTGCTCATGAGGTGTCACCAAAGAATGGAATTCATATTGCAGGACAAGATGTCATGAAAAAGTTGAGGGTTTAGTTCAGTGGTATTCAAACGGCGGCTACGGGCCAAATGTGGCCTGTGGAGCACCCCCTTGTGGCCCCAGGAAGATTTTTGTATTTTTTATTTATTATGGGAATAATAAAAGGGCTAATGAAAGTTACAGGTATGGTGTGTGCGATATGAAGTGTGAGATTACCATAACGACAGTAATACTTTAAGGGGACTTCAGTCACTTTAGACTGAGCCTCGGAAACCCAAACGTTTTTATTTAGACTAGAGCACTGCAAAGGGCAGGTGTGTGTGTGTGTGTGTGTGTGTGTGTGTGTGGTGCTCGTTGACGGTCGTTATGGTCAAGGCAATTATGTTTATGCACTGTCAAATAGATCTACATCTATTCTAAGGTAGCATATACCTGTATAAACATATTATCCTGCTCATTACTGTGCAGAAATATATACATAAATCTTCGTGTATTAGCACAAAATGCATTTGAGATGAGAACCCACACATTTTTGCGCGCACGCTGTGCGGCCCCCCCACACACAATCATTCTACAGTTGTGGCCCCCGGCCTAATCTCATTGAATACCCCTGGTTTAGTTAGTACAACTTAGTAGTGTACAAGAAAAAAAGACAGATACAATGGCCTTCTTCTTACCTTGACTGCTAAAACTCGCTTACCAAGATGGTATGCTCTGCAAGGAGAAAAAAAAAAGAATACACAAATTATAGAAGAAGGACCTTCAATGATTGTATTCAAATAAATAAAAAATGTCCATGGGAGAAAGAAAATGTATTCAACAGATGGGTAATGAATGAACAAAAACTACGCAAGTTGACTGGGGTGGCAAGTTTGAGGTGCATTAGTAAGTATTTCTGTGAATATAACCATGTGATCCCTTTCTTTGTATCTTCTCTTACTCAACCTATTGGTTTTTATACCTGTATATATGTTGTGTGTATCTTAGTTATGTACTCAATCTTTTGGTTTTACACCCGTGTATGTATGTTGTTTGTATGTCTGGCCTCGTGGGGTAAGATGGTGGGTGGGTGGGGAGGATTGGGAAAGGAGTTGTGGAAGAAAATGTAAAGAAAAACAAAGAGCCATATTCTCTTTCTGTGAAACTTGTATGTGATGTCATACTCTTTGAATAAAATTTATAAAAAAAAAAAAGCTTGAGGTGCAGTCGAGTTCCAAGTAACGAGCATGACAAAATGCCGCTATAATTTCTGCCAAAGGTCAAAGGGTCAAAACACCGTCTCTCTCAGTCAACCTGATGGCCAGTTCGCTCCCTCTCCCAGACAGGGTTTAGGGTTGCAGGTAAAGCAGCAGCCACAGCCCGCCGCCCGGGCGGCCCCATGATGATTTAATTATGAAACTCCTTAATGCCAAACGGCGGCTTTAGTTACAGACCGCACAGGTTCGTTTACGGCACCGATGACAATACGACGTCAGGAGGTCTCAACATTCAATCCTCAAGGACGACGAAAGACTGTGGACGAACAGCTGTCGCTTGATAGCGACGACGGGGGGACGAGCATGTTACGCAAGATGGTTTTGCGTCTCGCAAGTGGGTCGGGGTAAATGGGATACCTGGCTGGCATCTCACCTGTCAGTGGGTCCTCCGCGAGAGCGAATGTTCATGGTGCAGGGTGTGATTAACCCATTCTGGGCGGGAACCCGTTTTGGTGTTAGCATTACGTTGTGCTTTAGCTATTGAAAAATAGCAGATCTACAAGCTCATAGCGAGCTTGTAGGTCTGTTGTTTGTTTTTTTATCGTGAAAATGTGCCTCAAATCTTTGAATATTCTTTCAGAGTTTCAGTTTTTAACTCAAATCTTTGCTTCTGGAACAACATATTTTCAGATGGAGGTCGGCGGCAATTTTTGGGGTCCTTGACATGAAATATTGAGAACCACTGATATAGAAACATGAGGTTTTTCAGGAAAAAAAGGCATTTTAAAAAATTCGACGTCAGGCCTAAATGGGTTAATCATGTGTCTTAGATTGGAGTATCACGTTGCTCCTCGTCCAGACACCTCTAAACTGGCCTGGGCCTTTAATTAATGCCACCTCTTAGTGTCATGTCTGGTAACGACTCACAGAACACACACTTGCTCCTGATTGCGGCTGCTATGTAATGATGCACCAGCGAGCGCATTCAAATACACTAGATTATTTCTTTCTGGCCAATGATTGCAATGTGCAGTATTTGGGCATTTCAAGCTATGGGAAACATTATTTTGTGCATTAGATATGTCGAGGATACATATTTATCTGTAAGCTTGCTATTCTAATATATTATGTAAAAAGTATGAAACCACATCCGTATTTTTTAAGGCACACACACAGTCTCACACACACACAGTCTCTCTCACACACACACACACACACACACACACACACACACACACACACACACACACACACACACACACACACACACACACACACACACACACACACACACACACACACACACACACACACACACACACACACACACACACACACACACACACACTTCTGTTTTGATGTCTCACACTCCCTTTAAGCCATAATCAATGTCAGTTAAGCATGGCTGCTGCCTGTTAATTAAGACGAGACAAAGATGTTAATTGAGACAAGAGTGCAGAGGTATACAGAAATATACTACTGTCTACTGACTAGTTAAATACTGATTGAGCAGGTTGTGTGGGAGGCAGGCAGGCTGGCCCAAGAAATACGACTGCCAAACTGAGAAAACTCTAGTTCACAAAACACTACAGGGAAATTCTGCTAAATCGTATGGGGAAACAGATCCACATTATATTATATTTCCATTCTTCTAAAAATACATATACCTTAGTGTTCAGTGAAGCTCAACATAACAGAACATGATTTCACAAATGAATGTGTGGGCAGTTAATAGAAACATAAAGGGCCTAAATACTGGTTAGTTTCCCTCAACAGGGCTTTGAGATATGGGGTGACTGTTGCTTTGTCCAAGCTTTACCTCGAGACTGTCCTTGACCACCTCAGGGCTGAGCCTTCCTGTATGAGTTACAGTGACAGGCTTGTGACGGCGGCGGAGAGAGGGACAAGGTTACATGGCTGTTCCCCCCCCCCCCCCCCACTTCCCCCTTATCTGACCCCAGTAAACGTGCCCCATTGCCTGGATCTTATTTACACTCTAGCCTGTGCTGTAATAAAAGCTCCATCGTGCAGTATTCATAGGGCCTCTCTCCTCTCTATGACTCTGAAGTTGGGACTGAGCGTTGCAGAGCCTGGCCTCCTTGATTCGGGCTGGAGGGGTGTAGGTTTACAGGGCCACAGAGGCGCCGGGGTGGCTTTCGCTCTCTCCCTCACACTCTCACCTGAGACCGCCGTCCCAGGTCTCCAAACTACCAGACGCAGATCTATATGCATGCATTGCATGCAGATGCATGTGTTTACATTACAACACAGCCCAGTTGTTTACAAGGATATACATTTGAGTTATATACTGCAAAATCATAACAACTCATCTCTCAGGACAATTTACAATATACTGCGCAACTGTACACCGAGTTGAAATAAAGTTTATGATGATGATCAGAAAAAGAGAAAAGAACCCGCACACTAATCTGCTCTGAAAGTTCAACTTTATTGACGACGTATCGAGCCAAGGCTCTTCATCTGGTCAAACTCAAGAGCCTTGGCTCGATACGTCGCCAATAAAGTATAACCTTTGGAGCAGATGAGTGTGCGGGTTCTTTTCCCTTTTTCTGATGTCACTTTTGAACCCAGCACCTCTACTAAGTGATGTGCGTATTCCATATTCTATTAGTTTTTGTATGATGAAGAGCAGGTCGAGACCATTCCCCCCATGAGCAGGAAAAACTACCCATAACGAGAAGCAGAACCTGGATCTTGGTGGGCGGCCAGACTGCATGGATGGGAACAGGCTGGTAAACCCAAATAATCCATGGGAGGTTAGTCTAACAAATTTAACAAAATTAGCAGGCTTGCTTGTTTTGGCCATTTTAAATTAACTCTCTTTCGTGATAAAAGTCTCTACTGTCCCCATAGTACACAATAGCAAGGTAACTTAATAACAAATGAGAATGTATAATAAAACAATAATTGCTTCAAGTTTTACCTTACAGCACATCAGTTTGAGATAAGAGACAAAGGTGGAATGGAGGGTAAAGGGCACAGATTGAGAGGCACAGGCAAGCAAGGGGATGTACGTGTAACAGACTTTATATACACAATGTTGAGCGATTGGCGTCTAAATAACTTAAACTTAAATAAATGTTAAGTATTCCACAAACACACAGAGCTCATTAACCAATTATACAAGCAAAGTGTTTAGGCTTTGCAGTGTACGGCATAATCAATGAGGTGGGGTGAAAAGAAATCAATGGAGAAAACGGCCCGAGATATGGAAGGAAAAAGCCATGGGTGTTTAAGTGGATGTCACTGTATAGCCACTGCCATGTAAATGGGCCTGTTCTAATTGCACTGCTGCATCCATCAGGCACCAAATGGCCTCCATGTCCTTGTTACTACATTTATAAGCCATGGAGTCAGTCAGAATGGCGGACAGGATGGACCGCAGAGAGTGTGTAATAAAAAAAACAAAGGCCGACATTGATAGATGGCCAGGTCAGCATATGGCTATGGAGAGCTGAGGTGTTGGTAACATCCAATTGAGTATAAATGGCTCTAGGTCATAAATGGACTAAGAGGTTAAAAGGTGTGGAGCCTTCAATGGCGCTATTCGCACTGGTTAAGCCTCATATAAGCTGGACCAAAGGGGAGAAGCCGGAGACGACAGAGAAACGGTTTTGATAGAGGTGGGGTTACATTCACTTCACATTAGGCAACAGTGAAGGATTTCACTGCCGGCTGTAAATGAGAGTGGATAGAAAACCATTGTGTCCTTGCAATTGCAGTATTTGTATTTAAGTGAGAAAGGGAGACACGTGTGTGGCATGCGCGAGCGTGCGTGTGTGTGTTCACACAAGTTCCAAAAGCTAAGCATTTGTGTGCATACTGTATGTGTGTCATTGGGTTATCAACTCTTCATACTCTGACACATAACGCTGGAACAGGACAGAAAGCTCAACAGAGGAGCTGACTGAATTACTTTTTTTTAAAGAAAGCAATTTAAGAGTAATACCCAAGGTGCCTTGCTGAGTGGGAACGAAGTGTGTAAAAACCCATGTGCATGTTTGATGGTCAAAGTGCCTTGTGTTTTACATTAACCAAAAACTATTTAGACTAGAGGTGATGTAGGACACAGGGAAAATATTGCCGGGAGGCTAGCAATCGACATGTCCCCATTTCCGACATTTCTGTTTTCATACATATGCAGTATAGCTGTACAAACACATGGCCTATAAGCCATACCCCCTGCAGGGAATAACTTACAAGAACAAGTTTCACACAATGTTTACCACATACAGTATAGATGAGGAGCAGCTCCTCTGTAACTTAAACATGTATCACAAGTATATACTTTAATTTGAGTGAAAGTAAGGCTATGTTGCACCAAGCAGACCATGCACTTGTGCAAGCTTAACTCTAAATCCTGCCGGTTCAAATGTTAAAATCTAGACCAGCTTCTTCTGCAATAAGTACAACTCCAATATAGTCTTCATCTATTGTCACCTTCTCAGGCCTCAATTTGACACGTTTACTGTCATTATCTGCACCAGGGCCAGAGGCTGGGACGAAGATTTTTTATTTTTCCTGTCTGTGTTTCTAATCTCGGAAACCCCTAGTCCGATCAGCAGTAAACTTTTCGTCCATGCAGCCAGTAGGCCAGGAAAGTACCTCCTCCTCAAATCTTTCAAATTGCTCTGCTATACCAGTCCACTTTATGTTTTGCAGGGACGAAAAGGTTAACATATTTTCTTTTTGCCACAAAACAAAGAAAATGACCAATGCACTGCGCCCATGCCTCTTCCCATGATGCATGTTACTGTACATACTGGATAGGGGTGTAAAAAGGTGAGAAACATGCGTGAACAGGGAAAAGACAGACCCACTAGAGGGGTCTGGAGGTCTGTCCTCTCTGGGTATTATTTAGTAGGCATTGTATTCACAAGTGTATACAATGTCCAGCTGGATGGAAATAGTAGCCAGCCAGGGACTGGGGCCCTGGGGGTGCTCTCCAGGGTGGGTGGATGGACCAGGGGTCTTAAATGGTTTATTACACAATTTATGGCTCTATTATAGAGAATTTTAGCCAACCCATAAACATTTAAATGTATCTGCTGATCATTAAACTCACGAGATTCAAAACGTTGTTTAAAACTAGGGTATTTAATAATAATATAATTAGGCCTAAGTAGCCTACCCGCTGCGATACTATCGTTGACCTAAATGGCGTTATATTAACACGGATAGTATGATTTAAAAAAAGGGTGTCTTTTGTCTTTTTCATTCAGAAATGACTTTGGATTGTGGAAAACTTTAGTTAAACATGCAGATTGACGCATTACTTTACCTGGATTACATCATCTTTAATATGTTTTGACATGAAATAATTATCCCGTCCTGTGTAGTGTTTTGTTTCATTAGCGCGAGCGTTGACAAAATGGGCTGCAGCTGTTGTTGTTGTTCCGCAGCTCTGAGCACACGGTAACGGTAAAGATACCAATGATTCCAAGTTGAATTACTTGTTACTTCCACTGTCCAATTACTTGTTACTTCCACTGTCCAATTACTTGTTACTTCCGTGTTTCGTAAACACGGACTCGAAGCAGTTTATACACCACAGTCAGTGACACGTCCCTGACGAATCCTTGGTATTTGCATTCAACCTTTCACCGCTGTTTGGAAAGTCCTGGTGACGGTTGTGAAAATGTAATAATAATTACATTGGAGGCAAGGTTTTCAACCGACAGCAACAATATACTGTTTAGATACAGCAACAATATTTATCACACACACACACACACACACACACACACACACATATACACACACACACACACACACACACACACACACACACACACACACACACACACAGATGACAAAAGAAAGAAAAACACATTTCAGCAAGTTTTCTTACCCTCTTCTCCCAACCATAAAAGATTCAAAGCCATTTCAGCAAGTTTTCTTACCCTCTTCTCCCAACCATAAAAAATTCAAAGCCAAAGCGTATGGATTTTCTGCTGAGCTCAATTGACTGAGAAGTTGTTGGTCTTGCAATATTGGCCTTCCCCAGTGCAGTGGAACAATTTCTAGTGCCTATCTTATCGGCAATCACTTTCTCCAACTAGTATGAGAGGTGGGGCTGTTAATGAAACCACCTCGTCCTGATGAAACAGTAAAAAGCTGTAAATGAAAAAGAAATAAGAGGGGGGGAAACAGAAAAAGAGTGCCCTTTCACAAGAATAAAAGTGGATTTGCTGGAGAGGGAATTTACTGGGGCTCCTGCAAAAGCAGACAGACCGACATACCACTCCGTCAAGTCAAGGTTAGGACTGAGCAGTGATCAATACTTCAATCTCAATAAAACCGTTCAATAGTAGTGAATTGATGGAGGGGGGACAACATTGGGTGGGGAATAGGGGGATAAAAAAGCAGCAACCCAAATGCCACCCTTGTCATAACATTAGCAGGGTAGCAATACATCAGTCTAGCTAGAGACGAGGGAATCCGTCTTCTATCTATTGCAACAGGTAATGTGTGGTACTGTACACTGATTAAGCCAATTGTTCTCATACCTTACGGCCCTAAATCGATATCACATATGTTGGCAACCTTCAGATCAGAATAAATAAATAAGTAAAGGCCTGGAGACAAACTGGCCTGATGGATTGTCAACAACAAACCACAGGAGATATATGGACCATGGGGGGGAAAGAGAACACTCTACCATGCCTGCACAGTGGAGCCATGCAAAAAGTGAAAGGTCACCACTTCAACATCAAACTTTATCAGATCTACTCTTCTATTGTTATTGTTATTATGTTAATAAAATCACTGCACATGCCTGGCAAACGTCCTGATCAGAGCCACTCTAAAAAGGTATGGATGGGTAACAAGAACCAATGCCAATTTGGTACCAGACAGTTCCTAATTGGTCAGAACTGAAATATCAATGAGCATTCTAACAAAGTGTTTAACAAACATAGACTTTACTGGTGTGGATCGCTCTGAGATGCCAAAGTATATTTGAAGACCCATTTTAGCAAGTTTAAAATTTCCGTCCAAACAAACAATCGCAACTGCGGACTGACCTCATGCTTCCTTCTATGCATGAGGAGTCCAAGCTGCTTCTTTTCACCTGACAGGGGAGAGTTTCCCCGGCCGGACGTAGTGCATGGAAGGAACACGTTATTCCAACCAGTTCCTTTCCCCTCCATCAGGCGCCCCGGCTAGCCAGGTATTGATGAGCATTATTTGTTGTAGTGTTGTGTAAAAAAAAGAATCCTAACAATGTCCATCCCTAGTAAGAGCACTCCACACTTACTTGTACACAGTTCCTCCGTTTCCATGACCAAGTTGCTCTTCGTAGTGGATGTCTTGGGCATTTATCTGAAGAACAACAAAGACAGGAATGTAACAATGTGAGTATGTGACACATGCCATTGCCTTTGGCTTGGTAGAAAAGACACGTCAAAGGTTGGGAGGCAATCAATGGAGGTTATGTTGAACTACGCAGGTGTGTGCATAGTGAGTGTGTGAGAGTCGAGAGGATGGGGGGGTTAGAGAGAGACATGGGGGGGGGGGGGGGGGGAGATGGTGAGAGAGGTGGGGGGAAGAGAGAGAGAGGAGGGAGAGAGAGCAACAGAGCAAGCCACATAGAGAGAGAAGAGAGCACAAAATGTTACTGGAGGCCATAAACAAGACAAGCGTTCAGGTCATTCCAAGTTCAGACACAGAGGGAGAGAAAGAGAAGCAGCGAGAGGGGAGATCAATACAACATTTGCTGTCCAATTTATAAAAGGACATTGTGCTTGGGATGAGGGGAGGTGAGTGATGTAGAGTTTAATGACGATTTGTTTGCTGTCGTTGTTCAATTCCACTTTGATAAAAGGTGTCAGAAGGGGGTAATATAACGTGGCCCCAGCTGACATGAAGCCCCCTCATCTCTACACCCATTTCTCCACAGTAGTCTATCTATGCACTTAGAGAATGATCCATTAATCAATCAGATTTATTAAAACAAAACAGCAACATTAAAACAATATTCCCAGTGCATACACAAAAAAGTCTGGCCACTTTATGGGGGAAATGCTTCAAATACCAGTGAGTTCATTATGTCAGGACAGTAGATGGCATTAGACTAGTCAAGGTCTTAAGAGGTTCATCTGTTAATTGCAGCATTGGTTGTACAAAGTACTGTATTAGAAAGGCATTGTAGAAAACCCTATAGCAATCCATGTCAAACATTCAATCACACCCATCCTAGTGCAATTCTAAGCCTGGTGACATCAATTCAGAAGAATCCCTGCTTTGCAGCGTTATCCTTTTTTCTCTTTAAGAGACCAGCCCTTTTCACGGCTGGTCTCTTGAAGTGCTCGGTCTTAGTGTTGCAAGGATAAGGGCATTAATGCATGAAGGCTGAAAGAGCCAAGTCATGTCCTTATTCCAAGAAAGATTATATTTTCGGTGTTGCAGAGGTAAAGTACCTGGCCATCACCACAGAGTTCGAATCTACCAAATTTTGATTTGTCGAGGGTCTTTCTACACAGACACCATTGCTACGGGCTTGGTCGCCACCTGTCAGCAGAGAGTGTTGGGTAGTAGTAGTACTAATGTATGTCCTATATGGCATAACAGCTAAATTGGGGCGAAAAAGAAGAAGAGTCCAGATAAAACAGGATGATGACAGCTAGTTCAGTTGAACAGTGTTGATTATTACTGAATTACTACATACATTCAGTGAGGACAGAACTAACTCAGACCAACACTGTGGGTCGGTGTCTCACTTTAAAGTTGAATAATCTGCTCAATACTGTAAAAAGGTAGAAGAAATGTTTACATTATGTCAAGATAATGGGAACCCCTTTTGGTGTACCCCCTCAGGCCGGGAACCCATTTTTGGGTTCTGTACAGTATGTACAGTATTCAAAAATTACAAAACATTGATGCTGCTATATACATATTTGAAGTTTTTCAGAAAACTTAGGTCAGGCTTTAGAACGCGTTTTTAGAATCGGCCTTAGGCCTAAATGGGTTAAGGACTTCCATAAGTCTAAAGGTCATTACACACTGGCGAATTAGCGACGCGATATATTCGTGCGAATAATTCGCATTTAAAAAAAAACAATTGAAGTCCATGCAAGCTTCCACATCAGTGGCGAATGTGCGAATGTGCGAAAATGCGACCGTTTTCGCTTTTATTTGTTCGCTCTGGTGTCGTATTTTGCAGAGATTCGCAGGCGAACTGCAACATGCAATATTTCGCATTTTCAGATCGCTTATTAGCATCGCGTCGCTAATTCGCCAGTGTGTAATGACCTTAAGAGTGTACAATTTGAAGCAAACTTTTGGTTGCATTTGTACTGTACACTCTCAGAGTTAGACCTGTAATGTAAATTTAGGGCTAGCTCTTTAAGCCTCTTTATGTTTAGTCATTCTATAAAAATAAATGTTATCAAAAAGGTCCACCACAAGCCAGCATGGCGAGGACCATTGAGCCAGAGCCATGGGTCTGTGCACGGCCTAAATTGGGCAGACGCAAGCCAATGTTGTTTCTTTACCGTCATTATGGTTTTGGCATTTCAGTATTCGGCAAAGTGTTATTCTTCATTTCGGTGCATTGCTACGGCCAAGTCTCTCAAACCATCATGCCAGTGCCACCACAGCAGAATAATGGTGTAATGTTATTACTCCATGGAGGTAGAGCAGAAATTAGCTCAACTTGCCATAAAAAAGGCAGCCAATCTGTGCCCTACAGGTTATATTAGGTGAGAGGCATTTTGATGAAGTCTTGCTCTAATAAAGAGACAGTGTTGTCAATTCATCACTATAGCCCAGGCTCCTCGCAACCTTTCCCCTGCCTGTACCTGTTGCGTGCATGTGCGCTTGCGTTTGTCAATAGGCCAACAGATGGACAGATGCTTGTTTGTACCCGGGTCTAAAATGATGTTAATGTGACATGATAAAAGATAAAAACATATAGACACCAAACGGAAGAGGCAGGCAGCAGTAGAGATTAAAACGTCTCCCCCCCCCCCCTCCCCTCCAAAATTCCAATTGATTTGTTAACATGGCTGGGGGAGGGGGAATAGAGGGAATGAGAGGAGACAGGTGTAGGAAGGGAGGAGGGAGACAACAACTCTATTAGTCCAGCGTGTTATAGGAGAAACAAGAGGGGCTGCTGGTTTAATTGTCTCCTTGACACACTCACCACTCTGCTGGTGTGTGTGTGTGTGTGTGTGTGTGTGTGTGTGTGCGGCATTGGATGACCAAGACATAAGGACCCATGGACGTCCTGCTACCAGCGCGGGCCTCTACTGCGACCCGCACAAGAACACAATAAACAGCAGCAACCTGGCTGGTTGTTGAGTATGAAGTAAGTACTTGACCACCGTGAGAATAGCTCACCTGCCCGTTCGTCAAGATCTTCTTCAGTTCTGCGGATGACTTCTTGAGGCTGGAAAACAATTCAATTGCATTGTGTTACAAGTGAAATGTACATGATGTGTAATCCCAGACAGTGCGACATCATCTCCTTGCACTCACCTGCTGTTGGCCATGGGGTCTGGGCTGGGATGAACGCAATCGTTGCCTGGGTTTGGCCTGGTGTTCACCTGAGGGCGCACACGCACACACGCACGCACACACACATACACACACACACACACACACACACACACTCACTTAGTGGCCAAGGCCAAAAGACAGACAGACATACAGCCAAGACCCTACTAATGAACATGAACACAACAACCTCTCGGCTCAGCCTGGAGGTTAATTGGCTTTTTAGAGAGCAGGGGAAGGAGAGAAAGAGAAAATGGGAGAAAGATAGAGTCAGAGGGAGAGGGAGAAGGCAGAGAAAGGGAGAGGAGGTACACTGAAAAAAAAAAGAGTATAAGAATGGAACCTGAAGAGTGTAAACCAAATATGTGGGCGAGAGAGAGAGGGAGAGACAGAGAGATTGCCAAGTAAATGAGTGAATGTCAGAGATAAGGATAGTCAACACACAAAAACAATCCCTCCTTGAGAGCCATGTATATAGTCAACCCAGATATTGAACAAAAGAGACGCATGGTGGCCACTGTAAGGAGGGCTTTCCAAAAATAACTTATTTAATTGAGTTCAAAGGGCCAGGGTGATGTGTCTACTAAGGCACGGGGATCCTGTCTTTAATTAGTGCCCAGAAAGACCTCATTTAAAAAAATGGATCGCGAGAAACTCCCTTCAGCCAATCACTTTTATATTAAAACAGAAGAAGAGTATAGGGGAAGATTGCCAAAGGTCTTCGGGAAAAAAAACCTTCATCCTCACAAAACAGTCCTATGACCTTAAAAAAAAGAAAAGAAAAGCAGGAGAGAGCCGTTGCCAAAGCCCCTCGGAGGACACATTAAATAAAGTGGTTTCAGTATTTGGGGTGGGTGGTGGAGGGGGGACATTTTATTATTGAAACGGAGACGTAATATGGATCATCTGGAGAGACAGCAAGGTGTCAAGCCACTTAACCCGTTGTAATTAGCAGTGGGTTTCAACAGTAACACATGCCCAACATAAAGTGGGAGGGTCTGGGGACAAGCCACTCCTGAATAAGGGGCCCTGGCTCGTAATGATGATTTCACGGCTGAGTGACAATGCTTCATCTGCTGCTGCTTGACTTAGTTTGGTCCAAAACCAACCCAGATTCTCTTTCTCGCTAACAGACGTGTGGACGACGGATGACAATACTTTGGGGGGTAGGAGTTAAGAGCATAACACCGTGCTCTTAAATGACTACCTAGCATAACCAAATGAACTGAGAGAGAGAGAGAGAGAGAGAGAGAGAGAGAGAGAATTGCTATAACCATGGTCAGCCATCTACATACATAAATATAGACGAGGGGACCGGGGAAAAAAAGGGTGTGAAATAAAGAGACAGCCTTGACTTCAATTGACATTTCAATAAGTGGAACACAGCATTACCAATCCATTTGCCACAACTTTTTCCCTCTCTCTCTTGCTCCCTCTCTCTCTCTCTCTGCGTGTGTAAGGCTGCTGAAACAATTATTGAGATACGTACCTTCAGGCCATGTATGTTCCGGATCCCTGGAGTCTTGCCGGCTGAAACAGTAATTGACTAGATTGTAGAACACATCACTGGGTCATTTACAAATGTGCAGAAAAGGAATCAGTTCTTTTAAAAAAAGAAAAAATATAAAAAAAATGAAATGAAATGAGGGTGACTCTGAAATTAGCTGTAGAGGAGAGAGTGATTGAGATGTAGGGCTCTTGAGACCCAAAGAGGGAGGTGGGTGGGTGGGTAGGTGGAGATGGCTGAGGCAGATTGAGAGAAAGAGCAAGGGAGAGATAAATAATGGGTAGCCGCTTTGCTTTACGGGTGTGTTAGCCATTTTGATGTGTGCCGTTAAATGCAAAGAAAAAAAAATTAAGAAACGCCTCAGATAAGCATGATCCGACCCCAAAGCAGGACCATGGGAAATGGGGCAGAGCTGATAACTTCCAAATGTGCAACTCCTTTGAAACTTGAATGTATAGATTTCAGCAGTATTTTCCATCGATACCGTTGATGGAACATTAACCACATTAACCGTATTTTGGGCAAAAGTGCATTCCTCCGACCACAAATTTGTCAGTCAGTGTCAGTCATGGTGTACAGCTGTCAGAACACGAGAAGGAAACAGTTTGTACGACAGACAGAC
Organism: Protomyctophum parallelum; assembly: GCF_964188405.1. NCBI lineage: Eukaryota > Metazoa > Chordata > Actinopteri > Myctophiformes > Myctophidae > Protomyctophum > Protomyctophum parallelum. The sequence continues at coordinate 33,335,972 of NC_139699.1, forward strand.
ATGGCAGAAGTTAAACCGCTTTTCTATAGTGTTGCAGTCCCACCCCCTTTCATGACGACGCCAGGCCCAGGAAATTCATCCCAATGCATTTTTCCCATAGACATTTCAAAAAGTATTTATTTAAAGACCTTTTAAGCGTCGTACGAAGCCAACTCTTGTCGTGACAAATCATGACGACACACACAATATTTTGGACCAAACAAATAATTACAAAGAAGAAAAACAACAAAAAAAGTGTTGTAACCTGCCGTTTTTTTCTACTTTCTAATTCTTTGTTTGGCCTTGTCATGATTTGTCACGACAAGAGTTGGCTTTGTCCGCAGCGTAAACGTCTTTAAATAAATACTTTCTGAAAAGTCTATGAGGAAAATGAACGGGGATTTATTTTCCGGGTCTCTCGAGGGGGCGGGACTGTGACGCTCTATAGAGACATATGCGATTCCCATTTGTGGATGATTGGACATGATATGTTGTTTTTTGGTAAGAATTAGGCCCAGTCCACACATTTACTGTATGAAGGCAATTACAGGTAAATGGTAGGGCTGCACAATAATATGAAAAATTTCATATCTCGGTATTTATGCCAAATATTACGATATTACCGTTAAAATGTCATATTATACATTTTAAGTGTTCCAACATTGAAAACTAAACATTATTCAAAAGACGGCATCATAACAAGACACGCGCACACACACACACACGCGCGCGCGCGCGCACACGCACGCACGCACACACTTTTCCATACCTCGCGGAAATATGGTGAGAGGCTCTGGCAACAGTCCATTCATGCGTTGTTCATTCACCGTATTGCAGTACTAAAGGTAAAAAAAGAAAATGAGAAAAATAAACAGTTGAAGTGGTTCTAATGCAAAATTTGAAATCAAAGCAGTGTTTTTAATCATTGAAGAACGAAAAAAATTAACCCTTTGGAAATTGACCTTGTAAAGCACATCATTCACATCACTAAAATGGATTGGTTTCTTTAAATATTAATGTCAGACACTGTTCCCCACCCAAAAAAGACACATGCTGTGTTGAAATCTGTTGCCTGTGAGGACTAGAGCCCCGAAGGCCTGTTCTGGACCACTGTAGCATTAACCCTTTGCTGTTCCAGGTCAACAGCTCGCCAAACACTCACACCCTATAGGAATAACACACACACAAGCTGGGCAACATACCAACTGATGTTACATTAAACTAAAACCTCTGTTAAATGGTGTGTGTGTGTGTGTGTGTGTGTGCGTGTGTGTGTGTGTCCTTTTTAGTAAATTAACAGAGGCCTTAACCCTGACAATGACTCCCACAACTACAGCCATAGATGGCCATTGCATTGGGAGGGAAAACGTGTGCCAGCTTAATTATGAGCGCAGCATTAGATGAAGATACAGATCATTTTTTGTGACATTTAACATGAACATATTATATGTAAATATAGCATTGCTCTCTCATTGTGAAGGGGTGGGGGGGGGGGAAGGGGGGGGGGGGGGGGGTGATGGCCGGGGCCAGCTTGGATGGGAATGGATCAGAATGGCTACCCAAGTGGCACAGCTGTTATTAAAAGGCCTATTTATCACTGTCAGGTCCCTCCTCGCTCCTAGCCCTCTGCTTTTACCCTCCAGCATTCTCACTAGGCCACATATGAACAATAGGTCTCACACCAAAGAAGTGCGTGCGTGTGTGTAACTGTGTATAGGCTTGAGGGGTGGGGGGGAATTCACATACCTTTAATTTTCCGCTCAGCTAGCTTATTGATTAAGGCTACAATTACCACCTAATCTGTAGTTGTTGTATTAAAAGACATTCTCCTTTGTTGGCCAATAACTAAACAGCGTCCCGATCCCAAATACCATCGCTCAGCCGTAAGGGACAAGTGTAAGAGGGGAGGAAAAGAGAAAAGGCGAGTTGGTCTCATCATCATTAGCAGACTATGGGCAAATGGGAGTAAAGGTAGCTCTCCAGCGAACAGAACAGACTACCACGTGGCTAGCAGACGGCAGTGGGATGAAGTCCAGAGATCAGTCGGATGGAAGTGGGCTTTCGACTCTACGCTACAACATGCGACCCAGCGTGCCAGTGTAGCCACCGCCCATTCAAGAGACGCTTTCCAACACCGACGTGCCATGGAGAGCTACCTTAAAAGCTGCGGAATTAGGGGTGCTACCTCCAGGGGGAGCCAAGTGGCTAGTAAATGAGGTCATGTAGTTCAGGGGTTCCCAAATGTACAAAAAAAAAAATCATCCACCCCCATCCTCCCTCACTCTCTCTCTCATTAGCAGGCAACAGTGCAGAATGTGCAGTACTAGCTCTCTCTCCGTTTCTGGCACAACAGCGCCCCTACTGGTACTAATAGTCATACTGGTGCTCATTAACGTCACATAGGCGGACACATAGGTGAACCAACACATACAGTGCCTTCGGAAAGTATTCACACCCCTTCACTTTTACCACATTTTGTTTTGTTACAGCCTCATTTCAAAATGGATTAAATTCGTTTTTTTCCTCATCAATCTACACACAATACCCCATAATGATGAAGTGAAAAAAGTTCTCAAATATTTTGTTAATTTATTAAAAATAAGAAGCTGGAAAAACACATGTACTTAAGTATTCACACTCTTTTTTTTTTTTTTAAGATATTTTTTTGCGGCTTACGCCTTTTATTGATTTTTGAAGGGATAGACAGTAGGCTGACAGGAAACGGGAGAGAGATGGGGGGATGACATGCAGTAAAGGCCGTGTCGGGTCCGGGAGTCGAACCCGCGGCACACTGCGACTGGATCACCAGTCCGGTGCCCAGACCGTTACGCCACGGCCTGGGCCAGTATTCACACTCTTGACTTACTGTAGTACTAAGTTGAGGCACCTTTGGAAGCAATTACAGCCTTAAGACTTTTTGGGAATGATCCTACAAGCTTGGCACACTTGAATTTGGGGTATTTTCCCCCTTTTTCTCTGCAGATCCTCTCAAGCTCTGTCAGGTTAGACGGGGAGCGTCGCTACACAGCTATTTTCAGGTCCTTCCAGAGATGCTCAATGGGGTTCAAGTCTGGGCTCTGGCTGGGCCACTCAAGGACTTTCACAGAGTTGTCCTAAAACCAATCCTTCGTTATCTTAGCTGTGTGCTTGGGGTCGTTGTCCTGTTGGAAGGTGAATCGTTGACCAAGTCGGAGGTCCTGAGCGCTCTGGAGCAGGTTTTCATCCAGGATGTCTCTGTACACTGCTCCATTCATCTTTCCCTCTATCCTGACAAGTCTCCCAGTTCCTGGGAGACTTGTTCTCCCCACAGCATGATGCTGCCACCACCATGCTTCACCGTAAGGATGGTATTTGCCAAGTGATGAGCGGTGCCTGGTTTCCTCCAGACGTAACGCTTGGCATTCAGGCCAAAAAGCTCTATTTTGGTTTCATCAGACAAGATAATCTTGTTAATAATGGTCTGAGAGTCGTTTAGGTGCCTTTTGGCAAACTCCAAGTGCGCTGTGACGCCCGACTGTCATGTGTCTTTTATTGAGGAGAGGCTTCGGTCTGGAGGAAACCAGGCAACGCTCATCACCTGGCAAATACCATCCCTACGGTGAAGCATGGTGGTGGCAGCATCATGCTGTGGGGATGTTTTTCAACGGCAGGAACTGGAAGACTTGTCAGGATAGAGGGAAAGATGAATGGAGCAGTGTACAGACATTCTGGATGAAAACCTGCTCCAGAGCGCTCAGGACCTCCGACTTGGTCAACGATTCACCTTTCAACAGGACAACGACCCCAAGCACACAGCTAAGATAACGAAGGATTGGTTTTAGGACAACTCTGTGAAAGTCCTTGAGTGGCTCAGCCAGAGCCCAGACTTGAACCCCATTGAGCAACTCTGGAAGGACCTGAAAATAGCTGTTCAGCGACGCTCCCCGTCTAACCTGACAGAGCTTGAGAGGATCTGCAGAGAAAAAGTGGGAGAATACCCCAAATTCAAGTGTGCCAAGTCAAGAGTGTGAATACTTATGTACATGTGTTTTTCCAGTTTCTTATTTTTTATAAATTAACAAAATATTTGAGAAAACTTTTTTCACATCATCATTATGGGGTATTGTGTGTAGATTGATGAGGAAAAAAACGAATTTAATCCATTTTGAAATGAGGCTGTAACAAAACAAAATGTGGTAAAAGTGAAGGGGTGTGAATACTTTCCGAAGGCACTGTAGGTGAACACGGACATTGCTGTTCCTTGGAGTGGTTGCACCACTCAAAAATCACACCCGTGTGCAAATATATTAAAGTCCAACTCATGTTTTCATGTTGATTAGGTGATGTAATGGTGATGTAAAACAAACGGTGCAAACACACACATTAAACGCCATTAACAATAAAGAGACAATATATGACGTAAATTTTCCATTCATTGTCAATGCATTTACAAAACAAACATTGAACTAAGACAAACATTAAACCTGTGTATAGGAGAGGCTGGCGCCCCTTAAAAATAAGTTATGAATTAACCACTAAAGCCAAAATATTGAAAAGTAGCCAGCCCATAGAGCCCCATTGTGAACCCGGACATGTTGAGTACACCAAGGTTTTATGTTAGAAATGTTGAGTATGGGTCCCCAGTATGTAGAAACTGCCGGATGCTAACTTGCATATGTTGGGCAATTTTCATAATTGGCATAATATGTGACCATACCAATTACAACAGGCAAAATATTCAAAATTTCATCATGCTTTATGTAGCATGTGATGTGTCAAACTAGGGAGTTTTCATGATGCTGAATCCATTCCAGGCATTAGTTTAGCAAAGAAACACTCATTGGGCTAAAAACGGCCAATGCAGTCACCACAAATTGATGATGTCAGCACATTTGGGGAAAGTGGGCATGGCAGTTTTAAGCCCAATGAGTGTTTTTTTCCAAATATGGACCTTTTATTTATTTACGTTTTCGGGCCGGGTAGGGCATAGAATGTGTGCCAATTAGTAAGGCCAGGCGGGGCCTCTGGCCAGCACAGTTTGGGCCCAGATAGGACCGGGCCTTTTTTGGGCCTGTTGAGAACTCTAGTTTTCGCCGGCTGCCGGACGCAGCTGCGCTAATAACTTTGGGGCAGGTATCAGTCAGGAGGATCAACATATGAAATGTCAGAACAGGTCAGCTCCATATATCGCGATCTAAGGGTTTGAGGTCAGATATAGAGTTGCTGGCCGGCTCCATATATGCAGATCTAGGTGATGATCCAGTCTTCTCCATGTATGGCTATCCAGGGTTTGATGAGGTCAGTGTCGTGATCTTCATATGTTGATGGCCATATATGGGACGTGTCACGAGCCGTGACTGATTGACGGCCATATATCGAGCGTGTCAGGAGGTGTGACGCAGTCTATGGGCCTGACAGACGGACGGACTGACAGGTTTTCATAACAATCTGCAATCTACGGTTGCAACAAAGAGGGAGAAGGTTAGTTACCACGAGAGAGCTTAATGGATTGCCCTGTTTTTCACCCAACATGCTAGTTGCTCTTAATTCCTATTAATTTCACATAATGGCTGTCCACTCACCTGGAATTAACAACACCAAGACAAAACCCTGCTGCGGTCTCAGCGGAGGCCAAAAGGCAACCACAGCAAACCCAGGTAAGTCCTTTGATACCAATGCAAATGACTGCTGCGATGCATTACCCTTGCATACCACACTTAATGCAGGCTGCTTGTGTACATTATATATTTCAGTGGACATTTTTTGTTGATCAGCTGATTTTAGTACACAAGATTGTCCCTTGAGGGGCAGAATAGCATTAAGGGACTCCTGGATTTGTTTGCCAAAAGATTCAGTGTACAAATGACATTCTAAATGTGTGGACGAAGCACTGCATTCTTGTGGATGTTTTGAGTGTGCATATTCTATATTTCTGCCTGCTAAACTAGTTTGCATTTCACATCAACATCATAATTGTACAGGATCTCAGCTTTGATGTTGTGCATTTTGTTGTGTTGCTCATGATGCTTACTCCCACCAATTTAAGAGTTTCACAAGAGCAGATTTGCCCGACATAACAAAGCTGCAAAGAGCTTGGTTTCAACTAGGGATGTTCCGATCATGTTTTTTGACTCCCGATCCGATTCCGATAATTTGGGAGATTGAGATTCAGAGTGTACAAATGTAAGCAAATTGATCCTTTTGTCAATATGTATTTGGAGCAAAGAGACCTGTCTGTCTTTGTTCAGACGAACAAGCACGTAATCAAGATAAGCTTGTGAGCAGCTCTCGGTTTGCACTTGGAAATTCTGGACGACAGACAAGAGTGGCTTATACTAATTGCATGGTTGTGGCTAGCTGTCCATTCTTTACAAGGGAATACACCGTTTTTTTAATCAACCCATCACTTGACTGGTGGGGTAGGGTATTGTTGTAATTATTACCACAGTATGTATCAGATCAGATATCACTCATGTCCACATTTTAAGGTTTTATAGGCTTCTACAGGGGGGAAATTCTCCAAATAACGATTCTGCTTTATTGCCAAAGGTCTCTAACCCATCCAATGTGATGACAGATTATGGAGATGAAATAATGACAACTGGCACTTGTATGCATGCACAAAAAAGAAAAATATGAAAAACAATCTTCAAACGTTTCCCCTGGATTGAAGAAACATTATGCCAGCACAGCAGAGGTCAACATTATTTTCACTACAGCTTGTCATCCCAACAGCTGCTAAGTCTCTCTCGGCTCGATGTAGCCGCCACCTTGCACTACTTAATGATTAAAAAGCATCCAGAAGAGACTGCATGATAAAGATGGACCAAAATAAAACAAAACAAGGGGAGCAAATTGAGCCTGTAGCCCTAGTGGCATCATTGTGAGCTGATGGGGGGTAAAAGACATCCACAGATGAAAGTAGATGTTGAACAATTCCACTGCCCAGGGGGGGCTTCTCTTTAATGAGGCAAAACTTTAAGTACTGAATAATAAATAATAAAAATTGACAGTTCATTTAGCTTTCACTGTACCTCGTAGAGAAACCCATTACAAGTCATTACTCTTAATGTCTGTGGCGTGAACAGTAAGTATAGAGGAATACGGAAAACAGAGCTCCCTGGGAGGGAGAGGTGGTCGGGTGGACAGTGTGCGGAGGGACTAAAAAGTGATCCAGAAGCAAAAAGGCATCAAGCTCAGCATGTCCTAATTCATCCATGCATTTCCAAAGGTTATGCCTACTGTAAAAGCCACAGAACCACATAAAATAATACACCAGAACACTTTCAGGAGTCATGAGCAGTGGTCATATAATTTAGCTCAGGCTCAAGATGTGACACCTAGCTCAGTGCATCCTGGAGTATGCTCGCTGATTTTTGCTACTGCCGTCATGCAAGCTGCTGTCTTGTCCTTCATTTTACAGTGGTCAATTGAAAGGCTAACAATAGATGCTAAAAATATTATATATATATATATATATATATATATATATATATATATATATTCTATTTATTCTGGATTAAATGACATAAAAAACCTGAGACTTCTCGTGTTGGCAAAGGAGGTTGCAAGCACGAATCCAGAGAAATCGATTGGCATAGATTTGGTTAAGTTAGATCACGCTTGTATGCAATGTATAAATGCATGGATTGATAAAACCGGAAATGAACCGGAAATTAAAAGTCTGCCTCCATCCGTCTCAATATAAATAGATTTTATTAAATGCATTCATCTCGGATTCTTTTCCCAGGTACTTTCAACTTATTTTATCTTATCTTATAGGAGGCAGCCGATTTATTCTTTTTTTTTTTTTTTAAGATATTTTTTTGCGGCTTACGCCTTTTATTGTTTTTTTGAAGGGACAGACAGTAGGCTGACAGGAAACGGGAAAGAGATGGGGGAAGACATGCAGTAAAGGCCGTGTCGGGCTCGGGAGTCGAACCCGCGGCACACTGCGACTGGATTACCAGTCGGGTGCCCAGACGGTTACGCCACCGCCTGGGCCAGCCGATTTATTCTTTGTTGCATTCCGGTGTCACGTGGCAAACATTAACATACTTGCAGTAACAACGCATTGTGGACTTTTAAATCGGCTCACATTTAAACGTGACACCGCCATACGATTAAGTAAAGAGGGGAGACTATGGGAAACTTCTCCTGCCTCTGACTGTGTTCTGTGATCTTCCGAGACCAGCCGCTGTATAACGTTAGATGGCCCAGAGACTCGTGAGAACTCACAGCATTTTATTTTTCAAACCTTCATTTTTTATAGTCGATTAATCTTTCATTTGTTATATTTGAATATGGAAAATTAGTTTGAAACACTAGAGATGCACCGTCAGAGGTGCACCGCTTGAAGCAAGCCATTCAAAGTGACTACTGGCCTATTATAGCGTGGACCAGGTCTAAGCTTTTGACACAGGAGCGTGGCATGGTTATATAGCACAAGTGGTAGAGGCTTCGGTAGTTCAGGATGACACGAACACGCACATCCCTACTTGCAATAAACACAAGTTAGCATTGCTAACAACACCATTTGTTATTATCACCAAAGTACATATTTCACTCTCATGATCCATTGGCAGCATCTGTCAAAGGGCCCATGTCATTGAACACTTTAAAAGCTCTGTTGGTGGCTCTCAGTGGGCAAGAGTACAACACCCTTATATCAATGCATCCTACTGCAGCCGGTTCCAAACTAAGACCCTGTTACAGCAGTCCCTGCACGATTTCACTGGTTTTCAGTGATTAAAGCAACCAAACTTGCTGGACTTGATTTTGTGGGGGTTTTCCTTTAATATATAACTGCCTCGCAAATTGCCAGGCAGGCAAAAAAAAGACCAATATAAAGGGCATTCAGAGGGACAACTAACTCTACGTGCTTGCTAATTTATCACTCCGACACATAGGCAAGGACAAATCAACTCTTCTCACTGGCACCTAGCAAGAAAGCTAGCTAGCAGGAAATGGATAAAAAGGCAAGCTGGGGGCAAATGTGTTCAAGAAATGTTTGGAGAGTACTTACCTACAGACGTACAGTGATTAATTTGTAAATTATTATTAGGTGCCGGAGCTCGCATGCGTGCACGCTAGGGCATTAACATAATAATCGAATAGTCGACTAGTCGACTAGCAAAACACTAGTCGACACTGTTAATTGACATCCGATTATTCGCTAATATTATTTTTAATTATTTTTAATATTTTTTATGATTTTTTTTTTTTTCTTTTGCTTTTCTACAGCAGACATGCAGGCATGCAGCTGTGAGCTCGGTTGTTTTGTTGGTAGTTCGCCAACTTCAGTACTAATCCATTCCTGGCTGATTGTTTTCATATCATACAAGCCTACTGTACGTGGGTTTTGCCGTCACCCTCACTCGTCTGATTCGTGTAGGTGTGGTGGGCGGCGTATCGGCGGTGGCACTAGCAGCAGTCAAGACAGTTTTTCTTTGGGAAAAGCATATGTGATATGCCTCATAGGCTCATAAGATCAATGGGGACAACTACAGTGTGTAAATACGTTTACTATTGGTGAGTTTATTACTGTAGTTTGTTCAACAAGTTAGATTGGAGACGTGTCTTCGTCCGGTACAGTAAAGTATAGCAGGAGTTCCTCCTCGCTCTGCCCAATAGTATCCAGTTTGGTGACAGTCAAACTACAGTAGCTCTTGCCGTGATTTCATGTTTCTTCATGCTTATCCAACAAAAGTCTGCGTGCCGCGTGTGGCATTATTAAAAACAAACAGCGATGCCGCACGATCATAGTTCTAATACGTAGCCGCAAAAGACTCGCGATGGAGTTAAGTAGTTGATCATCTGATTCATAGCCTGGCAGCCTGCTAGCTAGCAAACCTCCTCCTTGCTTGTAGCTCCTTCTAAAAACCAAAGGAACTGTGATTGTAACTTGTTGTTGAACATTTAGGGTTGTATGAAAAACATCGCATGGTTCATTGCTCCAGTCTCCACTCTCCAAACATTGTGAACGTAACATGCTATGCTGCTCCATAGAACGGTCTTGTGCATAAAAAATAGCAGATCTACAAGCTCACAACGCGTCCATCCGTGAGTCATTGTGGACTTGCAACTTTGACTTGAAACAGCTGAGCTAATTTCGGCCAATCAGAGCAGCATTCAGCGTAATCTAGTAAGAGTGGCAACACTCGCGTTGACTCCCACTGTAACAATGGAATGCGGAAGTGCTCATTCTATCTCAATGGGATAGTTCCAATGTTTGGAACTATAGCCCATAGGAAGTGTGTCGCCACTCTCTTAGTACTATTCCACTCGGCCTGCATTGATAGTGCATTCACCGCTCTGTTTTGCTTCGCTCGCTGGCTGTTTCATAACACGATGTTTTAATGCTTGATTGGATGGAATAAATATCATATTTTACCGCCGACTAATCGACTATAAATCGATTTTGATGGTAGTCGAGTCGACTATCAAAAATCACGTTTGGTTAATGCCCTACTGCACGCGCACGCACATGCACGCCTGAAATTCGTTTTTATTATTATTATTATTATTGTCTTTTTGACCTTTTTTTTTAACACAACCAACGGTCAGTGACCCACCCGCCTGTCAGAACACAATAGAGTAGGCATACAGACGTTTTTGTACGTACGTTATTAATATTCAGATTAATTGAAAATGGAGGACCCTGATGTAAATTTCAAAATGAGTGGGGGGGGGGGGGGGGTTTACTTGAAATGTGATAATTTAACCCATGTTTTATTTTTGAATCATACTGGAAGTAGCTATGACCAGAAGCCTAGTTGAAAATGAATATAGAATACCTGTATATGTATATTGTAATGTGCATTTGGGGGTACCAGAGCCCTTCTACAGGTACCGGAATGCAGGCGGGAGGATCCGAAGCTGAGCTCCACCAAGCTCCAGTAGAAATTAAGCACTGCTTACGCAACTACAGCCTGAGCTTCGGTCACATTCACAAATTTGAAGAGGAGCTATTCTACAATGTCTCACCAAAAAGATGGGTTTGGGACAGAGCTGAATGCAACATTTTCCAAATTCAACAGTCAGCCAATGGCAAACATTCTGTATACCATTACACTTTTTCAAGAGTGACCGGGGGGCATACGTTGGTTAGACATATTAACAGTCCGACAGGCATTAGTCCGACAACACCGTCTCTCCCAACATGCGTGGCCGGTTACAAGTTACAACTAACCCGTGGCTGGGTTAAAACTCCCCCATGGCTCCCGTGATGAGTGGCAGATTAAAACTACCCCATGGCAGGTTAAACCGAACCCGTGGCTCCTGACATATGTGGCAGGTTAAAACTAAGGGCCGATTCATACTCCTATTTTAGAGCTGAATAAAATTCGGTTCGGCTCTGTAGAGCCTACAATGTGACGTCATTTGAGGTTCGGGGTGGGGGGGGGGTGGGGGGGGGGGGGGGGGGGGGGGGGGGGCGGGTACCGTCGTAAAGTCGGCTTTTCGGTGCTACTGAAAGTATGAATCGGCCCTAACCTGTGGCAAGTTAAAACTAACCCGTGGCTCGTGACACAGGTTCGTGTCAGGAGAAACATCACGTATAATTTTCTGACTCAGTGCTGACCAGAATTATGGCATATGGAACAGAACTGAACTCCCAAGTGTTCTATAGTGGAGCTAAAATGTGTATCATTTTAGAGATGGATGGAATGTGCACTCACATACGACAACATGGCTTTAAGTTCTTCATCGCTTCTTACAGTGATCCTATCCCCCACCTCATCTTCATCTAAAACAAAATAGAGAGAGCGCATTATCAACTAATTAGTGTTGTATAGCAAATTGATAACACAGGGAACAACATGGTAATAATGTCCAGTATATGACAGCCAACACAGTAGAGCAACAAGCCTTTCTATCGTGAATAATCAAAGTTCTAAAAGTACTAAAGTCAAGTTACAAACCCACTCCTTGTAAACATATATGTTTATATGGTAAAACTTGCGCAAATCAGCAAAGACCTTTCACATTCTTTATCAGAGATTGACTGACTGCAAATTCTGCAATACTTACATTCAAAAGCAGTGATAGTGCCTTCGGGCATGACATCTCTGATTGCACCCTGAAAGTGTTTTGAAGGGTACATTATTTAGCTGTTTAAATCATATAACAGCAGTCAGCCGGTCATCATCATCTACACGTACGTAGCTAACATTTGCAAATTAAGTTATCATACTACAAAGATTGGCTTGGGCAAGAATATGATGTTAAATCAACCAAAAAAGTTACAGAGCAGTACAGGTGTGTCCGTGTGCTAACCATTTTACTATCGGACTAAAAACATACCTATAGTTACCAGGTTCAGCTATTAATGCTATATAAAGTTAGTGACAACCAGGAGAGACTGTCTGTTAGCCAATTCGTTAGCGTTTCTTAAACTTACCAGCAAGTCGTTGAAGCTTAACATGGATGGACAGTCGACAGATGAGTCCATATCCCCAGTCGGGGTCCTGATGCGGATCACTACTCCCTCGGTGTCCATGTCACATAGGTTATTTAAAATAAGTAAAAGCATAACAGACAGACAGACAGAGTCATACTCACACTGGGCTGAAGCTATCGAAGCTATAGCGATTTCCTGTGGAGGTTTTTTGCTAGTTAGCTAGCAGCTAGCATGCTGTGTGAGTGCTATAGTGATAAGAGATGATGAAGGGTGAACTATAACAGCTGCTACAGAAGTACAGCCGGACAAACCACTTCCAACGGCTCGTACCGAACGTGAGATTCAAATTTCTAATGAAATTTGTAATTGACACAATCTCTGAATCAAGATATGTGGAGATGACGAACATTTAGTCCAACTTCCTAGCTTCAAGGAAACCATTTATTACAGTGTTTCCGAAACAACATCCGGTCAGAAACTTTCAAAATAAAGGTTTTTGAAAGAGGAAATAAGAAGATGAAAAACTTCAGCCAAGCTCTGAAGTCTCTGGAAAAAACGGAATATCCGTTTGGGGCAATATTTTGTATTAAAAAAAAACATTTTAAGAATGTTAGAAATACAAACAATTCTAACAATCACTGTATCACTGTATCAGGCAGGCTTGTCGAATCATAGTGACATCATGCCAAATATTATATGGGCGTAGGCTATGTATCGGTCAGATTGGGGGTCCTGGACAATTGCATATCCAAACGGCTTTTTAGAAGATTAGACCTAACCAAAATGAATTATCACTCAAGAAAGATATAGGCCGCCTAGGCGCCTACATCACTTACTGGAATGAAATTACACTCATCAGCCATATGTCTTTGTCTTTTTATTTTCAAATATGTTTTTTATATGGAGCTGACCTGTTCTGACATTCCATATGTTGATCCCTCCCCACCCATCTTTCCTCTTCGATGTCTAACTTTTAAGTTTTGACTGATACCTGTCAGTACAAAATTGTACTGTAATGTTGATCTGACCCCCCATGCCAAAGCGCCAGCGCTCGCCCAGCAGTCTGCCATCACCCAGGCAGAAGCATGCACACGAGTCGCTTCTGGTTATTATTGTTATTATATATAGTTGTATTATGGTTAAAACATTGAGAGCTTCTGCTCTGCTGTCTGTACTGCAGACAGTGCCTGCTGTGGGGGGTAGCTGTGGAAAGCCTGATCCGGTCTAAAGCCCGCCTACTGTCTGTGTCCGGTATTTTACAGTTACACACACACACACACACACACACACACACACACACACACACACACACACACACACACACACACACACACACACACACACACACACACACACACACACACACACACACACACACACACACACACACACACACACACACACTTTATCGCTCATCTCTGTTACTGTGATTTTATTATCAGATCACATTGTTGAAAAGAAGGTATTTTGCTGTATAACACCAACTGTCTGCATTCATTCAGCACCATGGACAGCGACTAGTCTCTGTCTGTCTGTCTGTCTGCCCCAAAAGGGGGACCCAGATATTTTAGCCCGGAGGCCCTAACTACTGTAAATCCGGCACTGCTATTTTAGATTTTTTTTTACCTAACCACAGTAACTGATAAAAACCAGAGTGAAGGATCATTATTGGCAATATAGAACTATAGAGCCACACTGAACACACACACACACACACACACACACACACACACACACACACACACACACACACACACACACACACACGCGCGCGCGTTGTTGTGGTGTTCTGTAAGTAGTGTTTCCAGTCCTGTGTGTATTCTATGTTATCCTGAGTTTTGGGTGAATAAATACCTCTGCCTTTGACCTCCTGTCCCAGACAAGTGGCTTCCTGTTATATTTGGTTCCGCAAGCTATATAGAAAATGGGCCAATGGCAGAAACAGACACACACTGGTTGCCCAGAGTGGATAGGCTGTGCCTATGCTGCCATTGTGATGAGGGTCAACGAACTGTTGAGACATAATTACATTTTTACAAGCAATATAGTGCAAAATAAAACACTTTATATTTATTTATTTCATATTATTTGCCAATTTGCTGTAATGAATGACCATTGGAATTTCATTTCAAAATTATCATTAAGTTTAAATTTTGAAAAATCTGTATCCAGTGAATTGCCAATAAGATATTAGAATAGAATAGAATAGAATAGAATAGAATAGAATAGACTTTATTTGCCATTTGCACAAGTGCATAGGAAATCTTGGAGCGCAGCTCCCAGGGTCAGCATTAAAAAAGGGAGGGACAGGTGAGAAAAGAAACAGAACATACAATCCTAGAATAAATAAGTGCTTCATAGTCTACCTAAAAACAATGCATATTCAGTTCGTCTATCAATTAAAGTGCTTCATAATCTGCCTAAAAACAGTGCATAATTAAATTCATCTTTCTTGATTCAGTTCATCTATCATATTGATTTCCGCCCCTAGTGTCCTCGGCTACTAGTCGCACAGTAGCAGGGGAAAAACTGTTGGAGAAGCGTGTTGTGTGGGTGGAGATGCTCTCTGGCCGGTGGTGTCTCAGGTTGTTTCCTGAGTCCCTCCACGCGAACAGAGAGTGAGCAGGATGGTGTGGATCCTTAAGGATGCTCTGTGCTCTCCTCCTACAGCCTTGTGGTTAGAGTGTCCGCCCTGAGACTGGGAGGTCGGGTTTCGATCCCCGGCCGGGTCATACCAAGGACTCTAAATAATGGGACCCAGTGCCTCCCTGCTTGACACTCAGCATCAAGGGTTGGATTGGGGGTGGAAAGTGAGGACGCTGGCGTTCGCCGCTTCACCTCCCAATGTATGAATGAATGAACCATTGTAAGCGCTTTGAGTAGGCACGTAGTGCATAGAAAAGCGCCATAAAATTGCAATTCATTATTTGTGTAGATTGTGTCCATGGCAGGGAGATTTAATCCAATAATTCTCTCCGCACTTTTGACAACTCGTTGCAACGATTTCCCCCGATTTCCTTAATAGAATCCATTTAAGATTGTGGGCAATCACACTGTTCACCACAGACAGACACATCTTCGTGTTGGCTAGACCGCATTCTTGCACCGCATTGCACAATAGCCTTAGACAAAAATATCTGAAAGAAAACTGCAGATTTCTTCTTTATCAATGCAAGAGTTGAGATAGATTTAAAAAATAATAATGTACAGCTTTTATAACAAAGTGATTGCTACATCAAAAGAATAACTGCTGACTACTTTCCTTTTGATATGTTTAACCTTGCATGAATAGATGAGTGATAATGATGTGAGATCGAGTTCAATAGAGCGTGTTCAGGTTCAGTGGGTGCCCAATAGTTTTCTTAAGTTGAGTAAAACATGACTTTAGATTACTACAGTATTAAAAAAGTCTTAATCAATCCTTGACTATATCACCTTTGGTTTCTCAGAACCTTGAAACATCATGAAAATAGTGACATGGCACCAAGGCTTTCCAAGTTCCAATCCTTTAAGAGAGTAGGGGGGTGCATTAGGGGTGCATGTACAGTATACCTTCATGGCCATGGCTTTTGATGTATTCAAAGAGGTTTTTCCCCTCCCTCACCCTAGATTAACACAGCATTAGTATTTAAAGATTTTTACTCTGCATGAGTCATTAGTGTGTAATTGAACGTACAACAAACAGCACTTAAAACCATTGTTGATTACTGCCTTATCATTGTGGACCCAAATCAGTCTCTCTGCCTGCTCACCAAAACAGCCCTGATTGCAGTTCCAAGAACAAGACATTGATCTCTGGACAAAGTGAAGTCTCATTTTCTGTTAATTTACAGCCCTGTGTTCACAGAACCAATACCTTAGTCTGTTGACCAGGGTTATGTGTAATGATAAGCAGCTGTTAAAGCTGCTTCTGTCTCCCTGTGGCTCAGACATGGCTGGATGTGCAGCAGCACTGAAAACCAATAGTGATGAGACAGTGCCGTGCCAGCGCTATACCAGGTCGGGTTTCACTGGCTCTTATCCCTGGATAAAACAAAAAAGTCTCTATTCCTGAACGCCCTCGGGCTGAACTGTCTGTTTTCAGATGTAAGGACAGCATTCAATTGCTCAGTATGGGCAGATAAAATGTTTTCTGCCCGTCTTTCACAAACTCTCATGTCCCTTCTAAAAATCAACAAAGGGTGAAAGCTTAGATGAGGAATAGTGCAAATGATAAAAAACCACCATGTAGTAGCTTTCAATTACCTACAAAGGACCGTCCTTGTTTCTGTTTACGTATCCTGTTCATGGCTATTAAACAGAGATTATGGTGGTCAGGTGAAACCAGTTATCACCTTGGGTAAGCATAAGCATGGCATTGGGAGAATATTTGGGGAGTGGCGGTTTATGTAGTGATGGACACAAATGTTTGCACTCACTCTCTGATCTATCTGGCCGCAGATAGACAAATGTTGCACCCCCCCCCCCCCCCCTGCCCCGCCACACACACACACACACACACACACACACACACACACACACACACACACACACACACACACACACACACACACACACACACACACACACACACACACACACACACACACACACACACACACACACACACACACACAGACACAGGTTAGAAGTTCATTGCACTTTAATCATTTGCACGATCGTTCAACCCCATTGCTCCGACCCAGGCTGAACCCATCTCATCACTTATATATCAACAGCTGGCGGGTGAAAGGCCCATTGATTTCCATGTAATGCCTGAAATTATTACTGTGCCTAATTGTTACAGGAGGGGGAAAGTCGAAAACAAAGCGGGGCTATCAAGCACCCTGATTAATGCCTCGCCCAGCACTGCCCTCTGATGAAAAACAGGGGATCTATATGGCACTTTGTCAAACACACTCTCCCAGGACTTGATGCCTTGGTCTTCTGCTTTAAGGGCAAGTACGATGAAGCCAAGTCAGCAAATCCACATTATCAGAAATCAAACTCCTGACTTAGCTGGGAGGAGAAAGTGGAGAAGGAAGGCCAGCGCTCACTGTCTGGTAATTAAAAGCCATTTTATCAG
Source organism: Protomyctophum parallelum (assembly GCF_964188405.1). Taxonomy (NCBI): domain Eukaryota; kingdom Metazoa; phylum Chordata; class Actinopteri; order Myctophiformes; family Myctophidae; genus Protomyctophum; species Protomyctophum parallelum. The sequence goes on from NC_139699.1 coordinate 33,353,395, forward strand.
TCCTCCTCTTTTGCCTGTTCTTCTTTTCCTGCTATTGACAGGCTGCTTAGTGCTGAGTGATCTCAGTTTGACTCTAAATGTATGAGGCACGCTTATTTAAAATTCTCCACAAAAAGGGGAAAAACAAGTAAATAACACTGCAAAGACACTGCTTGTAACTCAAAGTTCTAATGTAGGGAATATACACTGACATAGATGAATAACAAAATAGTATGGATGGAATATTACAAATGGGAATAATAGTGAAAATAATTATAATTGATCTCTTTGATCTTTGATCTCTAAAGTAGGATTGGTAAAATAAAGTCTTGCTTCACAAATTGAAAAAGTAAGCCAATGCCAGCATGGTCTTTTTTTCTTTGCTTTTTTTGATCAACTTTTTTCTTTTTCTCCTCCCATATTTAGTCGTTATGCCAATTCCCCTCATGTGTATAGTTTAGTCCTTATCACTGCCATCCCTTACTTGGTGGTAGGGTGTGGACAACTCCGATACACATGCAGTAGTCGGACGCTTCTTTTCACCTGGTAGTGAGGAGTTTCATTGGGAATGTATAACACACAGAGGAACATGCTAACATGCTCCGCTCCCCTGCTGAACAAGTGAACAGGCGCCCCCTCCTCTGCCGCCTTCTCACCTACAAACACAGCTACCCATGTGTTCGTTGGAGGCCCAGCCAGAGGCACTATGGAGGAATTACCGTAACCCCCAGTCTCCCACAGTGGTATTGTTCTATTAGGCATTGCATTGATATGCTGAATGTGCATTGGTTCTGCTTCTCGATTGCTTCCTTTTGAAAGACAGACGTTTGACAGACCTTCCAGTCACTGTATGTACATGATGCCTGCAGAAAGGAATGGCAGGGTATCATGTGTGCGTGTGCTTGTGCACACGCACGCACGCACGCACGCACGCACGCACGCACGCACGCACGCACGCACGCACGCACGCACGCCCGTCCGTCCGTCTATCTCTTTGGGTTTTTTTGCAAGATGACCGGGAATGGATTAGCATGTTTTTATGAAACTTGGAGAGGGAGAGAATAATCAGGCTGGGCCAAAGAGGATTAACTTTTGGGTAAAAAAGTTCAAAGGTCAAAGTCACATCGTTGGCACGGTAAGACAAAAGTAAGAAAGGGTGTGCAGATTTTCATGAAACATAGTGGGATTGATCAGAAGGCTTCCCCCGAAGAGATTATCTACTTTTGGGTCTAAAAGGTTAAAGGTCAAGGTCACAATATAGAGATATAAACAAGATATGTTGGTGCGGGCAGGTTTTGCTCGCCTAACAGCACTGGGTTCATTTGTTTAGTCAAGTTGCGAAACGTATGTACATCTTTACACTCATCTTATTGGCTTAAATGTACAAAAAACTACAATCAGGAACTATCATTAGCTTTTAGAAGAACTGGAATTCCTGTGACCTGACAAGGAAAGAGTGGTCTGAGCCCACCATCCTTCTAGAACCAGGTTCCAACTCAGGTGTCTAGATGAGAAACCTCCAGTTGAAATAGAGATGTGTCTCCTCAGCCTTGAAGCCTGAAGCCTATTGTTTATTGATGCTGCCAGAGTCCTGCCCAGATCGATACCATCTCTCTCAGTTGGACCTTCAACATACAGACTCCAAATTGAGGTCAGGATATGAGGAGGGTTACAACACTTCAGCAGACATGAATTGCCTGAGAAGATGCTATAATTTGTTACATCTCGCTTTAAAGTTAATTTCCAAGTTCACCTGTGATGAAGAATGGCAAGTTTGTAAGTCAGCGGTGTCAGTGTTATGAGTAAATGCACCAAGGTATGGATGAGAAGGTTCAAGAAATGGATCTTGTGACTACCTCTGAACTCTTATGACTGATTTATACTCAGTGTCGTGCACCCAGAATCGCAAATATACAAGCTCCCAGCACGTCTCACTGTGGCGTGTTGTGAGCTTGCATATAGGCTATTTTCGGTGCCCGCCCCACACGCAAATTAAGGATACATCACCCTTTAGACATGTATGTTCACCATGCTGTATACCCCATGTCTCACATTTACCCCAGAGATTCCCTTTATGACTCTGCTGTTTCTGTTGTTTCTAATAAAGACGAAATATTGGCACTTTCCTGACCCATTCATTGGGGCCATAGAAGAATTTATGGTGTGTGTCTTCTCCATAGAGATTACAGTTGTACTGAGTCTGACATAAATAACACATTACACATTCACTAGAGCTTCACGGTCCAATTTGATACTGTAGTTGGCGACATTAATGAATGGCGGATTTCAACCAACAATCAGCAATACCGGCATATCACATTGGTGTCATATTTATAGAGGTGAACATGCATTAGCCTTATTCTGATTTCAAATGGACAGTCCTGTCTCTAATATACACACACAACACTCCAAACAAAACAAAACATAATGATTATATACTGATGTCATATGCTTTTTGTATAAAGGCAGACTGCAATGTATTACTTTGTAATTGTTTGGAATATAGGTCACTGTTTAAAGTCAATTTCCTTGTTCTTAATTTAGGATCAGTCATTAAGTTTGAAGTAGGCATCAGGAGTCATGATACTGATTCGATGCTTTATTGTCTGGATAGGTTGTAGAACAAAGTGATACGATGGTAACTTGTTAGTACAGTAAATTGGTGAAGAAATTAAGAATGAAATCCCAATTACCTGCCCTTATGATTTCCCAAGATATAGCAACAACACAATGCTTTTAACCAATACCTTGTCAAACACATGTAAAATTATGTGTATTTCACAATTTTGAGAGAGAAAACAGTTTGGATGCCTGGCTAATAATCTTAAGGCTTAATAATCTAAAATGTAAAACACGCTCGCCGCAATTAAGTTGATAATGCCATTTGTCCATGTGTGGTTCAGCCCTGTGGAATGTATGGAATGCATGTGCTAATAAAAACATAATTTTAAATATGCTTTCATGCTCAAACTAACCGTAGGAAGTATTAAGTTGTTTTTTAGTTAGCACATGCATTCCATACATTCCATAGGGCTGGACCACACATGGACATGGGCTTTGCCCCCCTTGAGTAAAAGATGAACTATTACTGAAAGAAATACAATATTTAAGGTGTTTTTAGGCATATAAGGATAGCCAAGGATCCTTATAATTTGATTTGTATTTATTTTATATTATATTATTGGATTTTCTTTTGTATTTAGTTTTAATGTGGACTGGCTTACAATGTAACACTTAATATATGGCTAAATTAGGCTATATTAAGGCTATAATAGTGATAATATCATATAGGGGGTCATGACTCATGGATGTGTGTGTGTGTGTGTGTGTGTGTGTGTGTGTGTGTGTGTGTGTGTGTGTGTGTGTGTGTGCATGCGCACGTGTGTATGTGACCAGAAGCGTGACCTCCCTCTAACCACACATTGCTTTGGTGTATAGTGTCAGGTGGCCTGTTTGTCAGCTGAAATATTCATCAAATAGTTCAACGGAAAGTCTGGCTGCCTTTTCAACCGGCAACAGCAGTTCAATAATTGATGAAGACTGAGGTAAATGACTGAGGGAATGTTTTGAGGGTCTTCTCTGTCAGAAGCATGTTCATCATCGTGACAAGCTGAGCTGTCACATGTCATGTATTAAATGACTGTTGGAAGAAATTGACAATTAAAGACTAACGTAAACATATAAATGTAATGTACCTACAGATTCCCTTTATTTGATGAATTATTATATATATTATATTATTATAATAAATATTATACACACAAAGAAAGCCAACCACTTTCACATTTTCTGGGGGTGCCCCAATTAAGTTGAGGGTGTTTTGGAACAATATTTACAAATCACTGTGTTTAGTATTTAATACTCCAATACCTTTTAACTTCACAACCTTGTACCTGGGCCACATTGAATGTCTTAATCAGACGAGAGACACAAAGCTACTGCAGGTGCTCTTGGCAGCCAGCAAAAAAGTCAATAACAAGAAGATGGCTAACCCCAATCACACCCACAATGCACGATTGGCACGGAATAGTCCTGGATATTTTCAAAATGGAAAAATTAACATACATCCTTAGAACTAGACTAGACAATTTGTCAATTTCTACCAAATTTGGAACAACTAGATAGTACATACATATTGCCCCTCTGAGAGCAGACTTTGTGTGATCTCACTGGTCCTAATTGCCTGCTTTATGATCTTTGTAGAAAGTGTTTAAGACTGTCCAAAGCTGTTTTGTTTTTGTTCCCCTCAGCAATAATGTAAATACTTTCGTTTCTTGGTTGTTGTTTTTTTTGTCTCTTGTCTCTTTCTTCTTTTTCTCCTTCTGAAATGTACACTCTGAGGCGATGTTGCCCTGTTGCCCCTGTTAAGTGTTGACTTGATGCCATATGTAGTCCATCTGAAGAAAGCAAAGATTATACAGATACATTGGAGATGGAGCCACTTGGAGGGGGGATGAGGGGTGGAAAAAAATCCTGGGAATTGCACTTGTGTCCTTGTATATATCTAAGAGAAATGCTGTCTATACTGTACTGCTTTTTCCAAATAAGACAAAATATATTGTAAAAATATATATTATACACAAATCCTACAGCCTACAGCTAAAAACAGGGTTTATATGAAGTTATTCAAATCAGGATGCTGTTCTGTAAAAAAGCTGCAGTAGAACTTTTGTGTTTCTCTTGTCATAACTGCTCTTTTGCTTTTCATAATGGAGATTGTCTTAAAAGACAACAGAGCTTGTTAATATAGTATTTTCTTCATCTTTCTCACATATATAACAAAATAGACCAAGCCGTCCGTCGATCAACAACAGTGGTCATCACGGTGATGGAGGTCGACAATGATCCAATCTCCAGTCCAATTCGCCCACACTCCTCCACTTACTCCACAAATTGACCCCTCTATAGGCGACGGCGCCAATTAATTTCTTAATTAGACTTAGGCTTACGTTTAGCACCTCATTTTCACATGAAGGTATAGTGATCATAAACTGCAGAATGTTCATATATAAACTCTCCACTGATCCCCAGTTCTATTATAGTTAAATCTAATTTAATAATGACTCTATGGCGTTTCTGACCTGCTGAGTGAGCAGATCAGAACTTGCATTGTGTACCTTTATGACTGTTGGGACATATTGCTGTTTCTGAACTGCCAAGTGGGCCATTTCATGTCAACAGGGTTAGCTGTAACATTAGTGTGTTACTGAGGTTGAGGACTGAGCTTACTGACGTAGAAATTAGATACATGGCGTATACATACATATATATATATTTTTTTAAAGTTAAATGACAAAAGGGTATACATAATTATAGGCTTCAGTCTATACCTTTTTTTTCCCAGACTATGACAAAAAACTGTGATGAATTAAGAATGTTTTTGTATGGGAAAAAAACAACAAATAATAAACTAATAAAAGGTTAAGTGGATCTACCGGTAATTCAATAACATTTCTAAAATCAACCACCCATAAGAGATGCTGAATTTCAAGTTAGAAGGTCTAGGGCCATATTTCTCCATTGGCATATTTAAGAGCACAGAGATTTACAGTTGACATACAGGACTCCATAGTATTTAAGACAGACAATGATTCATACCAATTTTAGTGATACTGCCCAAGTAGTATAAACAATACTGAATGTATCTTTGTAAATTATTCTAATAATTCACACATCACATAACTGTCAAAAGTTCTGGCAGGCAATTTGACAAGGTGCCAGGGAGCTATGATTTTCATGAATATAAAACAATCATTCCATTCTGTTGGCAAAACTAACAATTATGTTTTGTTATCATATACTTGAAGATTATATGACATGCAACTTTTAAAATCAAGCCATATTTTTCTGTTTTACAGCCTTGCATCCTGGAAACATGGAAATCTGCAATTATTGTTTTGTCCACATTGTGTGTGTGTGTGTGTGTGTGTGTGTGTGTGTGTGTGTGTGTGTGTGTGTGTGTGTGTGTGTGTGTGTGTGTGTGTGTGTGTGTGCCCTGCTTCCTTGTGGGCTACAACAAAGCCTTCTGAAATACAAGCTCTAGGGCTCTACCTGGACACACCAGCCCCCACTTTTTCATTAAAAAAACGCAATCTTGCAGCTGAGGCTCCGTTATAACACAATGTGCTGGCAATATACAAGGGCAAACATATGCGACCTAGACACAACCTTTGAATATGCTCAAATAGATTTTTTCCCCTCTCTCTCTAACAGGTTTGAATGCAAATGGCTTCAGATATTTTGTAAAGAATATGCATTTGTCTGTGGCTTGCAGCTGAGGATCTGGTGCCACTCTACAGTGTTTTCTGGAAAAACAGGTGTCATTGGCCTCTGCTGTTATCTTATAGCGAGGGAAAGGAAAAGAAAAGCCCAGCTACACTCCAATCTACAGGTGGTGCATAACGGTTTAGTAAGATACTGAATGTTAATTTAACTGAGAAATTAATTTGAGACTGTACAAATGGAACCAAACAGATCTGTATCCTGTATTATAAACACAATTTGCCTATGTTTTCTTTAAATAAATAGAAAACCAGCATTATTAGTCCTGTTGGTTTTAAATTGTAAAATATTTTCTATTGGAAAACCCTTTCACGTATGAAGTTAAAATCCAATCAATCGGCTATGGATAGGCTATTGTTTTTCTGGGCACATGAGCACAGCAGAGGTGTTATGGGTATATGACTGAAAGCTTCCGAGATCAACATGCTCCTATGAACTGCCACTGTAATTACAGGTCATAAGTTGACCACCTCAGAACCACAGCATGTGAAGGGAAATCTGTGCTTGTCAAGCATTTTGAAACACGTGCATGCGCACATGTACCATAAAATAGAACCAGCAGTTGAGACTACATACACAATGAATTGTCAGAATTATACATTTGTATGTTTTCTCTCTAGTTTATGTCCCTATAGTTGCCTTTGCCAACTTAATATGCATTGATGAATATGTTTGCTTTTAAGTACATCTCTTTGTTATCAATGTCTGACCATGTAACACTACCCCCTAGTGGCATAAAATACTACTATAGGTTTAGAAAGCTACATCTAAACAGATCAGAAACGAGAGTGAATAGATTGATAAGAGACAAGTCCATTTCAGCTTTACAGAGTTATAAAATAGTTAAAAGATAAATGGAAAAAAATCGTTGATAAAAATTTTTTAAAGACAAAATCAGATCAATATTTATGTATTATGCGACAATATTTATGTATTAACATAATGTATTAACAAATCTATTAAATGTCCCGAAACTCACTCTCTGACTTGCAACAGAAACTGATCTGAGATGGGTTCATTCTACCGTGTCAACTGTTCCCCTCCTCCACCTCCACCCTATCATTTGTTATCACCTCATGACCCTCCAATGCTCTGTCCAATTGGCCGAGCCCCTCTAAGGTGAAAGGTCAAGCCTTTAAAAGGGAATTACTTCATTGACACAATAAGAGATGACAGTTTATTTGACATCTTAGCATCACTTCACTCGACCTCCTATATCAGCCCCACCCTGTGCATCCTAACTACTCCCTTGGGAACACTAGACATGCTGCGTGCACACGTGTGTGTGTGTGTGTGTGTGTGTGTGTGTGTGTGTGTGTGTGTGTGCGCGCGCGGCCACACATGAGCACATGCCTGCATGGGCATACATACAGTATGTGTTTGTAGTGTGACTGCTATCATTTTTGTGGCCAAGCATCTCTGTTCAATAATTCAAGCAAATCTGCAGAGAAGTAGTTTTCATTACCATCAGCAATACTCCCCAATAATGCATTCATCATGCAACCATATTACCGACTCTCAGGGTCACAAATAGACACACTCTGCGGAAAATGACTGGCATGTTAGCTGCGCGGCACATTATAAAAGGGATTGCTTGTGTAGCATTTGTGTTCATGTTGCGTGCGTTATGATTTGGTTCCCGTCAGGTCACATTTAGAATGAATAGACTGCAATATGTTACTTAAGATTCAAACACAGTCTTGGTTGGGGTCTCTGTTGGAGTGCTTGTGTGTGTGTGTGTGTGTGTGTGTGTGTGTGTGTGTGTGTGTGTGTGTGTGTGTGTGTGTGTGTGTGTGTGTGTGTGTGTGTGAGAGAGGTTGAGTTGAGTGACGGACACCAGACGTGTGTGTCAAACAAACCCAGAGGGACGAGGAGAGGCCAGGCAGTCAGTGTGGCAGGTCATTATCAGTGTGTCACACAGCCGCGTGACGGCCACTTCCTCTGAGACAAAACACACCACACAAACACGTTATACGTACAGGAACAGTAGGTACATGCAAATGCACATACACACACACTCATTGAGTCATTGACAAATGTCTTTGCAAGACAATCAATTGGGCAATCAATTGAGGGCCAACTGACAATCCCCTGCAATCAATACACCCCTTGTTGCCTGGCTCCAGAAGTGCCACAATGGCTGTGGCACTTAATTAAGTTGTTAATTGCTGTGTTAAGCTTTCTCAGGTACCCTCCCTAGACAGTAATTGAGAGTGGCTGGGCAATTCAGCGATCGGCAGCACTTTGCTGAATTTAATCACAAATCCAAGTAATGGCAAGGCTTGTAATATAATGAACGAAACAATCACTTCAATGTGGGAGTGTACTCAAGTTCCATCAGCCTTAGTATGTTCCCTCAGATGAATACGAGGTAATGCTTTGTCCATATTTGTTTGTTTGTTCATTCGTCGTCTGTCTGTCTGTTAGTATATGTACATATGTATGTAAGTACGTCTGGAAAGGTTTGTTGCCACCGTAGGTCGCAGTTTACTATGAAAACCTGCATCTCCCGTCAGTCGGAGGGTTGGTTGGTCGGTCACGGATCCATATATGGTCACGCCATCGTGACATCGCACCTCGTGACACGTCACGCCACCATGTATGGCCGTCTCCATATATGAAGATCACGACACTGACCCTGGATAGCCATACATGGAGAAGACTGGATCAGGTCTAGATCTGCATAATATGGAGCCGGCCAGCAACTCTACACCTCAAACCTCACACACTTACTGTAGATCTCCATATATGGAGTCAGCTGACCTGTTCTGATATTCAGTATGTTGATCTGATCCCCCATGCCAAAGTGCCAGCGCTCTCCCAGCAGTTTACCGTCACCCAGGCAGATGCGTGCACTTGCCCTTTAACTTACGATCACCATATAAAACTATACACAACTTTGACACAAGGTTTGTCATGGGGCCAATAGATGACTAACTTCCCACCCAGGAGGCGGCGGTGGCTCAGGGGTAGAGTGGCTGGATGAGTGGATGGTAACCGCAAGGATGCCAGTTTGAACCCGGGCTCCCCCAGAGTTAGTGTCGAAGTGTCCCTGAGCAAGACACTGAACCCCTAATTGCTCCTGATGTGCAGGTTGGTGCCTTGCATGGTTTCTGTCGCCATCGGCGTATGAATGTGCGTGTGAATGGGTGAATGTAATGCACAATCCATGTAAAGCACCTTGGATAAAGGCGCTATATAAATGCACCATTTACACAAAAATCAGTATTTTCACTGATGTCAAGTTATGTACTCAAGATTCATAGATCCATCCTACAAGTTATTGACTGTTAAAGAATTCTAGCTAATAATTCTGTTCTGTATGTTTGCTCAGTCAGTCAACAATTAGATACCAGCTGTCACAGGCTCAGACATGTGGATATGACAGCTTGTTCTTGTTGTTGATATAACCCAAAGCAAGTATATTAATAGCCTCTCTTCTTCATTGATAATTTTCATTTCAAATTGTGTACAACCACCGATAAACTGAGACAAATAGGTGTGGAGTCAGTATAAATAACTGACACACTACTAGTTCAACCATGGTTCCAAATTTCAATACAAACAGAGTTAGCACAGTCTCACTTAATAACACAAGTCACAATGTTTCACTAGTATTAACACATCCTCCGTATTAGATTTCATACTCAAATGGAATTGACATGGAATAGCATTTCTGCTGTAGTCCAATTTCAATAAGTTAATTTCATACAAAGTAGGTCAGGAGGTCATATCCCCTTTTTGTAGGTATAAATTAATTGTGGTGCCTGCCTAAAACGTACCCAAGTACCCACCATATATAAAATCACTGCAACAAATGTAACTTTAGCTCATGAGCCCTGCAAAGTAAGTCCAACCCTTGATGCTGAGTGTCAAGCAGGGAGGCATTGGGTCCCATTTTTACAGTCTTTGGTATGACCCGGCCGGGGAATGAACCCCAACCTCCCAGTCTCAGGGCGGACACTCTAACCACAAGGCCACTGAGCTGGTACGAGAGCCCTGCAGAGTGCTTAATATATTTAAGAAGATGGGGAGGTGCAAAGTGTTCGTTTTACTCTGAGAGGGCACCAGTCCTGTCCTGTGATGGTCTATTTGGGTAGGCCTATACGTGTAAAAAGAGATACAAGTGCGTTAGGGTTCATTTGGTTCTATTTGTACAATTCCAGAGTTAAACACTGAAGATTTTTACTGTAGCAGAGCAGGAAAAGTGGAAGTAGCGGTGTGACAGTGAGGAACAACCTGTGCTGCTTTAGGCTCTGTGAACAGGCTTGCCATTGATTAAAACAGCAAGGTGTGCAATAAAGCACAAGGCAAAGTGCTGTCTCCATATGGACCCCGGAGCCTTAGGCTCTGGACACTGATTGGGCCCCTCTCTTTCTGCCACTGTACCCCACCCTCCCCTTTTCTCCTTTCTACTTCCCTCTCTCCTTGGGTCCCCAGATGGTAAAAAAAGAAAAAGATCCAGCCCCCCCATCTTTCTCTCTGTGCTGCTGCTGCCCACTACCACAAAGGGCCCTGGCCGTGGTTCAACCGTTTACTCCAGTAATTAACAGCACCCATACCACAACAATTACAGTTACTAGGATACTAGCTCTTACTTGACTGAAGACGCACGTGCATGTACACACACACACACTGTGATGGCCTCACATGATGGCCACACAAAGTTGGTAAAACATGGTCTTTTTTGGTTTAATTTAGTTTATTTATTTTCAGCACTACTACATTCTACGTACATAAAGGACTACACACGACCAGTTAGATAACACACTGTTAATTTCAAGTTTGGTGATAAAGTTACAGACTGGAGTGCACATCCATATGTTATATTTTGTCATGAAAAAACTACGTCATGTTGTAGTATTGTTTTGTAGTCATCAGGCAGGAACAATCAATCGGAACTTCCCTCAAACCGGAAGAATAACAATAAAAGCTCTCGTAGCCTGTGGCTTTTATTGAGAAAAATCGGTATGAGAGAAATGGAAGTTCCGGAAGATTGATGACTACAAAACAACATGACATACTGTAGCTACTGTATATCATCCGCTCCAGACTGGATCATAAACCCGAAAAGGAATGCTGCCCAGGCTACAGTTCAAATGAGTACTGGAGTTTAAATGGCTGGTCACAGAAAGAAGGGCCAGCTGCTTTGGACTGCACAGTGCACCATGTCCCCTTTGCATTGGGGATGGGCAGGGATTTATGTTTGAATTTATTATGATTTTGAAGAAATGCATTTTGATATTTCAGTTTCATTGTATTTTATTTTGTTAATATGATTCAGTGATGTGTTGTAGTGGATTATGTTGTAGTAATTTGTAGTAGGCCTATATTTAAATGTTATTTGTCTTCCCCTTTGTGTCAATAGTGGTTTGATCACCCACAATATATATGTTCCCCTCATGTCTCATTTAGGTTAGCTCAGTCTTGATGCCAAGTTCAGTTTGTCTTTATTGTTTTAGGCCTAGAATTAATGTTTGATATTTATTTTATCATGTTTTCATGAGGAAAATAAAAGACAAAATACCTTTTTAAGAAAACCATGAAAGAATCCTGGTATCTCTCTTTGCCGACCAACTCTGGTCCCTGACACACACACACACACACACACACACACACACACACACACACACACACACACACACACACACACACACACACACACACACACACACACACACACACACACACACACACACACACACACACACACACACACACACACACACACACACACACACACAGGGATCAAGGAGTTGTTAAGATTAAAATAAACCAATATAATAATAAGTAAAGGAGGTAGGTGAAAACAACATACTGCAGCTATACAGCAATGATTACCTCATAATTAGACGACACAAAGCCCTCCACCTATCTAGTGGCAAAACACAGTAATTACTGCTGTGACAGAAAATCAAAGGCTACTTTGTAAGCAGCAGGACAAATTTACATTTCAGGCCCTGAAGCTGTATGGCCTGATTAGAAACATATTAAATCAATGCATCGCTAACTGCTAGGCATAAATATGACCGCTTCTGAAGGGGCTTGTAGCCTAATTGCGAGAAAAAAGGCAAAGGTGCTGAAAAATCGGTGTTCAATTTCACAAGGATGTAGCATTACGCATCATGGTCGTATTATGTGGCTAATGTACACGCCTATTGTCATATGATGATGCACTTAACGCAGGGTACGTTTTCATATGTGAAGAGCATGTTTTCCATTAATTGTTGGATGTATTCTCAGAATTCACGCGGAACCAACTTTGGGTCCCTTTCACTGGAACTAACCATGATGTTCAACCCCGGTTTAACTGTCGCATGCAGTTTAGCCTCGGTCCTGGCCTTACTCATCTGCGAAGAGAAAAACTGCTTGCAGTTGGTGTGACGTTAGGTGAAACCTGTCCTGCCAGCCTAATTAAAAACAGTGTTGGTGCCCTTTACAGCATTCATATGCGATTGTTTTTACAGCAGAACTCAGAACAAGGGGACATATATGTCCAAAATAACCAATAGCTTGTAAATTATTATAAAAAATGGTCCCATATGTAGATAATAAGAATGCTAGATGCCCCCCTCCCCCCCTGTCCGATGTGCTAGTTTATACACTGGACAGATGACTCATTAAAAAAAACACACAGGTGTGACCTTTCCTACTGTCTCTTCTTGTTTAAATTGATAAAAGCTGCTTGTGGGAACGCCCTCGCATCTTTAACATGCCCACAATGGTCTCCTTGGGAATACAACTAATTACTTCACATCTGTATTTATTTGATCCGTGTGGAATTCTCCCTTCTGTCACCAGCACCGAACTATGCCAGCTTGGACTAACAGTGATTCATCTAAGTGACACTTCTGGCGCAGATTCACATCAAAGCGGCTCCAAAATCAATAGGGGAAACATGGGGAGGAACAAACTTTGCTTTTTTTTACCCTCTCAGCAAAACTGCCATGCATAAAATCCAACGGCATAAATAAAGCACGCCTATGCTTGCAGCAGGTTTGCTGAATCGGATAAGAGTGGAAATCAGATACAAGCTGTTTTTTGTTTGTTTTTTTATCCCACGATTTTGCAACCCATTTTTTCACCCAGTTTCCCCGGCCAGACGTAGCGCGTGGAAGGAACACGTTATTCAAACCATTTCCTTTCCCCTCCATCAGGCGCTCCGGCTGGCCAGGGGGAGGTAGTATAGAAACCAGGATTAGTGCATGTTTTTTGTGAGGGTACCTACCCTAGGGGACACGGGGAGAACATGCAAACTCCCTTTTTGCACAAGCTGTTTGTTAATGGTGGCACTGGCTTGGAGAAAGACTTATCACTGGAACTTTGGTCCTCAGTGCCACAGAGTAGCAAGTGTGCCCTGCCACTGTCTGTCTGCACTGGTCTGCACTAATTCATGCAAGACCAGCCCTCTCTACTGAACCAAGACCAGCATTGTCTACTGACCTCTATCGTATTCTGAGTGAACTGCAGAGTGGTTACAAAAAAGTTATGCTGATATGCTAGTTCTAAAGAAGTCTTTGAAGCAAAGATGCACAAGGCAATGAGGCATTCAGATTTTCACTTCATCTGATTTTAAGATTAATTGTTTGTCCAAGCCTTTAACAGAATGATGAACAATTGATCATCTTGTCCACAGATTGTGATGTTAGAAATGTATGTGTTTTAGACTGTATACTGTACAGCCTGTACAGTACAGGTTAGGTGACAGGCAATGACAGACATGAACAAACACAACTAATTGCTTATTAATTACACATTCTGTCACCAGTGCAGAGCAAAAGACAATAGGCTACTGCTGTTTTTGATATTTTCTGCATTGTGCCTAACTGTTGTCTGATATGCAGGTTCATCTGCAACTGCAAGTTTACTTGACATGTCTGTAAAATAACGTAAACCCCAGTGAGGTTTACGTTATCCAAATATGAGATTAAATATGGTGGGGTTACCCACCATATTTAACTCATATTTGGATACACCTTATTTCTGTAAAGTTGCTCTATTAAGTCAGCTTTTGTTCATATACAAATTGGATTGGATTGGATCCACAAAAAACAAGTTCCTTCCTTTAAAATGCAGTAAGTAGTAGAGCAGCAGAATGACTCACTCAGATTCACTTGATGAGTTGCTATCATTCCCATGTGCACCCCAGGTGGCATGAAGATTTCAGCTTGTGGCAACAGAACCACTGCACAGTGTGCACACGGTTCCTCTCTAGAAAACAAACAAATTGAGGTCTTATAGTAAAGAAGAAAATCCACTTGATTTTATAAGCTGGAGGCTTGAAGGTGATAGCTGCTGCTTGTGAAGTATGCATTTAATTATATAGTTAATTTAAGACAAATTTACATGATAGCGCTGATTATTTAAACGCAACTTGGAAAAAAGCAAGACCCAACTTCTTAATTATTCTCGTTCACACTGCATTTCCCATGCTCATGAGTCGCCTTAAGTGCAAATAAAGACTCCCATCTGTTTGTAATTAGAACTAAATAATTTCAGTCAATGTAGCTAATCATTCTGACTGCACATTTGATTAAAACTACTGCAGCAGTTGAGCAAGTTGATTGATTTGGACTGATTTTCACTGCTAACCCTATCAAGTTTCATAGAAACGAGAGCTAAAAGTAAAACTGATTAAGCCTATAGCTGGGAACGAGAAATTGCAAATGTATAAATGCCTTCGCAGGCCAATTGGCCTAGAACCAAATCTTTATAGCTCATTTCCCATGGATGTTGGAAAATCCACCAATTCTAGCCAGCGTTTCGGAGCTAGCTTCCGTAATGTCCTTTGCTTGCTTAATCCCCAAATTAAATGGTGTTTGACTCGAGAGATTTTAAACCTCATGTTATCATCATGTTACCCTCATGATGCCTTTCTTTCCCTGTGGTGTCCAATTTGAATACGACAAGCAGGTTGCATGGCAGGCAGCCTCAGTAAATGGAGTTAAGACACGTCATGTAACAACATTTTACTGCATCTCCATGTAGGCTAACGACATTATGGACCTTGGGGCAATGGTGAAAGCTAATGATGGGGGGGATGATAGCAATGTGATGTTGCCATATAGAACCCAATTTCCAGTTGCTTGCCAGATGTTAGACAACTAAATGTGCATTGATCAGTGACAACATAGCCAATAGAGGTTTTCACAGAGACGCGCGCACACACACACACACACACACACACAAACACACACACACACACACACACACAGGGTGAGAGTGTCTTCAGCATAACGGAAATGAACAAAGCATAAATTATATTAATTAAATCAATTACAATTTGTAAAAAAAAAAAAAAAAGACATGTATCCTCAGTTAATTCAATTAGCCTGCAATATGATCCCACTGGCATGGGTAGATTAGATAGTGTAATTAACAAGGAATGCTTCACAACATTATGTGCACACACAAAAACAGACACTCTCAATGTCTCTCTCTCTCTCTCTCTCTCTCTCTCACACACACACACACACACACACGCACACACACACACGCACACAGAGCAGTGAGCACTAATTAAAAAGTGATCTCTGTTCCTGGATCCTAGAGTAGCTTCCTAAACAGACAACAGTTTTAACACGAGAACAACTCAAATAAGTAAATAACGATGACAAAACTGAACTAGTGTCAGGAGAATAACTCTGCTCAAGTGAAACTTCATTACTGCATGAGAATTTAATACGTGTAGATTCGTGGGCGTGTGTATGAAGTGTGTTTGTGTGTGTATGCGTAATGTGTGTATGAATAGTGATTTAGTGAAAAATCTGTAAAGTTAAAAATTTTAAGAAATGGGGAGACAACTTTAGACCTTTAATGCTGTTCCGACATCATGAAGTTCATGAGCATATATATCGAATAAACAGACGCGCACACACACACACACACACACACACACACACACACACACACACACACACACACACACACACACACACACACACACACACACACACACACACACACACACACACACACACACACACACACACACACACACACACACTCCAATAAAGTCTCAACCTCTCTTGCCATGTAAAACCCATCACACACAACTGACAGAAAGAGATCAGAATCTTGCGTGAATTATCTGGTTTAGTTAGGCAGTTGATTAATGTTGAGTGTTGGTCTGTTATGTAATAATGAATGAGTAAGCTACAATACATCTTTCCTCGCTTTGTTGTGGGTAATAGCCTATACGTACAATACTTGTCGATCAACACAGTCAACAGTAAACCATGATAATGTACTACTAGTAACCAGACTGACTCTGGACCCTTGAGATGGATAACAACACCTCTACTGTCAAATCGATTCCCTCAGCTACGTAAAAGATGACAATGACAAGGCCTCGCCCATGCAGTAAACATGAAACAAGCAATTAACCTAACCATCACCCTATAATCATCCATTGAATATGGAGCTATAGCTGGCCACCACCTCACAAGCTCTAGCATCACCGTTTGGCAGCAGCTAGACTTTTTGGAGTGAAAACATGGAACATCTGGTGGAAGCAGACAGGGGCTGGCGCTACATGATGGGAGAACAAGCGCCTGAAAGCTTCATTATGTGCCAGCTGTTGGGCTTGCTGTTGCCCTCAGCAAAAACAACCTCGACAGGATGATGTTCCCGGCAACACTGGACAGATTAGTTGAGGCGAGACCTTTTCCTTGGTGTCGTCGCTGTGAAGGCTCATGTATGAGGTTGCAGAGGCATCATTTGGGGCATTAGCCGGGGATTGCAATTGCCACCCCCTAGCGTTCACATTTAAGCTTAAATTGAGTTATTTTATGCATATGTGCCCAAGTCTAAATTGTTTTAGCACATTAATCAGACTTCATTGCAATCTATGCCGGCGTCCATCCACATGTGTTATAATTTAGATAAGCCTTTTATTGTATGCAGCCATACATCTATTAACCACTTCCAATGTGGCATCACTATTTTGGGAATGTCATCATGTGACGATTTTCTCTTTTCACCCCCAAACAAATAGTGAAAATAGTTGATCTACAAGCTCTGAATGCTTGTAGATCCACTATTTTTGTTATTTTAGAAATGGGGCTGTGGTAGGTTATTTATTTTTGCCACCCTCCATTTCTTTCTGAAATTACGCCTCTGTGAGGGTGTGACTGTTTCAGTGAATTCTTTGGAAATTGACATTCCAAAAATACACACACCAGGGTGAAAGTGGTTAGGTCTTGCGAGCGATATAACTGCACAATTACAATAACAATGCCACTAACCTGAGCAATACTTTGTATGTCGCTTGGTTGTATGACCAGAGTTTTACTATTTTCATTTCGTACAAAGTATAAATTATGCTTGTACTACAAACTCCCCAAGAGACCTGGCTAATGTCAAAGTTACAGATATCTTAGTTACAAGCACAAGATCTAAGTAGGAGTGTTTGTGATGATGCAAAACATTTAAGGAGCATGTATATGCCATTTCAACAGCATCTGTGGTAGGGCCATGTGAAAGAAGGGCAAAAGGTCATTTGAACCTGTGCACAATGTTTCCCCAGATAACTAAACTTTCCTGCAGCATGTGAAACTCTGTATACTTGAGTGCAGGTGTCAAGACACTGAAAAGATGAAATCTACAAGCTCACAACTCGTTTTGCTGCAATGTGTTGTCAGCTTGTAGATCAGCGATATCTAGTGCGTGACACCCCTGCACAACTAAGTATAAATCAGGCTTGATTTCCTCCTCTTTCCAGGCAGTCGCTGTACCAGCAACATCAGCGCTCACTCTCTCAGGTTGGACAGCTTGTTCAAGTCGAATGCTATTAGTTCTGGGTCAGTGCCTGGGCTTCCTCTACACCCCAACAACACCTTTTCACCAGGCAGGGATACCAACCACCATTAATCAGAGCGGTGACAGCCCATGGATGTCAGTAAATATGTTTCCCCTGCTGCCTCCATTTTCCTACCATTTTCTGTTATCACCCTCTGTTGTACTTTCACCTGTTCTTTAGAGTTTAGAGTTGGTTTGTCCAGGCATTGTTCTAGTTTTGATTTGTATTAAATTAAATAATTCATTTTATATACGGTATACGTTAATAGTGCGTTTGCCTGCTTGTATTAACTAAGCGATTGGAAAATTGAAAAATGGGGATGCATCAAAACGTATTGTAGAATCGAATCGAATCATTTACAGACGAATCGTAATTGAATTGTGAGGCCAACATGAGCACACCTCCAACATATATGTTTTATTTCTCTTTTTTTGCACGTGTCAGATGGTGTCAGACAGGTGTGTTAAGACACTCCTGTAGACAGACAAGTGACAAAAACGGGGCTCTTAAGCAGCTGTAAATTGCTTCAAGGGTCAAAATAAATAATAATAATTGTCTTAGTCCTGAGTAGACCAGCAACAGTCTGCGTGTTTACCAGATGTATGCTTTTGTAGTGAACATGCATGCTGCCCAGGTGTTATTGTTGTTGAAGAAAATCGTCCCTCAGGTGAGAGACGGTGTGACAGTCTCTTCCCTTGCATGGGTGGCATGGCTGACAATGGGGGACAAGAGTTGGCTAGCACAAGGACTGCTCTCTGTGTGTGTGTGTGTGTGTGTGTGTGTGTGTGTGTGTGTGTGTGTGTGTGTGTGTGTGTGTGTGTGTGTGTGTGTGTGTGTGTGTGTGTGTGTGTGTGAGAGTGTGTGGGGACATATGGGCACAGGTCCAACACGAACCAGTTGGGGAAGTGAATGCCCATCTTGGTGGGCATTCTGGGCCAGGTACCTGCTTCTGTCCGGAGACAGCTGGAACGTAGCCACCCGTGGCAGTGCATGCGATCATGTTGGTGAATGCTGATAATGCTACAATCTGTGCTTTTCAATTTCCACTGCCTGGCAGACGGTACTGTGACCAAATAGTGACAGGCGCTGCACTCGACAGCAAAGTCATAATGTAGCCATAGAATTGACAGAAGGGAAGGAAGGGGCAGAGAAATCATTGAGAAAAAAGGAGGGAAAGTCAGAGAGAGAGGATGGGTAAGAGTGCAGGGAAAGAGATGGAGAGAATAAACGGTGACCTTTTGTGATGATGGATTTGTCAACCAACCAACATTTTCTCTCATTAACACCCGCACAAAAATGACCTTTGTGCGGAGAACATTCATCAGTTCATCATTGTTGTTGCTCATCAACACCTTACTAATTCATTAGAGGACATTAAGAGCATTTTCATGGCATTCCATCTTCATGCAGCCATGGTGATTTCATCTCAGTTAGCTCTAATCCTGTACAGAATTTCTAATTGTGGATAGTCCCACACTGACAGGCAGGAATAAATCATTAATAATGGAAAGTATGAAATACACAGGTAAAGGGATCTAAAAGGCTGTATATAGTATATACTAAACGTTATGTTTCTTGGAAATATGTTAAGTATATTAAATTCTTATTGTGAATAAAACATTTCATTAGGTTGGGGTTTAAATCCTCTGCAGTCTGCAGTGCATCCAGTGGGCTTGGCTGGGCGGAAGCCGGGTAGGTAAACTCAGTGTTCTTGGTCAATGTACTAGGCCGCACTAGCGACTCCTACAGCTTGGTCAGGGTTGCACGGGTGTTAAAATTTGAGGATTGACAGAAATAGTCCATGAGCCAGGACCCCAAATCTGGGGTCATCTGTACCAATGGGCTGAATAATTCTCAGTGATTTTTGGGAAGGTATACATCCCTAGTGCTAAGAAAAATGTGATAGCATTGCATCTGTGGTAGCTTTCTGTGTGTTATCACACCATTTATAACCACATGCCAAAACACAATTTTCTAAATCCGAATGGAGCATTCTACTTCAATCAGATGGTTCTCTCCTATTGTTGATCATATATCTTTGAAGAATGGTTGGTATACAGCTCAGACTATATATTTCTCTGAAAAGTTGTTAAAATTAGCATATCTAGAAATGTTATCCATTACAGGAGGGGGCTTTTGGAGAGAAATGACTCAAATGAGAGTCACTTTAGACTAGAATACTGCAGAGGGTGTGTGTGTGTGTGTGTGTCGCTGTTCCTCATTGAAGGTTGTTAATGTCAAGAATAAAAATAAATATAACTAGAAAAAGTGCCCTTCTGGGCACAGGTCTCCACCAGGAGGATAGGAGTGTTTGTAAATAATTACTTGAGTAAGCATAAGAAAGTATGTAGTAGAGTTAATATTAATACAATCTGAATTATTATTTAAACTAGAGAGACTGTGTACCAATTTGCGCGATGTTTGGACAAAATCTGTAGGTGTACTGTGCAAAAACTTGTTTTGCACAAAGCGGCCTCCTGGTGGCGCTATAACAGGCCGTTCTGGAAACTTTGGGGCAGAGGTTCATCGTTGGCATCCAGGGAGTGTGTGTGCAAAATTTGGCATCGACCGGGTTAACGGTGCCGGAGATTAGCTGCTCACGGACACACACACGGACGGACACACGGACGGAGGGACGGACGGACGGAGTGCAAAACATACTCTCCCCCCATGCCTTCGGCCTGGTGGAGACAATAAATTCAAAAATTGAAATCCGAATAAAATTAATTAAATGAAATCTGATTAATCGGTCTGTCTTTACAGATAAACAAGCCCAAAGTAACAGCTTGAACAGATCTACAAGCTCACAACATTATAAATTTAAGTTAAATGTGACTTGCCTAAGCCACCCCGTTACTTGTATTTTTCAGAATAAGACAAAATTATAATTTTTCAATACAGAATGAGATCATATCTACATTGGTTGGTTATCGGCCATAACAGCAATTAATTATATCGGATATCGATTTCGGCCAAAATGTCTCATCGACACATCCCTATAATTAACTGATCATTAGTTATAGCCATGTTAAGCTCCTGGCAGCCATATTGGACGCCATTGAAAATGACGCCTTTCCTAGATTTTCAGGATATTCTTAAGCATGCCTAGAGGTACCAGAACCAATTGGAAAAACCTATATCATTTTTGGGGGAGTGTATTACTATGTTTTTTTTTTTCATATTGATCCATGCACTTTTCGCCTAGTGTTATAAAATAAAATGCATGTATACCTTCACAAAAATCACTATGAGCATTATTCAGCCAGATGGTATACAGACCAACGCCCAGCTGGTTCACGGTCTAAAATGTAAGCAGCACACGGTCATATTTGGGGCTAAAAGGATAACACAGAAAAAGTCCTATTATCTATTTCAAACAAGTTGTGTGTGTGAGTGTGTGTGTGTTCTTCAGCTGTAGATGATTTGAAAATGTCCTCAAATACAACTGACAATCTGCATTTGAACCTCATGGACATACTGCGTTTCATGTTATGAAAGGTAATAAGACCATGGATGGAGACAAAATATCAAATGGCAAGTCCAAGAAGCCCACTGAAAATCATATGAGGTACTGTATGTAGCCAGCAGATGGCAATGTTGCGCTAAAATTGAGCCACACTGTATCCCATCAATTAATGGTCAGCTGGTCTGGATGATTCTAGCACCAACAAGAGGCAAATAACAGCAGTGATGTTACACACACCAGATAGTGCCTTGTTGCATACAAACAAACATCCCAACAAATGCAGCCGCCTGCGAACATTGTTTTGTTTACGTGACATGTTAGTGTGCTTGCTTAGTAATAAAACCAGTCAAATGGTACAGTTTGTTCAGTCTGTCTTGAGAGACTATTTTATTTATGTATTTGACAGGGACAAAGCTCATTAATCAACATGTCAGTTTTCACCTCAATGTAAATGGGCCATAGTTAGCCAAAGCTAAATTTCATCTGTAGTCCCTGGGCAGGCTCTTAAAAAAATGAATGATAAAAGAAAGACAGAGTGTAGTGTGCCTGCACACAACACCATGCGTTGATGCCATGTGTGCATATGTGCAAGCACCCAACACTATGTCCATACAAAAACACAATACAATACAATACAATACAATACAATACAGGAACAGATCAACATGGTACAGGGGACAGAACTGCAAAGTGAAGTGAGAAATGACACCGGTGATGAATACTAAATAGAGCTGATAGTTACTCATGATTACAGATTGTAATTGTTTTAAATTTGAAGGTCAGATAGTTGGAAGTCTCTCTCACTTCTGTGGGGAGACTATTCCAGTGATGGGAGGCTCTAACAGAGAAGACTGTTTTACCAAACACACTACGTCTGTTTGGCACTTCACAGTCCCCTCTGGTAGTTGCACTTGTTGCTCTGTCACCACTGTCCCTTCGATCTATGAACTGGTTCAGTGGTGGAGGTGCAAGTCCATTTAAGATCTTAAAAATGAGACAAGCATCTGCAAAGTGTTTAAAGCTGTTAAAATTAAATAAGTTGTACTTTTGAATGTGGCAATGGTGGCAAATTGGCAATGGTGGTCAAGTGTTTTTAATGTCTGTTTGTACAGTGATTCTATGGGTTTTAAAGTTGTCTGATTTGTAAAAAAAAATGTATGAAGAGTTTAAGTTTGAGTCTAGTGTAATTCCAAGATATTTAAATTCTGATACTATCTGAATACTACTACCCTCAATGAGAATGTCAATGTCAGGGTCTGTGGAGTTACGTGAAAAAAACATACAGACAGTTATTTTTTTGTTCAGATGCAAACATGAGTTCCTCAGCCAATCTGATACGTGGCCCATGGCTGCAGTTCATTTATCTGCTGCTAGTTTGTTTTTAGCGTGTATATAAAGAACTGTGTCATCGGAGACAGTTGGACAGACTGTATTGATCCCTGAGGAACTCCAATGTTACAGTTAAGATATGTTGACTGAGTACCAGTACCAATACGAACACTTTGGTTCCGGTTTGTTAAATATGACTAGCTCTGCAATGGTCCAGGGCAGGCAAAACCACTCGGTTCCAACATATGGCCTTTTCAGTCACACATTGGCCTTTTTTGCCACTCCCATCAATCAGTATCAGCTACCTGTGGCTGTTCAGTGCTCATATAAAATGTAATATGCAAATTCTGTAGGCTGAATAAAGGCCAGTCAGTTCCAAAACTTCCAACTGACATTGTGTGATTTAAAACAGCAATATTTGTAAGATGGGGAAAGCCCTTGTGTAAAACACAAGCAAATTGTCGAACTATATATGGATGTGCGAGGATGTGTTATCAGAATTGGTGGTAAAAAATATAGTGGGTCAAAATGATTGATCGACTTTCCAACTTTAACTGAAAGGGGAGAACTGAGAGTCTCTCACCGCATTCCATTGCAAGCACCACTGGTGAAATGGGGGTTTGTGAGATCCTTATCAGTACAAGTCAGTGGTGTGAAACCATTTATGACCTAATCAGAGGAAAGGTCTCAACTTACCACAGGACATGTCTATAGGTTACTAGGAGCCATAATCTGGTTCTTTAATTCCTTTCATTGATAAATGTGTTCTAAGTAACCAATATTATACTGGGTTAGTAAAGCCTAGATAATATAAGAATGTAATGATCTTACAGTTAATCTAGAACGATAGCAGTTTGGTTAACCATTACTGTGCAGGCAGGAAGCTCCTGCACTGGGAAGACTAAAGTCTCAGTCCACAGGCGAAAGAGTCTGTGCACTTCTCATTGGTTGAAGCAAGGCAGTAAAAATACTGTCCTTGCTTCTGATTGGTTGCAAAGGCAACCCACTTCTTTAAGTGTACTGTTTGGTGCAGAGTTGAGTTAGATTCATCCAATACCATCACGATGAGAGAACAATTTACAATTTACAATTTAGGCATTTAGCAGACGCTCTTAATCCAGAGCGACTTACATTTGAGCAAAAACAAAAGCATGGGAATACATCACATAAAAGTATTTATCATGAAACATGCGTAAGCTAAGAAAGTAACAGTGGGATATCTATATAGTGAAACTATACATACACTTATACATATAAACTATACATCTTTACTACTATGCTATACATGTGTACTATGGCGTGCTATGACTACATACAATACAATTACAGTGCTGTCTACATAACATGCTATAAGTCTGTATCAAATGCTATATAATCCAACAGAAATGCTATCTAAGGGTTTAGGGTAAGTGCTATGGGCCATGATGGAGTCTGAAAAGGTGGGTCTTCAGGCTACGGCGGAAGATTGGGAGTGATGCTGCAGTTCTGACTGCAATGGGAAGTGCATTCCACAGTTTTGGAGCCAGAAGGGAGAAGAGTTTGGGACGTGTGGAGCGTTGTCCCAGCGTTTTTAGTGAGGGTACTTCCAGCTTCCCTGCGTTGGCTGATCTGAGTGCGCGGGAGGGTTTGTAGGGTTCAATCATACTTGTAAGATATGGGGGAGCCATACCTTTGGTTGCTTTGAATGCCAGCATCAGAGTTTTGTATTCTGTGCGGGCAGCGACCGGGAGCCAGTGGAGGGAGCGGAGCAGGGGGGAGACATGTGAGAATTTTGGCTGGTTGAAGACCAAGCGAGCTGCTGCGTACCAGCAGATGGCCAGCGGTAATTATAATGATATATGTGCATTATTTCATAACTATGTATTAATGTGTAATATGATAATTAGGTTGTAACCAAGTGTGTTATTGTGTTCTTTTCTTAAATAATCTTTGATATGCAGATTTAAAACCACACATACCACACATAGTATTTAGTGGGTGGAACACCACAAACGTGGAACCACACACTCATAACAAAGTGAGCATAGTGGAACCATAAACAAATGGAATACCATAATTATGCACACTTACTTAATAGAACCACACAAGGTGGAATACTATGATATGTTCAATATAACCACACTTCTCCAGATGAGAGCAGGGTTAGGCATTATACTTTAAGGGCGTGCTAAGTCACGAATCCAGGGTACTATTGTCAGTCTGCATGGGGAAGTTTGAACAAACGTGTGAATGTTGTTATATGTGTTTTATGTTTAAGAATGAACTAATAAAAACCCTATAAAAAGCATGTTTGATTCGTAAAATAAGGAAGTTATTGAAGCATTAAATAAATCAATTGTGCGTGTTAAACCTAGCTATAGGCCTATCTGCTGTATTCTTGGGAATTCGGATCCTGGCAAATCTCACCGAAAACCGGACAGTTTTAAATCGTAGTGCAGCTAAAGCGCACAGATTTAAATCGCTTCCGTGCACTAGTGCACCGTTGCGAATCGTTGCGCTGTTAAAGCGCACCGTTTATAGTTTAAACCGCAAAGCGAATAGTTTAATTCGTTGCGTAGCCGTGCACTGGGACCAGTGCACAGTTTTATACTTGGTGGGGCTAAAGGGCCCAATTAATACCAGGTTAAATCAGGCTGTACAGTTTGAATCAGGTCCGGTTAAAAGAACCGACCGTTTGTGCAGTTTGGATTCGCCGCCGTGCGAACAGTGTGGTGCCGTGCGCTGGGCTCAGCGCACAGTCGGGTCATGGCCCGGGCAATTTAAGACATAATATGGTCTAAACAACTGGACATATTACAGTTCAAATTGCTACTGTGTTGTAAAGAGCTTTAAATTAGTATTCACTAAAGTGAACACAATTTAAAGACAGTTGTGCCAGGCACAGTGTGATTCGTTGCGTCTGCAGCGAACAACTAGATTGTGGCCGAGGGCTGTTTAAACTATAAACAGCGTCACTAAAGTCACTAAAGTGACCACAATCTAAACAAATAAAAGCCGTGAGTTGAGACCACGGCACACATATAGTTTGAATCGAGCCTCACTAACAACCCCACAATTCAGATAGAAATCGCTGCCGCGACGACACTGATTGTGATTTGTTTGATGTGGTCATATTCAGATGAATGTGCTCCGTGCGTAAAACAGCGCATGGCGATCGATGCGCACGTTTAGTGTCTACATATCAAACGCGCGATGCGTCTGATTTGGGCTAACTAAATGCAACACCGTATAAAACCGTTCTCATATAGATATGGGTCTATGGGAAATGGTGTTAAACACAGCCACCAAGGAGTGACTGTGGTTTAAACAAAAGTTTGGCATTAGTCATTTGATCGATTAGAGCAAAAGACTCTGTATCGGCGGTCGGTGGGAAACTGATTATTAGACTATTTGAACCAAACAATAAAGTTTTAATTGTGCCGGATTAAGAACCGACCGTTTAAAATAATAATAGTGCTTTTATCTGTGAACGACACAATAAAGATAGGCTATTTCATGCTGGGTGCTGAGGCAGCACTGGGAAACAGCAGTTTGATGCATGTGGGGGGAGGAGGAAAAAACCCCATTTCTCACTACGCACCAGTTGAGTGCATGTGAGGAGGAGTAAGCCCTCTTCTCACTGCGCAAAGTGACTTTGTCATGCAAATGTGCAAATGTGCCCTGGACTTTGAAAGCAGTCCCGTCTGACACGAGAGTGACAGGAGACTGGTTTGATAAACCGTGTTAAACGTGATGTAATTAAATAGTTACAATCAAATAATGTTTTAACACTGCAAAAGCGTGCTTTAAAAGAAGGTAAATCGCATTTAAGGACGTGTCAAATATAAACTGGTGCCGGGAGCATCCTCTGTTAGGAACAGGGCTTTAGCAAAATCTGTGACAGATTTAAATAATGCTATAGAGTAGACCGTCCGCGGCTAATATACATCGGTAGTAGACTACTAAACAAAATATTTATTGGCTAAGGTATTGATTAGAGGATTCATGGGGTCCTTTTAATTGATACAAATAGTTAAATAATATTAAATAATCTTTGATATGCAGATTTAAAACCACACATACCACACATAGTATTTAGTGGGTGGAACACCACAAACGTGGAACCACACACTCATAACAAAGTGAGCATAGTGGAACCATAAACAAATGGAATACCATAATTATGCACACTTACTTAATAGAACCACACAAGGTGGAATACTATGATATGTTCAATATAACCACACTTCTCCAGATGAGAGCAGGGTTAGGCATTAGACTTTAAGGGCGTGCTAAGTCACGAATCCAGGGTACTATTGTCAGTCTGCATGGGGAAGTTTGAACAAACGTGTGAATGTTGTTATATGTGTTTTATGTTTAAGAATGAACTAATAAATACCCTATAAAAAGCATGTTTGATTCGTAAAATAAGGAAGTTATTGAAGCATTAAATAAATCAATTGTGCGTGTTAAACCTAGCTATATCTGCTGTATTCTTGGGAATTCGGATCCCGGCAAATCTCACCGAAAACCGGACACAAATGTTCAGGGTTTGGTGATGGTTCCATTCGAACTATACATTTATAATGTATGCTTCACCTTGTATTTAAGGTACCATATTTGGCAGTTCAGCCACTGAGACTGAATGGCTAAAGTTTGAATTATTATTTATTGTGTATGTTGCAGAGAATTATAATATTTTGGGATGTGTATGACGTATATGGGTTGATGCTTGATTGCTAATTGCTTGTCGTCTCCATAGTAGGGAGCGACTATCAGCTGTGGGGTGTGGCGAACATACCAACAGTATGAGGGTTTGTTTACTTTAGAGCACCCTGTTTTCTCATTGTTTTGATGATATGGTTCATTGATTGAATAATAAGTGACTGATTGGGTACACCTGTAACCCTGGGTATTTAGGGGAAGCAGCCAGAATGCCTCAATGTGCTACCAGTGAGTGAGTGAGACAACTAGCAGGCAGACACACACCCAAGAAGACCCATACAGCAGCAGCAAAACTGAGCAGCAGAAACCCAGAAAGCTGATTCCTTCGTCAAAATGGCTGTGAGTACTAGCAATACTAACTACATTTCAGTTTTCACTGAGTTAGCCAAAAGCTAATTTACATCTGTAGTCCCCTCTTAAAATGGTAGTAAACTAAACATACAAAGACACATACAGTGCAATACAGATCAAAGAAAGACAGAGTGTATAGTATGCCAGCTCGGGGCAGCAAGTGGACCATTTAGTGCGCTTAAAAAAATATATGTTAATTAGATACACTTAGTGCCAGTGACATGATTCCCCTCAAGGCTTTTTTCACTGGGGAAGGGGAATTGTTTGAAAATGTGGGTTAGGGTTGTGTGACACATATTGGTTGAGAAGGGTTGGATTCGATAGGAAATTGGGCAACCAATTCCATATCAAATTCCAATTTCTCGCCCAATATCTGAAACGGACCCTAACTAACCCTAACTGGGGGGACACTGGGGGTGGGGGGGCGGTACTTGGGGGGGCACTGTCTGGGGAGGCAGGGGCGCAATAACCTAGGGGACGCAGGGGACGAATCCCCTGCCAGCGTCACATTGGTCCCCCCCAAATGAGTTAGGGGGTCCCCCCTGGCTGGGGGTCCCCCCCTGTATCCCCCCTGGCTCCAAAGTTATCTTAGGAGTAATACTTTTGAAATCCTGCGTTCATAAAGGCGATATATTTTGAAGCATATATTTGATCCACCCCTGTGTAATTCCCAAAATGGTTTGGCCCGTTCTACTGTTTTCGGAAGTTTGGGAGTTGTTACACCGCCATCAGTGACCCAATGTGCTTTGCTAACCGCTTTTGTAAAGATTCTAATAATACAGGAACAGGATTCAATAGGTCACCACTTTTGGTGTCACGCACCACTTTTGGTAAGACGTGTATTGACTATATCAGTAGATGAATGGATTTACTTTATCCTTTTCATGTCAAGGACTCCCAAATGGACACGTATTAGCCCGCGGACCCCCCCATTTGAAGAGAAGAGAAGGACCCCCATAAGAGAAGATTTATACAGCTCGGACGGACCCTATTTTAATGCCATTTCTAGCTGTGGGACTCCAATTGATAATCAATGTTAATTTAAAAAACTGAGAGCGTCCACATGACATGCCACAAACTATGGGAGGCATACTATCATCGACAGAGCATTGCTCTGAAGGAGCAATGCTCCGAGGTGCGCTGCGGGTCGGGAGAGGGTTGCGGTTAGGTTTAGGTGTCTGCCCCGGGGGGGGGTTAGGGTTAGGGTGAGGGAGGAGGTAGGTTGTCGTTCGGACCAATGCTCCGTCGGATGAAAGTACTGCACTCCAAACTATCATGTAGTTGTACCCCCTGGAACTCGCTCAATGACCTCTGGGGGTCCCCGGACCCCACTTTGGGAATTACATTATTACACCATTTTGGGATTTATGGGGAAAGGAGGAGATCGACGCCGCTAATGAAAGCACAACTGTCAACACCAGGTAAGGCGCTGCAGGTTTTCTTTCCTCTCGAGTTGCATGGGTTTAACACTAACTACATGTTAAAACATCCTCTCCTGAAAACTTCCCAGGTGTTGTACATTTTATATAGGATAGGCTAACTTACAGATCAGATGGTCAGTGAGTTTTGACCTGTTCGAGGCGCTGCTGATAATGTGGTTAACTTTTTACGTTTTGAAATGGGAGGAGGAATCACAGCCAGGTAATTCATAATAATAACTGTGCCAAAACGCAGTTTTGTATGTACATCGAGTCACTGGAACAACCTCTCTGTAGTCCGACCCCAAACCCTAACCATAACCCCACGTTTTTGTGGTTAGACCAGTCTTGCGCCTCTGTGGGGAGGCACTGGGGGCCAGTGGGGGGCACTTGGGGGATCACAGTGGTGACGACCTCTGTTACAAAGTCCAAGAGGCACGCTCCCAAAGAGCGTGCATGAGCGCGCCCCGCAGGCAGGTAGCGGGAGTGCGCCCACCTTTCATTTAGTAATCAAACAAAGTGAAGCCAAGAGACTGAGTTTATCTGCTCACAAACTCACCATGGATATTCCTGTTCCTGTTCTTTATTTCCTTTAACTGTGTGCGTCTTTGAACAGTGGTGAGTTGTGTTACATGTTGCTGTGATTTATTCCTGAGTGTAACTTTCTTTCTGTCATTTATTTATATGACCCGGTCAGTGTGTTCATGCGCTGATCTGCAATACGGACATGACGCTATTTAGGCTGTCTTCTGTTATTTCCCTGACATTGTAGCCTAGTTTACCTGCCTGGATTATTCCATAGCATTTAACTGGGTTGTGTATTGTTTAGTTTGTTTGGAATGTATGTTTACCGTCTATATATTATTCCCCTCTTTACATTCGCGATTGCTCTGCATCCGTGATCTAATCATTGCCAACTAGAAAAAGTGCCCTTCTGGGCACAGGTCTCCAACCAGGATAGGAATGTAGGACATTGCAGCTTGCCTTCATCTGGTGGTTGGATAAAAGGGCAACAAAAGTAAATCAGGATGGAGTCTGAGAAATCTGAAAGACCGGTTTCGTTGAATGGCTCTAGAGAGACTGTGTACCAATTTGCGTGATGTTTGGACAAAATCTGTAGGTGTACTGTGCAAAAACATGTTTTGCACAAAGCGGCCTCCTGGTGGCGCTATAACAGGCCGTTCTGGAAAGTTTGGGGCAGAGGTTCATCGTTGGCATCCAGGGAGTGTGTGTGCAAAATTTGGCAGCGACCGGGTTAACGGTGGCCGAGATTAGCTGCTCACGGACACACACACACACACACACACACACACACACACACACACACGGACGGACGGACACACGGACGGAGTGCAAAACATACTCTCCCCCCATGCCTTCGGCCTGGTGGAGACAATAATTGCCAACTGCTGCTACAGCGCCCCTGATGGCCCCGCCAACCCCAACAGTGACGCCCAGCATAGCCCCTGCCGCCTCTGTTCGGCAAGCACGGCCGAGGTGAATAGATTAAATGTGGTCGTGGAAGTGCTCAAAGAGGAAATAAAATCTCAGAGGGATTTTAAACAGTGCAGCAACACACCCAAAAAGGGTGTCGTCGCCACCGCCACCTCCTCCCGGGCGGTGAAGCCCCCCACAGGCCCAGCAGGCGGTTTGTATTGTAAGTATCCTTCATTCTTGGCATTTGATAGTTACTTTTAGGATTTAGGATATTAGTTTCCTTTTGATAGGAGAAATCAGTTGAATCTTGTATCCAATCACATGTATTTTTTATCTTTACAGCACTGGTCCAGGCAGACTTCAAAGCGTTCCTCCTGGGAGCGAGGGACCTTACTAAGGAGGACCGAAAAGCGAAAGACAATGCAGTCCAACGGGCCAACCACGCCAGCGTACTGTGCAGTGCCATGGGGTGTGGGGGGGGGGGGGCGTCCCACCTGAGGGGCCTCCTTGAATTCAATAAGCTGAGAGAGTAGGTGGAGTCTACAGTACAGAGTTGCTGATAAAGACTGAGTCCTGATGCGTTCTTTTAACTCATATATCTTCTTTTCACAGGTGGCTAGAACTCCAGAAGGGGAAAATGGCCCCCAACACTATCAAGTCATACCTGCTGGACCTGTCAAAGTTCGTGGAACACCTGAGCCATTCGGAGCACAAGCGACAGTCGAAGCTTTCCGCGGAACACCTGGGGACAATCCGATACCGCATAGGGGCATTGCAGAAGGAGTTCACCAACAAAGTAAAGAGACACCGCTACGAGACGCTCAGAACCAAAACGAGTGAGTATACTTTCTGACCCTTAAGCAAGAATATATTGTCTTGGAAAACAAATATCAAAAACAATGCCGCAGCACACACTAAGACTTCTATCTCAATCTAATTGTATGTATATCTGGCTAAAGGTAAGGAACTGGACTCGGGCAGTGAGGTGAGGTTCGTGAAATTGGCCCACGAGGGGATCCCGAGTCTCTTGAGTAAGTGAACTTGTCAAGAAAAAAAACATGTGGAAAAAAAAAAAAGTTACGTACAAGAAGGGACATTAAACAGCCTTTCATACTTTTAAAAACAAAAGTTTAAACTTGTCTCTTGGGTTTTTAGCTAAGCTGGACGAAGGGTTCGACGTCAAGACGCTCAAGAGGCTCCAGGGCCTGCTGGTCGGCTACCTGTGTGTCCTGAGCGGGCACAGGTCAGGCGTCTTCCACATGTTGCGGAAGGAGCTGCAGGAGGCACAGGCGATAGAGGGGGAGCATGTCGTTTATGTAAGTCAATACTTTAATTCTCAATGCTATTGTCTAAGTCTCTTCCTATGGAATCTTGGTAGACATTTTGGGGTTCCTTTAGACACTCCTAAGAGGTTTCTGCTTTTTGGGTGAGAGTCTTCACACAATTTGTTCCATCTGTTGTAGGTTGCAAATCATAAGACCTTCAACGCCACCGGGCCAGCGGCCGTGGTGCTCTCAGACCAGGAGCTAGGGTGGCTCCATCCAGGCCCTGACGCGGTCACTGGAGAAGGCGGGGATCTCCAGTGACAACGTGTTCTGTTCCAAGAACAGGAACGAATGCAGGGACCTGCAGAAGAGCCTGAAGCGAGAGTGGAAGAGGGCCGGCCTCGCAGGTGAGATCACCTTTGTGCTGGTGCTCTCTTCGGCGGTCACCAAGGTAAATCTTTCAAACCAAACACTTTTAGTTTGCCCAATGTCATATCCGATCCATTCACTTTTTTTTTTTTTTTAAGATATTTTTTTTGCGGCTTACGCCTTTTATTGATTTTTTAAGGGATAGACAGTAGGCTGACAGGAAACGGGAGAGAGATGGGGGAATGACATGCGGTAAAGGCCGTGTCGGGTCCGGGAGTCGAACCCGCGGCACACCGCGACTGGATCACCAGTCCGGTGCCCAGACCGTTACGCCACGGCCTGGGCCGATCCATTCACTTTTACCCTGGATTTGATATGGAATTGGTTGCCCTAACCCTAACCCTTAAAGAAAATGAATGGACCTGATAGGACGTTGGGCAACCAATAACCCTAACCCTAAAATCAGAAAGTTAAAAAGTATTACATAGATATTCTTTCTTCCTTTCACAGGTAAGAAAAAACATGGACCCCAAAGAGCAGCAGACGGTGGCAGAGGCCATGCACCACCACCCGGAGACCGCGGAAAAATATTACGCCAGCCTCCCAAACCCTGCCCAGCTGCCCGTCGCCTGCTGGACCGGAGGTTTTTACCCGGGACCATGGCTGGTCCAGCAGGCGAAGGGCCGCCAGGCACCTCGAAGGCGGGCCCCTCCTCCAAATATATGGCCACAATGGAGCCACTCCATGGGGCCAGTGACATTGACAGTGACTCCCCACTGCAGCCAATGCCAGGCGACCGACAGTGCCAGCGAAGTGATAGTATATAATAATATGTGTTGTCCCTGGACATTATGAAGTACTGGTGTAATTGTGGAATCAATTCAGGGTGGTGTGTTCCAGTGAGAGGGGCTTAGCCTTTATATGTAGGCAGGCCTCCCACTGCCTGGCAGTCAAAGTAGGACTGTGGAGGTGTAAGGAGCTATGGCCACCTGTCCAGTAATCACTGTAAATACTTTTGTTTTGGTGAATAAAGACGAACAGCTCTGCATCAAGGACTGTCTGGAGGTTATTGTCTCCACCAGGCCGAAGGCATGTGGGGAGAGTATGTTTTGCACTCCGTCCGTCCGTTTGTGTGTCCGTCCGTCCGTCCGTCCGTGTGTCCGTGACCAGCTAATCTCGGCCACCGTTAACCCGGTCGATGCCAAATATTGCACACACACTCCCTGGATGCCAACCATGAACCTCTGCCCCAAACTTTCCAGAACGGCCTGTTATAGCGCCACCAGGAGGCCGCTTTGTGCAAAACAAGTTTTTGCACAGTACACCTACAGATTTTGTCCAAACATCACGCAAATTGGTACACAGTCTCTCTAGAGCCATTCAACGAAACGGGTCTTTCAGATTTATCAGACTCCATCCTGATTGGTTAAGATTGGCTTCCAAAGTTCACAGGAGTGCTCAGTTTCAAACAAAATGCTGCAAATCATGAACACATCGCGTGATTTCCGTGAAATTGTGCACCCACATTCCCACTAGGCCGAGGACGAAATGCCACATGAACAATTTTAACTCAGCCTCAAGGTGGCGCTATAACTGGCCGAAAAGTGTTTTTACCTCTAACTGCACGGATCTGTGGATAACCTGGTGGAGACCTGTGCCCGGAAGGGCACTTTTTCTAGTTGCTATATATTTTCCCATTTTCATACTACCCACACTAGGCAAATGTGACACCATAACCCAGTGGCAAAACTACCGTTTCAACTTAAGAGGTGGACA
This sequence comes from Protomyctophum parallelum, assembly GCF_964188405.1. NCBI lineage: Eukaryota > Metazoa > Chordata > Actinopteri > Myctophiformes > Myctophidae > Protomyctophum > Protomyctophum parallelum. The sequence continues at coordinate 33,387,571 of NC_139699.1, forward strand.
TTGGACGATCAAAGGATCAAAAGGCTATACAAAGGTAGCCTAGTTACATTTACTCATTGCTTTATTTCTTGCCAAGCAATATATATATATATAATATAGCCAAGCAATATATATATAATATATTAATATAAAAATACAATATATTATAATATATATAATATATTACTATATATTAATATAATAATTATACTAAATATATAATATAATAAAATATGCTGATCTATACATCCAGACCACTACTGGCCCTATGAGAGTTGACCTCCAAAACACCTTCGATATGGACGATTCAACCAATCTCTCGAACTACCAGACCACTACTGGCCCTATGAGAGTTGACCCAGACCCACATAACACCTTCGATATGACAGGCTCAACCAATCTCTCGAACTACCAGACCACTACTGGCCCTATGAGAGTTGACCTCCAAAACACCTTCGATGTGGACGATTCAACCAATCTCTCGAACTACCAGACTACTACTGGCCCTATGAGAGTTGACCTCCAAAACACCTTCGATGTGGACGATTCAACCAATCTCTCAAACTACCAGACTACTACTGGCCCTATGAGAGTTGACCCACATAACACCTTCAATGAGTAACAAACAACACCTTCGACAGAGTGGAGAATAATGGGGGTACAATGGGGTACATGAGCTTATAACCCTACTTAATTTCTCTCCCTGTGATTTCAGATATTCTTATCGTCTTTCAAAGACAATAACTGCGCAAGAAAATGCCATTCCTGCAAGCAAATGCCATTCCTCCAACCACGCTCGAGTTTAATCCATTGCAAATCAAGAACTGATTAGGAATAATTTAACTCTCTATAATCATGTGGATGATACTTAAATATGTCTTAAATATTTTGTATTCAAATGCAATGAAAGGCTAGTGCTTAAGACTTGTTTTGTTTGTAACAAGTCTAACTTAGGTGAACCTTAGGCTACTCACTACTCAGCCAATTCTCAAGGAATTGTTATAATTTAAATTAAAAGATCTCTATAATATTGAATTTGTGTATCACACATAGCTCTCTACCAAAATTTATGACATGGAAAACATGTGTCCGGATCGGGACTTTTCATGGCGACCTTGCTGGACTTTGCAGTGTAAATGTCCCCTTTAATCTTTCAAAATAAAATGCATGCAGCTTGAATACTTCTCAGTTTCAGATTAAATACCTTGACATAAGCAGAGAACCTTTAAGTCCTTCATGCGGAAAACACTTAGTTTTCCTCTCCCTTTTGTTGTTTTTTTTTGTATTTTTTTGTATTGTCCTTTTCGCAACGTATTCAGTCCAAGATGTAGAGGATACCTGTCATAGGTACAGTAGCTCTTAATGTGTGGGTTACTGTGGTGATTACTTGAGATGATTGGTTGATGACTTGATTGAAGACAGGGTGGCTCAGATGGAATGTTTGGTGTCGACGTCGAGTTGTATCTGCGATGAGTTTTCACTGTAGCTGCAGCCCCTCGATTGATGAAATGATGACATAGTTGGATGGTCTCGACAGGTGTATTTATTTGTGTTCCAACACTGTGAAAAATATAAAAAATATAAAATACTGTTACAATTGCATAATCAAATAATTTATAGTTTTACTAATAAAGCTGTGTATTGAATTCATCCCTTCAGTTTATACAATCGACAATAAAATGGTTAATTTATGGTCAATTATAAAGCAGTGATAGGCCTACAACTATTCATTTCAATTATAAGACAAATAAATACCAAAGGAAAATGCACAATATCCAAATATACCAAAACAAACAAATACCAAACAAAACGCAATTAATTAAATCCCAAAATAAATCATGAATGAAGATCCAAACAAAAAGCAAGTAAGTACCTCACTCCGCCCATCGAGGGTGCTAACTGGTTAGATCTAAACCACTTGAACCTCAGGCCACATCAAACAGTCACAGGCAGACTACATCAATGGCCACAGTATAGTGCGACAGGCACTGTAGACAAAACACAAGTTCAGTCAATTGTTCAGTAAAACTGCGTCGTACAAGCAACCTTGCTAGTTAGTACAAATGTGCATGTTGCATTTAAGCAATCAAAACATTTCATTTCATACCTTGTTTTCCTTGCAGTGTGACAAAACGCACGCTGGAGTGCAAAACAAACACTGTTGTGTATCACTGAATCACTCCCCCCAGTCACTTTGTAACCGCTCCTATCCAGCAGAATAACAAACGCTCCAACTGATATCTCGAGGTTATTTATTTCCCCAAGACAACGTGAAAAACTGCAACACAAAACATAATAATATCCTTTTAAACACAATGAATTAAACATGAAATATGAATGTCCTTGTTGTCAGTCAATCATGATGATGTCCTTTTAAAGGTAGGCCTATATTCAGTGATTTCGCTCAAAAAACCATAGGTTTCGTTTTTGGCTTGGGACCCAGCCTTTCGTTTAATCAGGATAGAGAGTCAAAAACGAAACCAAAGGTTTTTTGACCCCCAGGGGTTAACTGGGGACAGGGAGGAACTCCATATGGTCAGTACACTCTACAGTAGGGAGGATTATCACAACAAAACAAAAAAATAAGTGATATTTGAATTATGTGAAATCACTGAATATCTACCTTTAAAGTGTCCATGAATCATGAAATGTCCGTAGGCTATTATATAAACAAACACAATGAAATGTACACAAGCAATTAAACGATCGACAGAATTACAACACTGTGTACAGACAGAGAAAACAATGTAACATACCGTGTGCGCCTTCTGCAGATTATTTTAGGAGAGCTACGTTATCTTCTCTTATATTCTTTATTTAAGGACACTAGTCTTTTTAGACGTGAGAAGAGCTCCTTGCACCACTGTTCTGACTGAGTTTAGCTCACACAGGTGCAATCAATGCTGCTTCACTCTAATCACAGGGCTCTGCACCTACATGCCCTCAACAGGTCATAATGAACTGAGCAATAGACACAATACAAATACTATGTTACCCAAATAAACATACATATAATGTTCACATAATACATTTTCAGAAAGGTAAGCAATAAAATAAAATATTACAAAGGAAGACAGAAAGTTTCAAAGTAAGGGTGGACTGAAATACAGGAAGTTTCAAATTAAGGTAATCCAAAACAAGCAGGGTAAATAAACAAATTAAATAAATAATTGAAGTAAAAACCCTAGTGTCACGGACACTTACAGTAATAATGTAACGGTTGCTGCAGACCCTACTGGCATTATTTATGGTTGCTCTGAATAAGACTTTGGATGCTGAACTTGATGCAGTGACAGATGCTGAAGCTGGCCGCGCTGAACTGGCAGTCTCTGAAGCAGAGCCTTGCGGCAATACCATTGAAACTGAATCTGCTTCTGCACTCGTCAGCACAAATTCTTTGTTTGAAATCCGTACGAGTGTTGACCTCCAAGACACCTTCGATGTGGATGATTCAACCAATCTCTCGAACTACCAGACCACTACTGGCCCTATGAGAGTTGACCTCCAAAACACCTTCGATGTGGACGATTCAACCAATCTCTCGAACTACCAGACCACTACTGGCCCTATGAGAGTTGACCTCCAAAACACCTTCGATGTGGACGATTCAACCAATCTCTCGAACTACCAGACCACTACTGGCCCTATGAGAGTTGACCTCCAAAACACTGACTGACTGAATGACATGAAAAACATGTGTCGGGATCGGGACTTTTCATGGCAACCTTGCTGGACGGTCCAGGCGGGATATCCAAACTTTTGGCAAGCCAGATTTGAGGCGAGCATACCTGCTGCCTGTTTATCAGGCATACTATGATCCGATGGAGCATTTTTCCGAAGGAGCAATGGTCCGAGGTGCGCTGGGGGTCGGGAGAGGGTTGGTTTATCAGAGGTTTCTGAGTGGCAAGCGGCTTTGTAGCCACAGAAGCAAGGCCGGGCGATAGATTGCTAAACAGCTACTTCCCCATACTTCTCCAGGGCACGAACAAGCAAGCCAGGAAAAATTAAAAAAAGCTTGCGATTCAATAAGGAATAGTCATTCAAACATACTCCCATACAGGTCAGGACAGTACACACACTAAGATCAATCAATGATTTATAGTTGGCCAGTCATTCTTACTCCCTTGGAAACCATAAGTTTAATTATTAAAGATTAGGCTGCATGTCATAGTCATACTGTAGCTCAGTACAGAATTGAGTGTGGGGTGATGCATTCTACAAATATATCAGCAGCTTATTTTCACATACGGTAACCCAAATGCTCACCACAAAACACCCTCGCTCTTATTTTCTTCCGCCGACCATTCAGTGGGGAGGTTCTTGTATTCTTGTATTTTATAGGTCAAGGTTAGAGCTATGGTTAGGTTTAGGTATTACTGAGGTTCAGCTGTGGAAAAAGTACTCACAGTGCTGTCGCCTCACAGCTAAAAGGTCCTGGGTTCGATTCCTGCTGGGGACACTGTGGGGCCGCTTGGGCGTGTTCTCTCCTCCACGTCCCAGGATTAAATTGATTAGATAATTGACACTGGGTGAAAGAAATGGGTTACAAAATCATGGGATCAAAATGATAAAGAGTAAAAGTATCAATCAAAATGTATAGGCCTACTTAAAGTACCAAAAGTACTCGTTATGCAGAATCCATCCATCCATCTTCAACCGCTTATCCGTAGTCGGGTCGCGGGGGCAACAGCTCCACCAGAAAGCTCCAGACTTCTCTCTCCAGAGCAACATTAGTGACTTCCTCCTGGGGGATCCCGAGAAGTTCCAAGGCCAGTGAGTCGATGTAATCCCACCATCTGCGCCTTGGTCTGCCCCAGGGTCTCCTCCCAGTGGGACGTGCATCGAGGACCTCCCTAGGGAGACGCCCAAGAGGCATCCTAACCAGATGCCCGAACCACCTAAGCTGGCTCCTTTCCAGGCGAAGGAGCAGCGGCTCTACTCTGAGTCTCTCCCACGTCGCAGAACTTCTCACCCTATCTCTAAGGGAGATGCCAGCCACCCGTCGGAGAAAACTCATTTCGGCCACTTGTATTCGCAACCTTATTCTTTCGGTCATGACCCACACTTCATGACCATAGGTGAGACTAGGAATGAAGATTGCTCGGTAGACAGAGAGTTTATTTTCGTCACAACAGTGCGGTACAGCGACTGCAATACCTAGGGCCTGGGCCATGCGGTAATGATAATCCACCCTGTCCCCTGCAGGTGAAAGTGATTGATTTCATTTCATTTAGATTTATATGCGTGGATGATAGACAAATGTGCTAGACAAGTAGTTTTCATGAGCTTCATTTTAACAGAAAAATAATTATCTTTTTTTGTTTTGCATTGATGGGCAGGTTTATCACAGCTCATTCTCAGTTTACATGGCTGTATGTATGTATGTATGTATGTATGTATAAGAAGATGTTCTTTGAAACTTGACAACTTTACTCCAGTATACCGCCACAAGATATAGGATTTTATTTATAGACCAACAATAACAAACAGAAAATGCAATGTATAACAATAACAATTTATGGGCATATAATTTTTATACAGAACACATCTAAAAGAGCAATTCATAACACAAAAGCACAAATCATAACGAATATGCACAAATTACAGTCAATTTAGTCAAAAGAGAAAAATATACAAGCACTTTTATTTGAAGAATATAATACAAGAAAAGAAAAGAAAAAGAACAATAAAACTGCCTGCTAAATATTCTGTACTGTATAAATGAAATGACAATTGAAAAAAAAGGCCAATGAAATGCGATTAGAAGTTTACTCGCATAGAATCTTGGGACATCTTCATAAATAACTCTTGTTTCAGATAGGTAGATACTACTTTTTCTGAAACTATCTGTACGTATGCGGCAGTAGACTTTGAGGGTTACTGTCATCATAGTCAAACAGTAATAAACCTAAGCAGAATGTCAAAGCTTAGCACCATTGGGCTAGCAATAACATCATAGTAACCATAATACCCACTCTGTGTCATGTTAAATACTTGGGGTGGGCACTGGAAGGAATCCCATTTGCAGTCAGACACGTTTTTAAACATGTCACTAAAGAACTAAGAAGTACGTGATACTTCACCTTACAATGTTGTACAGCAATAGGTCTTTAAATGTTTATCAAAGTCTTGCTTCCTCCCTTTTGTTCATTTGCTGCCAAAACCATTAACCATATAAAGGACATGGTAGCCTAAAAACATGTATATACTTACATGCAATGAAAAATGATGGGTAGAATATATAATACATATACCCATTTTAATCATTTCCCTTTGTAAAAAAGAACAACAACATAGATCAAAACGGCCTCACATATAGAAAAATACAAGATCAGACCCCAGATCTGCCTGCAGTAGCCTATGTGTTGTGTTGCTTAACACTGGGGGCAGATACCATCCAGTATGTTATCCCCCTTCAAGTCCTACAAAAATAACGGGTAGCAAAATAGACTCCACAATCTAAAAACTCATGGAAAATAAACACACCACTGTCCCTCGTAGTGAGCCATGTACACAATTGAGCTTGTTTTTCAGAACCTGAGAGTGCTTAAAAAGTCGATCATCAATGACAATGACAATGAAAATAATGGCGATATGTTACAGAATGCTGAAGGACATGCACATGGCTGACTGAATGTTATGTTAAATAAAATGTTTTCCAGAACTATGTGGGGCCTGCTGGTGTGCGGTAAATGTCTGCTGTAGGTGTATCGTTAAATACCATACTACTTAAAAACACAGCACAGATTGCAAATTGGCAAAGCACTCCTGTACTCACTACAGGATATCAGTATCACAAGAGGCGAGCAGCTAGTACAGCTATGTTCCATTATCACCTGATCATATTGATACATTATGTAATATCAGCGGATTGAACAGGCATATCCGCTTTGTGATGTTATACTGTATGATGGCATTGTGAATTGCTGTATAACCTGAAGTAAAAAACAATATCTCCTTCCTGAGCTTTACCCCTCACTCAGACATAGAGACATCTGGCCACAGTTCAAATCCACAGCATAATCAACTATGCCACTGGCAGGCAGATGATGTGACAATAATAATAGAAAACGTTTCATAATTTAGTCGCATAACACTTGGCTGCCAAAGCAGAAAAGGTACGGTCAGACACAAATTCAATATTATATTATTCGTCTCCCGTTCACTTCCATATTAGTGCGAGGGGGGGTGCAATGCTCCCCGTGGCGAAGCAAATTTGCATCTTCTGCTTCACGTGGATTTCAACTTTGGTGACTCATGTGTGACCAACAAACAAATCCACTACTCAAATGTGAAGTTGCTCACAAATTAATTTCCATGATGTGCATCACATTCTGCACTACCCACATTCAGCATGGCAAAATATGGATTTTTGCCTCGGCATGTGAAGGTCATTCGCACATGCGACCATGCTCTAAATCAGGCTTGAGTGGGAATTGGTGGGCAGGTACTGTACTTTACAAGTCCACAGCAGCTGGTCAAATGAAGTTCCTTTGGCACTTGGTTGCCATCTTTCATACACCTGTGTAATTGGCAATATCTTATCTCTAAGAAACAAATATAAATGAGCACCTTAAAGTGTCCTTCAATGCTTGCAGCTTCCCTCATTTCAAGCACCACTCATAAGTGATGACTGAAGAGTACGTTTTGTTTTCCAGTAATTCGTACATTTTCAATCCATCTTATTGGGTCAATTTGAAAACATCTTCAGAACAGCTATTAAATGCCCAAAAAGAGAAACAAATTCCACTAATGTGTTTAAAACAATCTTACACATGCTATACAAAATTACCCTATATACTTGAAAAAAAAATCAGAGTTGGGGGAAAACAACTACACATTTTTAGCATCTGTACAAAAAACAAGAAACATGAAAACAGCTTTGAGGAGAGAAAGAAAGTGAAAAATCTCTTGAATTTTTAAACCACACTGCTCCCATGCTACAGCGTATTTGGCACTTAAATGCCAAGTTTATATAAAACGTAATTGCCATTAAAAATATATTGGGAATACATATGTGGAGACCATACTAATGGCTCTGCTTTAATGCACTTGTCCCCTTTTGTTCACAAACAACATGTATATAAAAAGTGCTACCAACAGTCGGTGGGTAAGAGGGCGTTAAGTTGCACATTGGAGGTTGTTGGCAGAGTCGAAGGGCTCATCTTCTCTCCAGACCTTTGCGGAGCTGCTCGTGTCTGTATCCAGTTTGTGAGTTGAGTTCTTAGTCTGTTTACTCGATAGGGGGGATGTGGATGTGGAAGTGGGTGGCGGAAACCTTTCCCTAGGACACACTGGAGCAGCGGATGCTGGGGGAGCCCATCTGTGTGAGCACCTTGTCCAGCCACTGCAGGGGGCCGTTGAGGTGCAGCTCAATCCAGCAGGGGGTGCTGGTCACCGTCTGCCGCCTGGGACACATGAAGAGAGAGAACAGCATGGTTCAATAGTCACAACAAAGAAACACGCCCCCCCCTCTTTGTACTGAGAACCAGTTTCTCCCTCAAACTATTTCTCTTAATCTTACTTTCAATTTTGTCTACAGCACCGACCGAACAGGTTTCAAAACCACACGCCTCTTTAACAACCACGTCATCTCTTTTAAATGTTTCAAAGTATTGAAGATAGTGACAGATGCCAGCAGACTGACTAGGAGGTAGTGGTGTGAGAGAGCAGTAGCCCAAGTGGCATATTTTCTTCTTTTATGGATATTTCTGCTTTATTTCGATAAGTCAGTGTAGAAAGAGACAGGAGAGGTGGGAGAGTCACATGTAGCGAATAAAAAGGTACATGCATGCATCTAAAGTAAAAAAGTGAAATCATGTGGTCTAGAAAGAAAGGCACTAGATGATTAAATTATACTTTAAGTCAAAGAGATATGCTTGAAGGAGTCATATATAAAAGGAATATAAAACAAAATTATGCAACGGGTAGGCAAAGGGACAGAGTGAAAAAATGTGTCTAATATAGACGAGGACAGAAGCGCGCGCACATGCATGCACGCACGCACGCACACGCCATTTTCTCTCTCCTGTCCTCTTGTTTGCTACTATCAGGTGAGTCACGCTGGGTGGAAAAGAGGGAGGGAGAGCGGTGGGGGAAAGTCTGACATCTCTCTTTGACACAGCACATGTGTGTTTGTTTAAGAACTGGCCCTGTGCTGGGCCGGGCCAGGCTAGGGCTGTTCTGCTGATGGGGTCTTGGCAGCGTGACATTACTATGGCGTGTATGCAGATGCTCGGGAGAGAGAGTGGGTGGCTGGAGACTTTGCTATGAGATTCATGGTCTGTGTTGGTCTCTGTTGTCTGGTGAACTTCTGATCTCAAACAAAAGAGCTGCCACTGGACACATAAGGCTGTGCCCCCTGAACCCATTTTGACCTGAGAAAATAGCAGACCTACAAGCTCGTAGTGCGCCACTCGGTGGCGTGCTATGAGCTTGTAGATCTGCAATTTTTCAATAGCTAAAGCATATCATAATGCTAACACCAAAAGCGGTTCCCGCCCAGAATGGGTTAACCGGGGTGGATAGTGGTAGTTCATAACACACACCAACGTTCTCCACTCTATAATCATGATGACCCACTGCTCTTTTAATACTTCTTTAATACGTCTTAGTCTTTTGAATAACACCATTCAGTTTTAGTCCTATTTTCTGAAATTGTTTATTCTTAGTCTAGTCTTAGTCGACTAAATATTCAAAATCTCAGTCTTTTAGTCTTATAGGCAACTAAATTAACACTAGAGTATAAATTAGATGAATCTGCTATTTTAGAAAAATTATAATTTAGATATTTTTTTTTAACATATCGTTTTGGGGGTCCGGAAACTAACGATTTAACAATTGTATTGTAGCCTCAGGTCTAAACTAAAGAGTGTAGAATAATGAAAAAGATATCAAGTCATAGCACACTTGATGATCAAGTTTGATCAAGTGTGAATCTTAACCCATTTTGGGGCGGGAACCCCTTTTGGCGTTAGCATTATGTTATGCTTTAGCTATTGAAAAATAGCAGATCTACAAGCTCATAGCGCGCCACTCGGTGGCGCGCTACGAGCTTGTAGATCTGCTATTTTTGAAAAATCGAAGAATGACTGACATAGAAACATAGCTTTTTCAGAAAACTGTCAGGATGTAGAAGACATTTTTAGAATCTGATCTCCGGTCAGAATGGGTTAATGTCTGATTGATGGATGCGTTGCTCACCTGTACTCGGCTCCCCATCCCTTGACGAAGCTCATGCGGATGGTGCACATCCTGGTGAGCTGGTAGACAGCCTCAAAGCCCTGGTTGACCGACTGGGCCAGCAGTGCGGCAAACTCCTGGTTGTTGAAGATCTTCAGGTTACATCCTGAATGGATGGGCCCAGAGACAGACAATCGTTAAGCCTAACCAGTCCATATACCCGCCAATTCCACCCACCGTCCATCCGGGGCTATGGGACTGCAACCACGATTACAGATACGATAGCCTGCGAGGACCATTCACAAAAATAAATGCTAAATAAACAGCTTAAATTTGGGAACCACACTTTGAAAACCAATGTCTTAGACAGCAAGGATATAACCAAAGAGCACACGAGGCGTGAGAGAATCTCTCTCTCTCTACATACCTGGGGGGATCTTGCAGACCGTGGCAGGGTGCCAGCCGTAGCGCTGGTTGCAGTTGGGGCTTTGTACAAAGATGGCACTGTCACTGAGACACTCCGCAAACACCTCACCTCCGATATAATACAGCCGCACTCCCCGGCCTCCAGGGAACAGAGACACAACACAATGATCCGTCAGATCACCACCATAACACAGGATAACAGGAAGGATATTGTGAAAGAAAGGTTGTTTTTCGGTAGGTTAATGCTTTGTTACCGCCCTGTTGTGTGTCTCTCCATGAGGGGTTAGTTAGTTCACAGAATATAAGAATATGCAGTAAGGGAGTAAGTAAACGACCACACTGTGATTACAAACTAAAGAATTTATGCAGATTGAGTATGGCCTAATTCATACTTTGCCCTGCGACATTTTATATATCACTTTTAAATATTCAAGAGGGAAATAATACAGCCCCTTAATACATTAGTTCCATTTGAAGATGCATTGGTTATGGTGTCCATAACAATAAGCACCCTTGGTTATCCCAGCAAAGTAGGTGGGGTTTTGAACACTGAAGTAGGGCGCTTATGACCTACATGTATGTAGACATGTATCGTCTCTATTAAACGATAATTGTTTCATTGAGGTGACGAGACTCACCAATGTGTCTGCGTGTGAGCTCCACAGCTGCATTGCGGTTGACGTTGGACAGCAGACCCAGGCAGAAGCGCTCCGAGTTTGAGGGGTCCGTGAAGCCGTCCACCGTCAGTGAGGGCTGTGAAGCATGGAAGGTCTCTCCCACCCGCTGGTTCAGCTCATAGTACGAAATGGAGCACCAGAAGGCCGGTTCACAGTACGTCACAGGCTGCAGATCTGAAGGGAAGAGAAGCCTGCTTGGTTACCAGGTCACCTTGATGAAGTGTGGCCAACTCAACTATGGTCTTACACAACCAGACAACAAGACCCAAGTTACCCAAATCTAAATTCAATGTATGGGCTTTTAACAGCAGAGAAAACCTACTCCCACTGTTTTGAAAACCAATTCTGATACCATTGCTCTGAACCCAATTGCTCTAAACCCAAAATTGTAGATGTCACCTCACCAGGTAGGTGGAGATCTCTGATTGATTGATTGATTGATTGATTGATGTATTTAGTAACAGAAATCATGCAAGGAGGTAAAAACAGGGCTGTAGCTGACGTTTTGGTTGCCCTACTCTGCCCTATGTTTTTGTTCATTAACGGGAAAAATAAGAAGAATAAATTAGTTTAATCAGACCAGTGTGTGTCCAGTGGAAACCTTGTATGAATCTGATCTCAGGTCAGAATGGGTTAAAGAAACTCCATCTATCTCTGGCCTACTCAGTCTCTGAGAAACCCAAAGATCTGGCATTGTTTGGGCTTTTAAAAGCAAAGAGGGAAAAGAGCGTGAATATAGACAGCTGTGGAGAGGAAAGAAGGAAAAATGGGAAGCTAGGGGGAAAAAAGGGGGTGAAATGGAGAGCTGAAAAAAAAAACCTCAAAGAAAACAAGACATTTACGTCACAAAATGTCAAACCCATACACCCAGTTTCCCAGAAGCCTAAATGAGACAAAATGTGGAAACTCAACCCTCACTAGAGGGACACTAGAGCCAAAAATTGTCAAATTACATGCTTATCCATAATAGCTTTCAGTAAATTCAACACTGGTTCTGGTAAAAAAAAAAAAAAAAGGTTTAAACATTCTGTCCTTGGCTTTGAAGTCCAGTTCTGGGCTCCGTGGACAGCAGAGCCATGTGAAGCTGCTATTTATTATTTCACTCGGTTGCTTAGCGGTGAAGACCCCCGGTGATTTTCCGTTCTGATACAATAAGCGGAGGATATTATTATTGATGTTAATGTGGGCTGACTGGTGTCTTGTCCCCGTTCGGAAAGAGAGCAGGGAGGAGGGAAGACAATGGGTTCTTTCACCCACAGCTTCCCACCATTACAAAAATGGAGTATGTTCCTCAGAAAAGGAGAGAGGGAGGGTATGCATAGGTGGCAGTGGATCACTCGAGTCTTGAACCCCAACATCCCTATTCTGGGGGGAACATTCACCCAAAATAGCCGATCTATAAGCTCACAGCGCAGTATAGACAACTCATGGCCAGTTTACTAAGTAGGCTACAAGGCAGACTGCAGTGTAGAAGAAAGTAGGACTAGGAAGGTGGTTAACTTAATGTTCAATGTTACTTTTTTAACATTCTCAGAGAATGTACAACTGCGTACAAACATTTGCACATTCAGTTACAAATGTAAACTTTAACACTGAGGATTCTACAGTGCCCACGCACACCCCCTTACCCATGCTGTTATGTGTGGGGGAGACAGGGTTGGGTGACAAGCTAGGTGAGCCTGTATCCATGCTGTGGTTCATCTGGTGGTCGCTGGTCTCCCCGTCTTCACTGAGGTAGCCTGGGGGTGGTGTTTCTGGAACACATACAAAGCACTTATGGTCAAGTTTCCAAGAACCTATTATCACAAATTAGGTGGGGTATATTTTATTATTATTTGTCATTTACATGCTTACACATCGTACACAGGACCAGCAGTGTACCGTAAGTATAAGGGTTTGGTACAAGGCAAGCATAGCGACTGTGTCAGACCTTTGTGATACACTGAATATAGTAAAGGTTCATACTGATCCACTAAAGGAGGGCAGAGCATAAAAGAGGAGAGGAGAGGCAAGCACTCTCGTGAGCTGTGCGACTCATGATGTAGCCTAGAGGTTTATATCACTCAATGTCCCAGGTGTCTGAGTGCTTGAGCGTTCACCTTGTCACTGCAAATGTTTTATGTCGAACGTCTTCTCAGACCGACAGCTCTGACTCTTGAGAGCCTTGAGGTCTGAGTAAGCTGTCCTGAAAGGGAAGTACACTGTAATATCCCAAGTGCTAAATAGGACACTCTGGATTTTTCAGTTCATGCTGGTACCTGGTATGTAATTGCTCTGGGGCTCAATGCCAGCTGGGAAGTTGGTGTTCTCGGGGATCGAATGGCTGTAGTCATCCAGAGGTGGGAACTCGCTGGGGATCTCTGTGTGTCTGGGCACCAGCACCGGTGGCAAGACTGCAAATGCACGTACATACACAACAAGCGCATCAGAGCCTCACACAAACCAGAATATCACATGCGAGAATTTGCAAACTAAAACGGGCCTGGACTTCTCTAAACAGACTCAATTCTGGATCTCGCCTTTTAACCACTTAAACCCTACACTGGCGTCTCTCAGCGGTCTATACTCGTTTCTCTCGACTGCAAATCTCTTTGCCGAACAACATATCCCATCTACAAGTTCACAACACTACAAATGTCATTGGTCACCTATTATGACATTTCCAGAAAAGGGATGCTTATAGGGTTCATGTGGTTTAATGGCCTTACGAATGTGCATGGACTGGGAAACGACTAAATATAAAAGTGAGAGTGGGAAAGGTAGTGAAGTGGCTGTATATATACCTGGGGTCTCCACCCTCTGGTAGTGGTAGGGGTTGACGCACACCTCGTCCTTCTTGGTGTGGAAGGCATATTCGCACAGCTCCACCGCCCGCAGCTCGTGGTGCGACTGCAGGTCGGGCCAGCGCCACAGGCGGCAGTAGATGACATGAGGCAGGCCCTTCCTGTGGGACACCTGCAGCCGGCCGTCCAGAGACCTGGGAGACAGGGAACAACTTTGGTTATCCTCTGAGGACAATTCCGGAGGAATCAAGAATGTGGTTCATTAATCCATTTTGACCTGAGATCAGATTCTAAAAATGTCTTCTACATCCTGACCGTTTTCTGAAAAAGCTATGTTTCTATGTCACTTGCTCTTCGATTTTTCAAAAATAGCAGACCTACAAGCTCGCTATGAGATCTGCTATTTTTCAATAGCTAAAGCATAACATAATGCTAACACCAAAACGGGTTCCCGCCCCAAAATGGGTTAACACATATAACCCATCATATCTTGATATCGTCAAGTGCTATATACTCAGACAGTAGCCACCCATTTGACATGCCCTTTAAGACATGAGATTCTGAGCGTGGGTGAGTGTGTGTAATTGTGTTACTGCTAACAGTCAAGGGCTCGGTCACTGTGTGTTATTGGGGGGGTGAGGGGGTTCTAAAAATAGAGGCGTTGATGGGATTACCACTTTCAAAACAGGAAGTTTAAAAAAGAAGACGTTGCATACTGGAAATAACTGAGAACACGTACAGTAGTATCATTGTGGGATTAAGAAAAAGCATACGGACACATCCAATAAAACAATATAGCCTATTAATATAAAGACTGATTGGAGTACAGTTGTAGTAATGACTTGGAATACAGGATACTAATGAATAGTGGGTAGACACTGGAGATGGAGACCGATTGCTGTGTACAGCCTTTGAAATCATCACCAAACCATTCAAATAAAATCCCTCTTTTCATGCACGAGGGGCAGCGACCACAGACGTGTGTTTGCACACTGCACACGTGAGTACAGAGTAAGGGTCAACGGCTTAGGCTAAAGCCCTTTGGAAGGACAAATGTCAGTTCTCAGATGAAAGCAAGTTGGCTAGACATTCTACTGGCCAACTGGTGAGGGCTCACCGGTGCTATCTATGCCATCTGGGTCAACCATTGTGTGTCCTGCAGGAAAAGTATAGCATTTAAAATGTTCATAATATAATAATAATAATATTTGTAATATACTAGAAGCTTGCGCGCCACCATCTAAACGTCTGTGTTGCTGTTGTTTCTCCATGAATATTGTGTGTCCGAGTGAGACACACACACACAAACAACAGGAGCTGCAAAAGCTGCATTGAAAACGCAGAGGTAAAGTCAGTTACGTATCACAGGCACAAACCACAGGGATAAACAGCACTTCCACATACTCTGCAAGTCCGCATACTATGACTATACGTCTATGACTTGGCCAACCGAACCATGGACAAAGCTGTGCGTGCATAAAGTGTGCTTTTCTCAAAAGTGAGTGGGTTGTAAATGAATGATGCAAGCATGTAACGGACCACTCATTCAGGGCCAGGCTATGAAAAGAAACATTTTGCAGCCCATGATTGCATTTTTGCTGACTTTTACTTACAACCCAACTATGTCATACCGACGATCTGAATAATAAGAAATTGTATGATTTAAGCATAACTAGGCTCCATATAATCCGGACAAACCCTTGTGCATCTTGGGAATCCAGTAAGTAAACTAAGTACAGGCCCAGGTTTTAGTAGTTAATCAGTTCATTTTGACATTTAGATATTTAGAGCTCAGTTTATGATGTCAGGGATACAATTTTAAACCATATAGCCAAGCCACCTGATCTTGAAATGAATTGGTCGGATTGATAGCCGAGTAAAATAAGGCAAATTGGTCAAAGTAAGCCTACACTTACAAATCACTGTGTCCAGAGACGTGGTAGAGAAGGAGTAAAAAACGGTTGATCCACCAGCCAAAATAATTAATATTTCATATTTATTCCATTATTCTTGTCACAGCAACCCAAAAGTTTGCCATGCTACTCCTCCAACAGTTGTCAGCACTCACTGCTATATGTCAAATTGCTGTGCTTGCATTTTGCTAAGCAGTGTTATATAGTTTTATATTAATTGATTAGTGAATCAATTTTTCCCAGGTTCACAGTCTAGAGGCCTAAGCAGGAACAAATAATGACACCAGTCTGCCTCATGGTGGCGTTATAACAGGCCACTAAATCCATGTCCCTTTGCGTCTAACTAGATTTTACAGCATTTAGAATTTGATTCAAAACACACTTATTGATCCTCCTCCTACAGATCTTGTCCAAATCCTATCACATGGATCCAGAGATCAATGATGTGATAAAAATGCACCACACAGAATTTTGTAAATAATGAACAAAACATCCGATTAACCCCAAATTTGAATCACATGTCAAGGTTGGTGGAATCAACGCAGTCGCAAAGGCAATTTTGGGGTGATCAACCCCCTCCAAATGACGTACACATGATCTCAGGGGTGAGGTGGTGACAATGTAATTGGAGCCTGAGGGGCCTATTTCTTAAAAACAAAAACGCCATATATCATGAGGATCCGTTCAGCACAAAATTTGAATCGTATGTTGCTCACAACGCTGCCAGTGGATTCCTCGGGTCCCGACGGCGTCAGTGTGATCAAGGCAAGTAGGCAACAACACTTGCAATTTCCCTAAATTGCACCCTTCTGGTGTTTCTCTTTTTCAATGTTTGAGAGGGAAAGTTGCTAAAGAACATTTTGCACTCAGCCAAAGTGGTCCAGTCACTTAAAGACATATCCCTGCAACAGATCTCAACAATGAATCAATTCTCCACCAGAAATTGATGCATAGTTTTATATTGCTGTAATGAAAAGCAGCATGTCCATTCCTAGCAGAGCCAGCAAATTAACATACATGCATTAAATATTCACAGATTCACCTTTTTTCACCATTTGTTTGAGAAGCAACACATCACAACAGCAACACACAAAACAATAACATCAAAGAGACATGTCCAGACACTATGGCTAGTCTCTCTTCAAGTCAGAACGATCCATTTTATTACAGAGGTTTATGACATGACAGTGTTGAGGAGTGGAAGTTCTGGGAAACGCCACCATGGCAAGAAAAAAACATTCATATTCATTCCCATTCAATCCAGCCAAAGCAAAGCAAAGTTACTATGTTTACCCAGGGTAACTGGACTAAGCTCAATAACTTGTTTACAGCCAGGCCCTGCTCATAGAACATTTCATGGTAGGGGTTCAATGCCTTGCTCAAGGGCACTTCAGCGGTGGTAATTTTAACGTGCCGGTCCGGGGATACGAACTAGCGACCTTCCCGGTATCAAGACCGCTCCACAAACCGTTCGGCCACCGCTGCCCACTAAGCCCTAGTCTGTAGTGGCTAAACTTGGCTTGTGCATCGTCCCATTTAATATTGTTTAGGAGGGCCGGTAGCCCTGCTGCCCTACCCAAGCTGACAAACTCAAATATGCTTCAGGAGCATTTAGAGTGCTTCAACTATGTGCAGCATGGGGAAGCAAAAAGGGGGGGGGGGGGAATAACACTGACCCCAAATACCCTACAGAGCTGGCGTGTGTGTGTGTGTGTGTGTGTGTGTGTGTGTGTGTGTGTGTGCGCGTGCGTGCGTGCAAGTGCATGCATGCGTTTTGTTGACTGACAAGCCTCCAAGCTGGGAGGGCAGAGATGGCCAAATCGGTTGTTCAGGCCTGTTCCAGACCATGACCTCCAAGAATCCAAAGCCAACTATTTAATCTCCTCTACAGAGCAGCAGAGAAAGGAGTTCTAGAGGTAGAAACAAAATAAGCATAATGTATGCTCATTCAACAAAACAATAATGTATTTTCAACACCCATTGACCCCTTTTCAGTTGATAAGTTGTAATCTTCTGTCAAAATAAGCCAAACAGGAAGATACACCCTACTACAGTATGAACTGTAGTACAGTAAGATAAGACCCTACCACCAATAGATGGGTCATTTGGCAATAATTAAAGGGAGAATTGTTACAGAATGATCCAAAGAATCCAAAATGACTCCATCCGTTGTGTTACAGGGTAACAGTAGTGTAACTATTGATTTTTTCCCCCCAGTGCCTGAGTCTGGATTAAACTTTCTTAGCCGAATGCCTTCCTTAGTTACCTAACCACCGACCAGCTCTCTTCTGGCCCATTTCTTTCCAGTGTGGGAGAGGAGCTGAGGCCCTTCCAGTTCCCTCATCATACGATGGTCAGAGTGGAACTGATGTCCAAAATGGATGGGCCAAATTGGTATTGATTTTTGCTACGGGGTAAATTAAGTGAATGTCTGTCTATTGTGTTCCATGCTCCAAAGCAGAAGCTGACCTGACCTTAATCAACACCCCACCGAACATATCCAAACTCAAGTCTGTGTGGGCGAGCCCGCGAGCCCGCGTGCGTGCGTGCGTGTGTGTGTGAGAGAGAGAGAGAGAGAGACAGAGACACAGAAAAAAAGATTCAGTAGTACATGACATGCAATGCTTGAGGTGTTTATATCAACCAGCATTCTCTGGGAATCCTGTTTTAACGGAGTGTTGGGATAGGGAACAGGTTCTAACATTACTCAGGATGGTTGAGAACTGATGATTATGTGAGTGTGAGTGTGGAACAGAGACAGACTCCAATATCTGCAAATATGCCTATGTGTGTGTTAGGTTGACTCATAAAACAGACTCTGACAAGCCCAGACTGGGCTTCAGCAATCTCAGGGGGCTAAACAAACACTTGGAGGCATGCACTGTTGCACACACACAGCTACAAACACACACATGCTCTGTGTGGTGTGTGTGTGTGTGTGTGTGTGTGTGTGTGTGTGTGTGTGTGTGTGTGTGTGTGTGTGTGTGTGTGTGTGTGTGTGTGTGTGTGTGTGTGTGTGTGTGTGTGTGTGTGCAGGTGCGATTTAGAATGTCAGCCCACTGAAAAAACGAACACAACAAACTTAATGTATATATCATGATATACAGTAATACCCTTAAAGGCAAACAGGGTAAACAAGTTCCAAATGTCAGAATGTCTAGTCTAGTGCAGTTTTAAGTAGAACATTGTGTGTGTGTGTGTGTGAGTACAAATGTACAAATAAGATGTAAAGAGGCGGGTGGGGGATAGACAAAGCAGGGCGAGAGATAAAGGAAGGGACACAGAGCTGCAGGACAAAGGGGATGACAGACTGTCTCAATAGTTCAGAGCAGCTCAGAGTGTCTGTGGCTGCACCCCCCACCCCCAATCCTAAAAGGCACCCCCTCTCCGTCTGTCTCCCTATACGGACAGCCTCTTCCACAACCGAGTGAGACCGGGGGCTGGAATGGGTCCATGTGTGCCTCTCATAAAACTCGGTGGCCACTGGCCAGTCTGTGTCTATCTGCTGCACGCTGCCATTTGTGGCTGCAGTGCACAACTTTTGTTTTTTGGTGGCAGGATGCTGTCTTTCTAAAACACTAAAGCTGGTAATGACGTCTATTGACCTTTTGGCAGGGCCATCATAAAGCAGTGAAAAGAGATCATGCTTCACGTGGCCCCAGACTACATGGAAGTCCACAATATTAACGTCATGTCACATGTGGAAATTTCACCACTGGAAGAAACTGCAGTTACTCAAAGTTACAGTAACACTATGTGTAGGTGGGAAGTGCATTAATGTTTTAAATTGCTGCGCTGTGACCGGGAAACAACGTAATGCAGTCATTAACATTCAGTCATGGTCATCTGGAATGTGTTCGACTGCTTCAAATACCAGCAAACTTTGCGCACCGCCATTCCAAAAGCTCCACCTACAATATGCCTCCCGTGTGAGAAGTTCTTCCCTTTTCGTACAAATTAATAAACATCGCTACACGTGCAATTTGGTATGCCACTATATTTCAACTTTACTAATGAACTGATCAAGGTGTCGAACTGTGTTGTAATTTAAGGACTGGATTGCAAAGTATTCATGTCAAAACTTTGGAGGACCGAACGGAACATGTGAGGCCAGTGAGGGTGACACCAACTTCTTGTGTTGTTGCTATGTTGCTGAGAACGCTACTTGATGAAGTAGATGGACCCTTGCCAGCAACAGAGGAATCAACTGCTGTTCTGTTGATTCTGTACTTGTTATTTAATCCTTGCACACGATACTAAGTAGAGTTCATAGAGGTGCAACTCACACTCACTCACACCATTCCTTTTAGAGGTGCCGGCCAGCAGAACAACATGAAAGAGTTGCTGCACACTCTTAGCTGTCGATTCAAGACAGCAGAACACTAAAACCAACGTTTCGGACATATAGATTATTCGTTCTTCGGGGTAAAAATTGCAACGACAAGGCTACGAGCGTTTGCGGCCCCCGGCTACTCGTGTTTTTACCCTATACTAAGTAAACACAACAAGAATTGTGAAATATCTGACGTTAGGTTATTAGCGTGACCTTGTTTGATGCCTACACACCTAGTGAATGGGATAAGACACACAGATACTGATTAGATAGATGGATATCTCACCAACATACTCTTATTCTATTCAGTGTCATTCTTTATTTCTGAAGATGGATTTACCGGGGAGTCATTCAGAATCAGGATGCAAACGCTAGAGCTTTCCAAGTATGTCATTGTGATTTACTAACACCATACATTTAATAAGCAGGTGATTGTTACATGTTTCTGTCATTTTCCTTCAGTAATGTATTTAGACAAGTAACAATAATACTGGTATGAGTTTCAAAGTTACAAATATAAGCCACACTACTGTGTTTGGCCTAAACTCCCTCTAAAACACAGTAAACAATAAACATCATGAAAATGGCATTTTAATGCCGAAATACCATTTTCCCTTTGACCATGAAACCATGGTACAACTAAGACAGATGGCTTAATTTGTGTGTGAGGTTTTTTCTTTTTTTTCCCTTTTTTTTAGCTCTGAGGTCAATTCATTTCACCAATAAACTGAAGACGGCTGACTGATGCTATATATATTACTACAGGTCTATTAAGACTAATGTTTTGTTTCTGAAGATGCTCATTGAAAAGTTAGTCCTCCAGATAGCATAGCTAGGACTTTACAAAAAAAAACCTTTTTGGAATTGGCTATACTAAATTGGGACTTGAAGGGGAGAAAATGTTTTTTTTTTGTCTTGAAGGGGCATGTTTTGCACAATAACATTAGTCTTTTCATTATGTCTGCCCACGATCTCTGTGATTCATACAGTACGTTTGTTTACCTCAGTCACTGATACTAAAATCTGATATTTTTATTTTTTCTATGAACCTGTGACCTGACACCCATACTGTTACAAAAGGAAAATACAAAGATTTTGAAAAGAAAGCAAAAAAAACAGGCATTGCTCCAGTGCCTCATTCCTTTTGTCTAATGATGTGCTGCTCCAGAGATTCCACGCCCCGGACCTGTCGTTGGCTGTGCCGTGGTACTTATTAAGCTTCTTATTAAGCTTCTCTGTGTAGCTAGAAAATGCATTTTGTTTAATTGGATTCACGAAAAACCTCCATCAGTGACTCAGTGGTATAGAGACATCTACAGAGTACTTCCAATGGAAAGGCTCAGTGCCAAATTAAAAGAGAGAGAAAATAACTTTATGAATATATGGCAGCCGCTGATAGATTACTTGCCCAGGGATCTATCTACTGTGATTTATAAAGGAAATGATTCATTGGATTGGAGAGCCCCAGCTGTACTGCAATTTGCCTTCTGATGTAGATACCTTTATTGAAAGGATAAGCCCTTTGAGATGTCACATCTCATTTTAGAGGGGGTCCTCAACACAGATACATTGTACAATACAGTTCACAAAACAATACAACAGCACAAACACACACAGACAGGACAAAACAAAACAGAACAGAACAAAAGCTCTCCCAGAGATAGCTCCCACCCCACTGTTTCAACCCTAAATAGCAGAGTTCATATGGGGAAAAATATACCCATTGCACAATAAGACCATGTTACTAAGCAATAAAACAAACAAGCAATACCAGCATGCATAATGTGATAATAATGAACAGCAGCACAGAACCAGCAGGGAACACATATGAAGGTACATGTGCCCATGTGTGTTGTTATGCATGTATATGTACAGTATGTATATATAATATATGTGTATATATATTTGTCTCGGCTCCGTCGAGCGTCCTAGGATAAGCTACTTCCGGTAGACTTGAACTGTGGCCTTTCAAAATAAGAGCTCAAATTTAAAGAAAATGCTGGCGTGAATTAGAACCTAATTTTTCAATAAATGCTAGCGGAGTAAGAGTTAAGAGGCCTGGGGGTCGATTATGCAAGTGGAACAATATTACATATAATATTACAGTTTTAAGAGGTGGGGGCGTGTGGAATGTCATATAACAATTATGGGCATGGTAAGAAGCGCTTTCGACACCCCGTGGAGTGCGCAAAATGGCCGTGAATTAGTCATGGGAGTGTTTAAGGAGTGTTTGAGACGTACCCAATCAACATGTCCGTACTATTCTCTTTACCAGTCAGCTGATGTCACATACGGAATGCGCACTTTGGGGATCGTGGTATTACATTTCTTCAGGCTGGCACCATAGAAGACATGACATGCCTTTGTCACATTTGGGTTAATTATTCCTATTGCACTGCATGCTATCACCTTTATGCCTCAAAAGAACAGACCCACCTATACCTTTCAGATCGGAATGGAACTGCGAGTAGATAGCAGCATATTGGCAAATTGGCAATCCATGCGTAATGTTCCCAGAATCGTCTAACCCCCGAACATGCAAGTTCGTTTGATATTGTTTAATTCGATAACGATAGAACCATGTACCATACAGCGAATGAAAGCAAGATTCCTAAGGAATATGGAGATTTTTACATTTAATAAAACGGTTGAGAAATGAGAGAACCATGAGTGTTTATAGGCTAATATCAAAGTTTTTTTATGAAAGACAAACGGGCTGTGAACTTGAAGAGCTCAATCACCATCCCGACACGGAAGAAATATAGCCTAGTGAATGCATGTATATGCACTGTTGCACTTGCACTCAGTAGCCTACACACGCTCTTTATTTGTTTCTATTGAAAAACACCAGTAAAATAACGTTTATTATATTTTATTTCATTCAAGTCACGACGAAGGAATGAGTTGAATGCGTGCTGCGTAATGCTGTGGCCCCGATGGTATGGTCTTCGCTGAGTTCGCTCGTAGCATTTTATTGAAGAAGACTTGAATCGGGTGTGATACAGCGTATGAAAGCAAACTTCCCAAGGATTATGGAGATGTTTTTATTTTTTTTAAAGGTTGAGAAATGTAAGAATTATGGCCGTTTCTAATCTCAACATTTTACCAAAGAAAGCCTCTCTCTTTGCCGCAGCAGAGAGCTCTGTTGCCATGTCCCATAGAAACAACTAAATCGGTCTATAAAAATAATCCCAAAAGAAGCGCATATAACAGGGGTCTGTAACCTATTTTAAATGAAGTGCCATGTTTTTATTTTCTAGATAGTGAGTCTGCCATATCCAGATTAATTTTAATGACACCACATTAAATATATATATTATATATATATATATATATATATATATATTATATATTATATTTGTGATTGTCCACAAATATAAGTTCTTCCTTCTTTTTAAATATTTTCTTGCGCATTGTTATAATGATCATTATATATCCCCTGCAGTCAGAGTTCATAGTTTTAATGAATGAATGTGATGCATTGTGAGCTGGTATAGATCTGCTATTTTCAAAAGTAATCTTGGAAAAAAATAATTAAATTTTTGGATTAGCCGTCCTTAGTTGGGCAAATGCATTCATCTGGGGATCCTTGACATGGGAATGTGCTGTGTGAGGATCACTGGTTTAAACAACATTAGGAGAAAAGCCCAAATAACCACTTTAGAAACAAGAAAAGCAACCACAAATAGTACAACTACCAATATTTACAAGCAACTTTACAGAAAAAGAAGCCGCTTATAATAAACAGACATGGCAACACTCTAGCAGCCTCCCAGAGCCGCTCAAGTGTACAATCAAACAGTGCTTTTTGCGTTTATGAGGTGGTCAGACCCACGTCTAATCGTTATGCCTAAGTGTTTTTAGGTCAAGGGGCTTAATAGCAAATTGCGCAAAGCGAAAATAATTAACATATGGACACTCCCACAATGCTAAAATATTCAGGTACGCCGTATGCCATATGTGTGTGCGTTCAACACGGGCCGATATGCCTTTCATAATACGAATGTGCGCAGAGCGAGGGCAATTTATGTATTACCCCATTGTAAAACGCATCTTCAAAATCTGGGCCCTTGTTGCACGTCTTTTTTCGTGTCTTTTAATACCGCTAATCACCTTTTTCATGAAATTATCATTTACTAACAAAGTCTGATTTAAGACTTTGTTAGTAAGAAAGAATAAAGAATGTATTTATTTGGACAACACCACAAACATTTCAACCCTGCACAGCACCGTTTGAGTCTGGGCTCCTCTCCAAATCTGGGGTGTGAGTCACTGTGAGAGGTACAGTATCTATCCCATAATGGCTGATGATCATTCTTCAACATTGGGGTCTGGACAACAACGTTTTATTATGAAACATCATCTATAATCTATATGACAACTATCAGCACACTGGTTGCTCAACCAGTATCTGTGTCCAGCTTGATTCCCTGCTGAGAACCTGTGAATCCTCCTTACCACCCTCTCGCTCTCTCGCCAATGCTGCTGTCTGAATAGTGACTACAGCACTAACAGCAGTAATTGCCATAAAAAATAAAACATCTTAATAGTTAATTAATAGTAGTGTAGCGCGCCACAGAGTGGCGCGCTACGAGCTTGTAGGTCTGCTATTTTTGAAAAATCGAAGAATGACTGACGTAGAAGACATTTTTTTAATCTGATCTCAGGTCAGAATGGAAAACTGTCAGGATGTAGAAGACATTTTTAGAATCTGATCTCAGGTCAGAATGGGTTAAAATCGTATGAAATTGCACTCCAGCAGCACAGCAGCTTATTGTATATATCTAGAAATATAATCACACAGCATTTCTCACTCTCTCTCCCTCTTCTCTGGAAAAGCCATTAGACATCTCTCTTTCCTTCCTTACAAAAAAGATGTGGATGGAAGTAGGGGGGTGGGAGTAGAAAACTAGGTGATATCATAGGACTGGAGTGTGTGCTGCCTTGGACCAGAGAGAGGGGGTCTCTGAGGCGAAATAAGAGACCAGCAGACAGACAGCCAGAGAAGCCAGACGACCGTAGTCTGGATTGAAAAGGTGGGTAAAGGCTGGGGGTCAAAACCAGCTGCATTTTGAGTCAAACATATTAATAACAGCATTAAGTACGTTTCTTTCCAGGGTCCTGTTTGAGGGGTTTTTCTTCCAGTAAGTCAGTTATCTATCTAGTGGTGCCACATACAACTTTGGATGTGTGACTTTTTTATTTTTGATGGTAAAACCTAAGAAAATACAAAAAACTAATACACCATGACTTTTCCCATAACACAGATTAATTTCATTACCTACGTATATTAGCTAAGGCATTCTGATCACCAAATTTGATTTGCACCTTTATATATTATAGATTTATATCCTTTTTTTTTTTTTAACAAAAAATTATTACATTTCAAGTATGAGCCTGACATATTCAGGCCCACAAAAAAAACATTGTGTGCTATAAGAGGGCATGGGTAAACTAGCAACCAAGACTGTATGGTCCCTGGTTTATTTTGACAGTGACAGACAGAGAGTCAGCAATGGCGTAAAGTAAGCAGGCCACTCTGACACACAGCAAATAGCCAGGAGTCAAACCAGGGACACACAGTATAATGTGGTATATAGTGCATGCATTTGGGTCGTCCCCAGCTGTCTGCAAAAATAACCATAAAGATGAGAATGTTCTGAAATTACATTTGAAATGCAAATGCTTATATGATTAAAATCATCAGCATAATGAAAATTACATGCCATTCCACAGAACATCATCACAGTCACTTTCTCTATTATCAAGCTGCCCATCATGCCCTAGTTAATTGGCGTTGTGCAACTATATACAGCAACTCTGAGTCTGGACCACTGGGTCATCGGTAATCTCTGATCCGGCTTCCAGTTCCACAACTTTTGTTCAATGATTTCATCCCACCAGCTTTGATCTTTTCGCTCCGCGAATTAAGACCCCTCCCATTACTCTGACAGATTAATACTAATCTCTCATCCTCACTGCTTAAAGAAACCTTGTAGTTCCAGACCAGTCAAGCTGTTTTCCATACTCGCACACATCCATCTGTAGCAAAGCGCTTGTAGCAGAGGTGCTAGTGGCCGGTTGGAGCACAAAGGCAGGCTTGTTGTCTGGTGTGTGTGTGTGTGTGTGTGTGTGTGTGTGTGTGTGTGTGTGTGTGTGTGTGTGTGTGTGTGTGTGTGTGTGTGTGTGTGTGTGTGTGTGTGTGTGTGTGTGTGTGTGTGTGTGTGTGTGTGTGTGTGTGTGTGTGTGTGTGTGTGTGCTCCCCTGCAGATAGTGAGACAGCCAGGGCCAAGTTGAGGCAGAGCCGTCTCTGGCAGTCTAACCCCCTCCACCCCTGGAGCAGCCGCAAACCAAACAGCAGCCCACGCCCTCCCCAAGGCACTGCAAGAGCATTCCACTGGCCTGACTAACCACACACACACACACACACACACACACACACACACAGACAGACTGAGACATATACAGTAAACCCCAGATAAAGAAGGATGTTGGATGTAATAAAATGCAATATTGAGATTACTTCCTCTATGTTCCGCTCTGGGTGCACCAATAGTGTGATATTACAACAGTTTTAGTCAACAAATCGGATGCAATACAGTGCAAAGAGTTTTTGTAGTGAACTAACACACAAAATTAAGTAAGTGAAGTGAGTGTGTACCTGGATAGTACTTTTGTTATTGTTTGACTTGTGGATCACAGCACAATGTCAGTAATCCATGCCAAATCCTGATAATTAAGAAAACTTTGCTATTGACCACTTGTCCCTACATACCCTGACTGTACTTAGTTGACTAGTGGCTTCCCCAACAAACTCAGTTGCAACGCATTGTGAGTTTATAGATCTGCATCTGCTATTTTCACCAAATGTTCACCACCACCACCACCACCATCACCACCACAGAATAGGTAAACTAGCATTCATGTGGTGAAGTTATGTAATGAAATAAACCTGGTTTAGATACAATCAATTTCAATCAGGGTTTTTATCCGGCATCCTACTACAACTACACAGGGTACAAAGTAATGTTTTTTGTCAGGTGCTACGATGCGTAGCACCATGTCCCGTACAAGCATATGACGTGATGAAGATATGTACCAATGCCAGGGTATAGCAAGTAGGCACTCGACAGAGTGCAGTTCTAGTTTACTACTGTAATTACAGCTGCCACCCACAGACAGACAGACAGCACACATACTCTCTGTGACCTTGCTGCTATCGTGAGGCTGATCGAAGAACAATGCTGTCTCAGATGACTCAACGATGACCACCTCGACGTGAAACCTATATGTGCAACACCTACGCGAAAGTCTGTCTGCACTGTGTAGGCCTACTGTACGTGTTGGTGTACAGCTCCGTTTGTTGTTTCAACACGGGACATGAAATGAAAATACACAAGTCTATATACACACATGATCAACACAGGATGCACAGCTGCTTCTATTCATTATACTAAATAAGACAGGATGTATTGACAGAGAGAGAGAGACAGCATGTGTGTGTGAGAGAGTGTGTTCCTACAGGTGGAGGAGGAAGCAGAGCAGGTGCATGTTATACTTCCTGCATACGGTGTGTGTGTGTGTGTGTGTGTGTGTGTGTTTCATGTTGACTAGTACCATCTTTGACAATACCAGACACAGGTGGGTGGCTCTATTGACGTTGTCCCACTGTCTTCCCGTGGGCCTGTGTAGAGAGTCTGGAAAACACACTTATCTCGGTTATCAGCCAAAGAGGTTTCTCTGTTCCACACCGCAGTAACCGCAGCCTGCTGCCTGATAACCACCTCTTCTATATTAACACTTGATACTTGATAGTGTACGAATTAGGGCTGACCTTCGATAGTTTTTTTTAAGTCGAAGCTTCTAGCCCTAAAAACGAGCTGAATTCGAAGCCCCCCGCTTATCTTGCTGTTCTTCCTTATTCAGCCTGACATTTCTTCCATACGCTCCTCACATTTATTGGCCATCATGCTAGGCCCTCCATCCACCAGTGTCCTCTGAAGCCCATCGTAGAGTGAAGTTGTGATTTCAGTGTGTGTGTTTTTCTGTGAAGCTCATCATTAGTGTTGTCAGCAGTATTTAATGTGTCAAAACATGGTGGTTGATTGCACATCTTCAATAATTTAATAACACTTTTCTGCCTTGGCTTTTGGGTCCTCTGAGGCCCCTTTTACACCCAAATAACTTTGATTCTAGAACTGGTTTCATTCTAGATTCTTGGAACCTTGGTGCTTTCCATTTCTTGGTTCAAGTTCCGAACAAACTTTTAGGGTTCTGAACCAATTCATTTTCAGTGGAAACACTCTGAACTCGTTCCGGAACCGGTTCAACCCTGGTGGAAAAGGAGCCTGAGTCCACTCCATTGCACTTTTGGGCTTTCTCACCATCTGTCGTTGTGTAAATGGAGAAATAGAATTACTAGTTCTAGTACAAGTATACATTTTTAGTATAATAATGTATAAAAAATATAGTCTACCTATGTCTCTACAAACCAAAGTCTATCAATTCCTCTCTCTCTCTTAAGCCTCTTCCATTCCCTTGTCACTCTCTTGTTTTATTCCCTTGCCATGTGTTTCTTTCTCCTGCCCTTTCCTGTTCCAACATGCAGCAGTCTGAATCAGCGGGGTCAGACTGTAGACTGGATGCCAGGGGGATGTTTGTGGACAAGACAAGACTGTTCTTCTGACTGCCAGCTAACACCCAGAACCAAGACCTCCCCGGGCAGTCTGGGAGGGTAAAAAAAGAAACAGCTAGGTGTGAGGAATCCACCACTCCTGGGTCTATGAACGCACACACGCACGGCACGCACGCACACACAGGTTGATGAGTAAGAGTAATATCTCTGCTTGTTCCCCTGATTTAACCTATCTCTATAAATGTCTCTGTCTGTCTGTACGTGTGTAATCCACATAACTCGAGAACCATTTTCCCCACCGACTTCAAATTTGACACACGCGTTCCACACCCCCGCAGATGGTGCAGTGCCCGGTGTCGAGTCGGTCGGACCCACGGTTGTCCAGAACTGCCCCAAAAAGGCCTCTGACAAAGAACTCCATATATGGGCATAAAAGGACACATACTGTACATAATAACTGGGTGTGGCATGCATTTCCGGTTGTCCAGAACCAGCACAAAAGCCTCTGCCCGGGATCAGGAATGATCGCCCCTATATCTCCATATATGGATCTGGCATTTTCTGACATCACAACACGAGCACCTCTCTAGTTTATGCCTAATGACAGCAGCAGAACAGGTAGCACAGGTAGAAAGCCAGGCCTACGGCTGCTATTGAGGTTCATGTGACAAATTTGAGACTTATTGCTCTGCTTTGAAATGTCATTGTCATCATTACAGTACAGTGAACAGTCTAGCAATAATTACTGGTCTAGACAGAAATGTCTTTGACACAGTTTTAGCGAGTACATTTTATCTTGCTAGGCAACATTTCCTAGAAGGATGATGATATATAGTACCACGGCCTGGAGTGAGCTGTTTCTTAGCACATTATGTTATACTTAAGCACAGAGTGCCGCGCTACGAGCTTGTAGATCTGCTATTTTAGAAAAATCGTGAAAATGTGCCGCAAATCTTTGAATAAATTATATATTCTTTCACAGCGAACGTTTTTAACTCAAATCTTTGCTTCTGGGGGTCCCTGGAACAACATATTTGCAGATGAGGGCCGGTGGCCAATTACATATATTTTTGGGGGTCCGTGACATGAAAATGTTTGAGAACGACTGACATAGGTACATTTGTACATACTGACAGTACAGATGCTCCTATTCTGTGAGCTTATGTTGTTCTATAAACCTCATTGTAGCCTACTCCTACTGTAACAAATCCCCCCATCCCGGATCAATACAATTATAATCTAATGGTACTAATAATACTGAGTCAGACCATCATAAAAAAAGTTAAATAAAAATTATAAATAAAAAAAACAGACTGATGATAACAGTCATACATGAGTCACCTTCCCAGTTCCCACCTTTGGCCAGTGAAGGCTTGCGCCACTTCGAACCCTCCACCTGAACACTGGATAGTGTCACATTTTAACGACTTGAAGCACTTGACACACCAATGTTTGCATTGGACGGAAGTGAGCAAATCAGAGAGCTTTAAGGTTTATGTGAAGAAAAAAAGAAAAAAGAGACACCGAAAGTGAGAAAGGGCCAGGCCATATACCACAAAGCCACAACAGCTTGCTGTGGGGTGACTAAGACTCGAAATTACACATGGGAGCCTTGCAAAACCCCAGCGGCACATAGTAACACAATGGCCTTGCCCTAGAAATACACCAAATGTGACATAACATGTAATAATCAAAGTTAAAGTGGCTGTAGCTAGCTAGTGTTCTTTTGTGGGGATTCGGGTCTATAGTACTCACTAAGACTATAGATGTTTCACTTTTAAAACTACCTGAACCTGAATACTGTTGCCAGTATACTCAAATAAGATCCTCCACATACATCTTTTGTCGCTCCATTTGCAACCCCTGAGAAACAAACAATAGAGCTACACTTGTGCTGGTGCCATTCTATTGTGAAGCCACATTATAAACCAAAAATAATCACATCCGTGTGAAGTGAGGGGCGCTCTCATCATCATACAACATCTCATTCCGGCCAATCACAATTTGCGTCCTCACGTTTGTCTTCAATGTTTGTGTTTATACGCAATGTTTGTGTTTACACGAACTCAAAACTGGCCATTCATTGTCAAAGGCATTCAATGTTTGTGTTAGGACAATATTTGTGCTTACACAAACCCTCAAAGCTGGACATAGGAGGGGCTAGCGCCCAACAAAAATCACAAATGTCATTCCGGCCAATCTCTTTTGGCCATGATGTAAATAGGTTTTCAATGCAATGAGTCCTGGGATGGTCTTTTAGATGACGCCAATCTCTTTTGGCCATGATGTAAATAGGTTTTCAATGCAATGAGTCCTGGGATGGTCTTTTAGATAAAAATGGCGTCTTCACTTTTCTGCCCTCAATATGTACTTTGCTCAGCCAATCAAATTATCGCTATGGGGTGATCAGCCAATCATCAGCCAATGTTTGTGTTCACACAAACCCTAAAAGCTGGGTATAGGAGGGGCTGGCGCCCCTCAATAACAACACATATCTATATCTACCACAATTACACTGAGTAGAACTAGAAAAGTAGTATATAGTAGTAGTTGCGACCAAATGTTGCAGTTAACTATGGAATCGTGCATTTCCCGTCAGTGTGTTGGTCAGGCACGTGACATCATCGGGGATGGAACTCCCTGATGTCATCAATATTAAAATATTAAGCCCTTATATGGAGATCCCTGATGTCATCATTATTGGCCAGCAACTCTACATCTGACCTCAAACCCTTAGATCTCCATATATGGAGCTGACCTGTTCTGACATTCCATATGTTGATCCTTCCCCATCCATCCTTCCTCTTCGTCTCTTGTCTCCCTTCCTCTTGTCTCCCTTTTCACTGATACCTGTCCATTTAAACTCTAGACGGGGGCGAAAACTAGAGATCTCAACAGGCCCGAAAATGAAGATCTTACCCCCCATGGCAAAGCACCAGCGCTCGCCCAGCAGTCTGCTGTCACCCAGGCGGATGCATGCACGCGAGCCGCGACTTTAATTACTTCTCACTGGTAGTAGTTGTCGTAGTAGTAGTAGTAAACAATAAACATAGGGTGCCATGTCAGGTCGGAATGTTGGGTGGACACTAGAGCTGGGATACCCGACCGAAACCCGACGGGTCCCGTCGGTACCCGACGGGTCGGGCTAGGGTGAGGCTCATTATCATAATTGGTCGTCGGGCTTCGGTTCGGGCAACCATGCTGTTGATATATGGAAAATAAAGTGTAAATATGAATAAAAACGATCCGACTAGTCTGTCTCTCTGTGTGTTTCCTGGTTAACCAGGACGCATGGTGCACTTTAGAGTAGCCTTTATATTAAGGTGGTGCAGCGTGACAATGCTCTGTCTGCAAGCAGCAGCACCGCTTGCAAGTTGCAACAACGCAAGCTTGCAACGCACATGCTGCAAGCAGCAGCAGCGAACGTAGCCCCATGTGAAATTGTGAACCTCAGTTCACTACGCTAATTCTGTAGGTCTGAAGCTACAGAATGATCGTAGGGATCCGAGGCTACATTATATGGGGCGCAGCTGGAAGAACCACTGAAGAGAGGAGGACGTCGTTAGCCTAGGTTGAACTCACCCACGGCGGATGCAATCCTCCTCCTCCATGACAACATGTAAACCGCGATTTTTGGATTAATATAAATAGTTTGATTTATTAGATGTTGAACAGTGAAGAGTTGAGTAGTTACTTGATCCTGCCCATGGACCATGGCAAATTAGGCTACCAATTAAATATTGCCAATGCAGAGTTGCCGATGTCAAATCAATCATCAATGCTGGTATAAAACTGCAGGAGTGTGTGCGTGTGTGTGTGTGTGTGTGTGTGTGTGTGTGTGTGTGTGTGTGTGTGTGTGTGTGTGTGTGTGTGTGTGTGTAATAATGTGTGTATATGCAACTGACTGCGCACAGTGCTGTGCAGTGTGCTTTGTAGTGTGCACGGCGTGTTATACTATAGCTATTTATTAATCAACGTAGTAGGCTAGGCTATATAAAACGGACCCCTTTCATGGTAATTTACAAGACATATAGTGTGGCATAATATGTCTAAAGGTAACAGCCAGGCAAGCTGTATGCTGTCAGTGGAATTATTAAAGTGCCTTCCTCCAAAAAAAAAGTGCCGGGTATCGGGCACGGGCCAGGCGCATATATTAATAATTAAGGTCGGGCTCGTTTCGGTTTGGACACAAAGCTGTCGGTGACGGGTTCGGTTCGGGTAGTATAAAGTCGGCCCGATCCCACCTCTAGTGGACACCAAACATACTGCATATCTATAAGCAATGACATAGTTTTATAGTCAAGCTAATTAGCTAAATAGATAGCATTAGCAAGGTATACAAAATGTACCGGTAAGTATGAAATGACATTTTCATACTTACAGCACTTAATCTGTGTAATTGATCTGATCAGGATATCCATATTCCATGCAGTCTTGCATGGAACAAATCTTTCCTCAAAACAAAAGTACTAAATGGAATGGTAAATGGACTGTATTTATATAGTGCCTCTCTCCAAATAATTTTACAATGTATTTCACCTTCACTCACATATTCACACAGACAGCATAAAGTGCTCAAACCTTCTCATCAGGAGCAATTAGGAGCAGTGATGTAAATAGGTTTTTAATGTAATGAGTCCCGGGATGAAGGGATGGTCTTTTAGATGAGTCCCAAGGACATTTTATGAGTCCCACTTCAACGACGTTAGGAGTCATATTTTGCCATTTTTACAAATTGCAGCATATAACTCCCATTTCATTTTATATGGTTATAATGTTGTTATATTCATGTAGAAAACAGAAGAAGACAGTACAGTAGTACTGTAGTGCATCCCGTGGATGCAGAGGTCGTCCCATAACTATAAACTGTGTTTTGGGATGCAAAATGCACCTTATTTAAATCTCTGTTAAGTTCAGTGTTTTGCTCAACTGGACAAATAGCCATGAGGAGCCA
Source organism: Protomyctophum parallelum (assembly GCF_964188405.1). Classification (NCBI taxonomy): domain Eukaryota; kingdom Metazoa; phylum Chordata; class Actinopteri; order Myctophiformes; family Myctophidae; genus Protomyctophum; species Protomyctophum parallelum. Next base: position 33,421,453 of record NC_139699.1, read on the forward strand.
GGGATTGAACCGGGGCTGCCATGTCATTATTCCGACCTCTGGGTATATGGGACCTATGGGAGGTCATAGTTATGGGCATTTTTTGGAATTATGGGAGGTCGGAATTTTGAGAGGTCGGAATAATGGGTGTACACCGAACCGGGAACTTTGTGATTCCAAGACAGCCGCTCTACCTCCTGAGCCACTGTCGACCCTCAAGCCATCATCTGGAAACACAGCCATGGGGCTGTATTACAATTCTAATACAACTCTGTGGTCAGAATTCAATGTGGTCACTGTGCAGGCCAAGCATTGAATAATCCCAAATGAATTAATGGAAATCCTGGCCGCAACTGTGACAAACTTGCAATGGGTCTGGTCCACAAGATTCGATACACCACCAAGATACCCATGTACCTGTCTAAATACTTCCTTAATGTAAACGAAGTCCACACCCACAACACCAGAGGGAGTGCAACAAACCATGTACAACCCAGATTCGGCACAAACAAGGGACTAAATTCTTTTCGCTCCTATGCCACCAAAATGTGGAACGCCCTACCAACAGTCATTAAGACATGTGAATCCCTTGACTCCTTCAAAACCGCTCTCAAAGGGCACCTACGGATGGCTGCAATTCGAAACTGGCCTCTGTAAAATCTGAATCCCCCCCACCCCCCCACCCCATTTCCCTCACTGTATATTGTATATTTTCCCAGTGCTTGTATATTTTCCCTTTTTTGCTTCCCATATGATGAATTCCTGTTCTGTTCTTTAGCTATATAGAAATGTCTATTTGTATGTCTCTAAAAGGTTGTATGTCTTTAAATGTTTTGATGAATTGAACAATGTGGACCCTGTTGTAAACAAGTGTAATGCTTAATTGGGTCGTCCACTCACAGTTGACAGTCTTTGTATTGCGTTTGTGCTTAAAATGTACTGTAAATTCTACAAACTGTTAATAAATATTTCAATCAATCAATCAATCAAAACCAAGCATGGCATTTGAACCAATTGCTGAATGGGGAATATGGACAACAAGATGAAAGGATAAAGTTACGGCGTTTTTTGCTCTGCATTGCTCCATATAGTACGTTACTTCATAACTGATTGAGCATACTATGGCCTTTATGGTCCTTTATCTGAAAAGTAAACAGGTAACTCAGAGACACACAAATGTTGTGTACAATGGCCAAGCTAGATGCCTATATTTGGCAAGAAATTGAATATGGCTTTATCTGCATTGTTCACGCCAACTGGAATTCTACTCCATTCCACTTTCTTCAAAACGGATATAATTGTCCTTCACACATACCTCCCTAGACAACAGTATTCAGCAGCATGCCTACTGTAAAAGTGCAGTAAATACTAGGACTCTTCAAACAACATTATTTTCTTGAAGAATGTGTCTTGTTAGAACTACAATAATTACAAAGCTACATACACAGGACCACCTAGATTTCTCTGCTACCGCAATTATGATCACCCTATAGATTCCACTACTACTCCTTGCTTTCCGCAGCGCACAGCTGTCCACAGTGGCTACTCACTATAGCTGACCATCTGATCAGCTGGCCGGTGATGGGCCTGCCACAGTTCATGTGTCAGGAAGATAAGGGAGCGAAACTCCCCATGGGACAGGCCCGAGCAGGCTTGCGGCAGCTGCTGTGAGCCGGCCGGCATGTTGGGAATGAACAGAACAGGGATGCAGGTACCACAAGGCCAGCTCTCCAGGGAAACATTGATCTGAGGTCATCTTAACGCACTCCACCGCTTCCCCTCTGCATTAGTGGGTAGGAATATGAAACTGGAAACAAACATTTAACTTTCCAGGCAAGCTTAAAACTTTGGATACAGGCCCGGGCGTATGCACACTATGATATGCAAAACACTTGTGGCAGTTAAGAATGTGGGAGTGCCCTGTGTCAGATTTGATTTCAGCTGGCATACTACAGTGGAGATATCTTCTGAGGGCTGAGGGTCCGAGGCCTTTTTTTTGCTTGCTGCTGACAAAACGTGTGAAGCAAATCACTGCCAGTGCCAACTCCTGCCAAGCATGGCAATGTAGAGTGCTGACTGTATTGCAGCATTTGCATTTTGCAGTCAGAGTAAAAAACAGCAGTAACTGACAGTGTAACATTCACAACATTGTCTGAACATGGGAAGGTGGAGGTCAGCTTACAATTCGAATGGCCACATTCCGAAAGCTTCAAAGCAAAAAGGAGTCAGCATGGTGTGTGTGTGTGTGTGTTTACCAACAGTTCCCCTACCTAGAGAGACTTTCACTTGTCTCCACAAGGCAGTGCAGCAACCATAGCATGAAGCCTTTCAGCCTCATAAAGCGCATTGAATGATTTCACCGACGGCGGGCAGTAATTTTGCCGAATGAATGCCAATGTTTGATTATGGGTTGTTGTGTGCTGCGACTGCGATTGCACTGTCTGCTTCACAACATGGCGTGGTAGAATATAAACCCAATTCCCACAGGCTCGCCTACGCGCAAAACACAAACAAACCCACCGTGCTAGAAAGCGTCCCAGATTAAGGCCAAGTTATATAACATGGCTCCATGTGTACAGTGTGTGTGCGCGCGCGCACTATATCATATTATATGGACAGATGAGTGAACAGATCATGGGTTCAAAGAAGGACACGTTTGCAGCTATATTGTATAATAATCTTAGACGGGTATGTGCCTATTATATTTACCAGTGATTTGGCAAAGTCTCAGTACACAAAGAAAGCAATCAAAGGTGTCATTCTTAATTTCTTATCACGCATGCGAGATTAGAAAGTAAATGCTCGATCAGTGGGTGACCATATCATCATCACCATGATCTCGATCCAACAGTGAACTAGAAGTGCTGCTTTGTGCACATTTCCATTTATTATGTAACACTGCGTTAGCGTTACACTGACTCGGGATGGACTGTCTGTAGCTGTGGTTTCAGACACCGTGTATAATAATAGGTGAGTGTGCGTAGAATAATCCAGCCACAGCCACTGTAGGCTCGTCAGTGCAGTGGATCTTTTACCTCGGTATGGTGATGCATTTGGTGTTGATGTTTTGCGTGGTGATGGCTTTCTCGAGCTCGTCCAACTGTCCCGTTTTCTTCAACTTCTTCACCAGGCTCTTCACCGCCTTCTCGCACCATTTCTCCTCCTGCCCGTTCTGCTCTCCCTTCTTCCAGCCCAGAAGTCTTTTCACAATGGGGGGAGTGAAAGGCAAAATTGACATATTTGAGTTCAGTCAAAGTCCTTCCAGTGCTGAGGTCCGCACGTTGGCGAAATGAAAATCCGCAAACAAATCTTATATTTGTTGAGACGGTGCCAGGTGTATGGAAAATGTGGTGTTTAAAAAAACAACCAATTGTTTAGTAAACTCCACGGCAACGCCGAAGCATCACATTGAAAAGGTTTCAGTCCTTGGTGTTCAGTTCAGTCCGCCTGTGTGTGTCTGGAGCTCTGCGATTAACGCAATGTGCAACCCAGCGGGAGATTTGGTACTACTCCGCGAAGAAACCTAGTTCTGTCTAGTCCTACACATCTACGTTTGGATTAGTTTTAAATAGGCTACTCCCAATATAAAGGTTATAACCAAACAACACACGCGACTTAAACTGCATTAGTCCTGGTGACAGTGTATTACGCCGGTGGTGGAGAGGTTGTCGTTGTATTATTCTTCGACCAACAAATAAGTTTGGTTAAGTTCAGAGTCATCCGCTGTCCCAGGTTCCTCGTCTGAAGTCTGCTAGGAGTCTGCCTCAAATGCAAATGCAGCAACCAGCCAGCAGCCCAGCAGCCTCTGTTTAGACTCCTCATTCAGAGCCGTGAAAGACCACTGATAGAGAGCAGCTGGCCAAATGTACCGCGTAGCCTTCATTGCACAATCCCTGCCTTTTTCCAGGCTGACTGACAAAACTGCATGCTGTTGTGGTTATAGCACTGCAGTAGTGCCTTTCTGACAATACAGTGACGTAGCCTATAGTATACCTGTCCTGCTACACACATACCGTTGCATTGGTTTGGTTATAGACTATATATAACACAGCAAGGAATTAACACATTAAAAAAAAATATATATATATATGTATATATATATTTTTTTTTTTAAACATATGTTTATTGATTTTTCATTACAACCAAGTAATTTCAAAACAATTCTTTACATATATTTTCCCCCTACATCCCCATGGCAGCACAAATACAAACACAATCTTTGAAGAATCATCAGGCAATGTTCATAAATACAGAACAAAAAATAATAATAACAACAAAAGAAAACAAACAATTACAAAAACACATACATTACATACAGTTAAATCAAACATGCACAATGTCCGTCCATTAAAACATAATTAACGGGAAACTCAACATCACGTTCAACTCGACTTTGACAGATAGTGGATGGATTTTTTTTACCAGCTGGCAGCTACCCACACATTTCAGTTACTTAGAAAGAAGGATGGAAGGAAGAAAAAAATCAAATAGCTGCAGCCTGCAGAGAGGTAGGTGCACATTTATAGAATACATAGTCTATGGCTATGATAGCCATCTTGCTCTGGTTTTAAGATGTCAATGTTGTATTGCAGCATTCCATCAATTGGGAAATATGCACACAGTGAATGATGCATGATGCATGCATGCACAGCACACACATGGACACCCTCAGACAAACACCAACATGTAGGCCTGCACATAAGTGTCAAGGGGCACAAAGAGAGAGGCACAAAGAGAGAGAGAGAGAGAGAGAGAGAAGGCCTATATCTAGATGTGTCATGGACTGTGTACCATAATGACTGAGTCCCCGGCCTAGATACTACTATTACTAAGCCCACTACAGCTTTGCGTGAGTGTGTGTGTGTGTGTGTGTGTGTGTGTGTGTGTGTGTGTGTGTGTGTGTGTGTGTGTGTGTGTGTGTGTGTGTGTGTGTGTGTGTGTGTGTGTGTGTGTGTGTGTCGTGTGTGTGTGTGTGTCTATCTTTGTTCTTCGGCTTCAAAAGAAATACTTAACTGCATCCAAGGACAGTTTCCAGATCGCGAGTGCCCTATTTGCAAGCACTTGAAAAGGCTGTAAAACACTGATTGCTCCACAGCAATATAGCAAGTGCACTTTGTTGACATTTCAAATTCAAATTGGTACGCAATCAATGACATGAAAGCAATGTTGAAATTTGACAATATACTAATGACTAATGAGGAATGTAGGCCAATTCAGTATCTGGAGGTAACCTTTACCATGCTACAATAATTTATGTGCAAATTTATTTTAAACCAGCCATCAACAATGTGCATCTATTTGCAGCAAACAATACACAAATAACGATAACCTAAACAAATCACACTTTTTTAAGTAAACATGTAGTAACCCCATTATGTTTAAAAAACAACAACATATCAGCGGGTCCATGGGCAGTTCACAGTCATCCTAGAATAGTAACAATGACTTGTGGTTGCTATTTTGGTATGTGCGTACAGTACTGGTGATTATATCAGTCATCCTCTTTCTCTTTCTTTCTTGCCTTGTGCTAAAATACACATGGTTTTGACCCAGCACAACAAGCCCTAGCTCTTTCCTTTTATCTTCTTCAGGGATTGTCCATCATCTATAAGCGCATGCTTAGATTGCTTACACACTTCCTCTAAACTTGTAGTAAAACCTTTTACAAACAGATTTCAAATCGAATGGATGAACCACAAGTATCTATACAAAATGAGAGTCCCGAAATAAAATACATACAAGACAAACAATTACATTATGGTAGTATAGAAAATGTTAATGTAAATAGAGGAGGTGATTTGTAGCATCGTAATAACGTAATAAAATCCAATTAGGCCTACATAAAATCAAGTGATGAATGACAATTATGAAATCATAATATACCATCCTATTTGTTGTCTCCACCAGGCCGAAGGCATGGGGAGAGAGTATGTTTTGCACTCCGTCCGTCCGTGTGTCCGTGTGTGTGTCTGTCTGTCCGTCCGTCCGTTACCATGCTAATCTCTGGCACCATTGGCCCCATCCATGCTAAACTGTGCACACACACTCCCTGGATGCCAATGATGAACCTCTGCCCCAAATATTCCCCAACGGCCTGTTATAGCGCCACCATGAGGCCGCTTTCTGTAAAACTCATTTGTTTATAATTAGTAATAATTAGTCGCACAAATTTCATCCAAATCTCACGCAAATCGGTACACATGATCTCTGTAGTCATGTGATCAAGACGAGTCTGATTGATTTCTCAGATTCTACACTGACTGAGAGTGTGAGTGAAACAGTGCATGCATATTCCCACTATAGGCTGAGGGAATGCCACTTGACATTTTTCAAGTCAGCCTCATGGTGGCGCTATCACAGGCCAAGTCACGACTTTACGTGCACCGATCTGCATAAAACGTTGTATGCACAAAACGTGTGCACACTCCCCGAGTCCCAAGGAAAAACATTTGGCCTGCATTTTTCAATTCTGCCTTTTCGATCTCCACCAGGATAGGCTCATTTATGTGCAACACTCTTTTTTCAGTCCTTCATATTTGATCCAAATCTCAATCCTGGTGGAGACCTGTGCACAGAGGGGCACTACTTCTAACTTCTTCGTGTTTAGCTGAGTAATGGCTGAGGGAATGAATGAGTCCCTGTCTGATTCTGTGTCGTTTGTCACTCTTGTCACTCTTGTTATCATCTTTTCTAACAAGATACCCAACTATAGCTGCAGCTGTTTGGTAACAATGATGACTGTTACAGCTGTAAACAACACCAAGGTCTCAGCTAAAGTGGTGTGTTGGCAGGTTGGAGAAGATAGAGCATGCCTCCATGTCACATTGCTGAGACCCTCCAGCCGCCCCCCCCCCAGCCTACCCCACCCCCCCCCCCCCCAGCCTACCCCACCCCCTGCGCACCTGTTTATGCCTCCGGGTACACGACCGGCCAAGACAGCTGGTTTGGTTTTGGTGTAGGGTGAGACGGATATAAGAGGTGGGGGGGGGATGGGATTTACAGATGGACGGTAGTAGTTGCGGGGGGTTGTGGAGGTGGAAGGCGGGACTAGTATGGAGGGGGTCTCTCAAGAGAAGAATTACAGAGCACAAAAGGCATGTGAGTTAGGCTGAATAGGTAATGCCCATGTACAATCCGATGGATAATAATGACATTGTGCTGATCTGCACCTCAGGGGACTTGGTTAGGTGTGTGTGTGTGTGTGTGTGTGTGTGTGTGTGTGTGTGTGTGTGTGTGTGTGTGTGTGTGTGTGTGTGTGACAGAGAGAGAGAGACTTTGTTCGATGTCCGGTGACCCAAGTCAGTGAGTGTATTTGCAGAATGAGAAGCGGTTCCAAGTGTTCGTTAGGTTGTGATAACATTGACGCTGAATGTTCAGATCAAACACAGATCAAAGATCACCAACCCTGCTGTACCTGCTATCCAGCCATCATCCTTTCTCCCCCTAATGTATTATTCTTTCTTTGGTAAATGGTGCATAGGGCCTTTAATTTAACCACGGCGCTTTACAGAGATTGTGCATTACATCCACACACACACACACACACACACACACACACACACACACACACACACACACACACACACACACACACACACACACACACACACACACACACACACACACACACACACACACACACACACACACACACACACACACACACACACACACGCACACGCCGGATGAAACCATTGACACTTAACACTGGGGGAGCCCGGGTTTGAACTGGGATCTCCATCTAGTCACTTTCTCCAAATGATGAATGATTCATATTATTTAGTTAATCCACTTAAAAAGAGGAAACCATTTTCATTTCATACATCCTTGGTGACAAATATATGGAAATTGTTAGCTGTTGCTCTACTTAGGGCATAGGCATAGGACTTAGCTGCATAGGGCAGCTAAGTCCTGCCCTATGCGGGAGCTAACTATTTCCGTAGACAACGCCCTGGTAACGTCTGTCCCAACAGTCATGAATCTTGGTGTTGTCCACATCACAGCTGTCACTCGATCCTGTAGGTTCACACTCTATAACATACGACGAATTAGACCGTTCCTCACCCAGGAATCAGCCCAGCTCCTAATCCAGACAGTCTTGTCAAAACTCGACTATAGTAACTCCCTCCTTACTGGCCTACCAGCATGTGCACTTAAGCCTCTCCAACTGATCCAAAATGCCGCAGCTCGCTTGGTCTTCAACCAGCCAAAATTCTCACATATCTCCCCCCTGCTCCGCTCCCTCCACTGGCTCCCGGTCGCTGCCCGCACAGAATACAAAACTCTGATGCTGGCATTCAAAGCAACCAAAGGTATATGGCTCCTCCATATCTTGCAAGTATGATTGAACCCTACAAACCCTCCCGCACACTCAGATCAGCCAACGCAGGGAAGCTGGAAGTACACTCACTAAAAACGCCGGGACAACGCTCCAAACTCTTCTCCCTTCTGCCTCCAAAACTGTGGAATGCACTTCCCATTGCAGTCAGAACTGCAGCATCACTCCCAATATTATCTTCCGCCGTAGTCTTAAAACCCACCTTTTCAGACTCCATCATGGCCCATAGCACTTACCCTACCCCCTTAGATAGCATTTCTGTAGACTTAGATAGCATTTGATACAGATTTATAGCATGTTATGTAGAGACAGCACTATAATTGCATTGTATGTAGTCATAGCACGTCATACCGTCATAGTACATATGTATAGCATAGTATAGTATATAGTTTATATGTATAGTTTCATTATATAGATATTCCACTGTTACGTTCTTAGCTTACGCATGTTTCATGATAAATGCTTCTTATGTGTATTCCCATGCTTTTTTGTTCTTGCTTAATGTAAATCGCTCTGGATTAAGAGTGTCTGCTAAATGCCTAAATTGTAAATTGTAATGAATAACAGCGAGTTATTATTTTTGCTGTAATTTGCATGAGACTATGAAATCCAATTGAAATATACATAAAATCCTTGTCAATGGAGTGTAACATTTCATTATGTATCAAGGAAAATAATTGAGACCAACGTGTTTGAGATTAATCAGATTATATGTAAAAGGGAAAAAAAAAATCACACCCGTGTGAAATGACAATGAGGGGCGCTCTTGTCATCGTACATCAATTTATGTTAGCGGACATTTGACATTGCTACATAAGGTACATAAGGTGGTCCCTTATTGGCCAAGCGCTCCCACCAACATGTGATTGGTTAGCCGATTTGCTCGTTTGCATATGACGTTTAATGTTTTGATGTTTAATTTACGTCATATTTAGCGGAATTATCAGCTCTTATCATCATCATGCAACATCTCACTGCATGGTCAATCAGAATGCCTGTTGCCTGTGATTGGTTAGCTGATTTGCTCGTTTACATATGACGTACATTTTCCCTTCAATGTCAATGTCGTTTAAGTTTAATTTACATATTTAGTGGAATTCTGACATAATTTTCCCTTTCATTGTCAATGGCAAATCCTGAGACGTGTGGGGACAAAAGCTGTTTATAGAAGGGGCTAGCGCCCCTTAAAAATCACACCTGTGGGAAGTGAGGGGCGCTCTTATCATCGTACATTACCATAAATCATCTGATTCCGACTAATCACAATTTGCGTCCTCACCTTCGTCATCAATGTTTGTGACTTTGTGTTACGCAATGTTTGTTTTTACACTAGTCTATGACATAAAATTTGACGTAATTTGACTATGTCTAAAACAAATTACACTATAAAATTCTCCATTCATTGTCAATGGGGATTTAATATTTGTGTAGGACAAAGTTTGTGGACACACTAAAAGCTGGACATAGGAGAGGCTAGCGCCCCTCAAAAATCACACTCGTGTGAAGTGAGTGGGGCGCTCTTATCATCATACATCATCACATTCCGGCCAATCACTTTTGGCGTCCCCACAGAATATTACAGTGAAATGCATTTGTCAACACTGACGAACAGTGTCCAGTGCCAGTGCCAACCCAACAAGTTCTGTGGAACCAACAGGTTCTGTATCTCTGTGGATTGGCCAAGCTATGCGTGAAATCTGTGCCATGGAACCAATGAGCAACAACATGTATAGCAGATATAGTAGTAACCTGCTGAAACGAATTGATGTTTGTTATTACTCTGGCCTGAATGACTCACTGCTGGGCAGGTCTGCTGAGGTGACTCGGTTGTATTATGTGTGCTCTGGGTGACTTCAAGCTCACATTACTGACACAGTGTAAATATAACCTAAGGGAGGTTATGAACGAGTCCATCCTGAGTCATAATTGTAGGTCAATTCCCTTCCCTTATATGGTCATGCTGACTGGAATGTTATTACGCATTTGTGCTGAAATAACAATAACAGTGACAACTTTGACAGATAAGACAGTTAAGACACTTCCCTCACTGAGCAGTTAAAATCATGAATGTCTTATCTTAATTCTTACTCAATGGCCATGATAAAGTGGATAGATAAAGTTCCATTAACAGGAAATATCCTGCGAATGATCATGTGATGATTCAGCATTCTTTGAGATGACTACTCTAGTTTAGACCCAGGTTACAGATATTGTTTCATTCAGTTATTTTAGCCTATACAGCTCTTGTCTACATGGAGTCTGTTTCCGAAAGATTGTACAATACAATGTAAAGACAGTTCTGTCCATAAAGGACTTTAACATTATCATATAGATAGAGCTTAAAGGACCACTTCACCAATCTATGTTCAACCTATGTTTATATATTTGGTCCTCACTAATGTTCATGATAACCACCATTGTTTTATACTCTGTCTAATCTCATATAGGAGGGCTGTAGGCAGTTCAGAAACCCGTCCACCAGTGACATCATCGTTAGGCAGATTATTTTAAAGGTATATTCAGTGATTTCACTCAAAAAACCTTAGGTTTCATTTTTGGCTGGGACCTAAGCCTTTCATCCAATCACGATAGAGAGCCAAAAACGAAACCTACGGTTTTTTGACCCCCAGGGGTTAACTGGGGACAGGGAGGAACTCCTTATATGGTCAGCACACTCTATAGTAGAGAGGATTATCACAACAAAACAAAAAAATAAGTGATATTTGAATTAAGTGAAATCACTGAATATACCTTTAAGACAAGATTTCTTTTTAAATATATTTACATTTTTGAGCCCCTCCTATATACAGCTTTTGTCCACACACGTCTCATATTTGCCATTGATAATGAAAGGAGAAATTAGGTCAAATGTCCGCCAAATACAGTTGTACTGTATGTACATTTCTGGCAATACAAACAATAAATGCCATTGACAATGAAGGGAATTTACGTCATATGTAGATGAGCAAATCGGCTAAACAATCACATAAATTCAGTTGTTCATGAGATGATGTATAATGATAAGAGCGCCTATATAAAGGTTTGTTTTTAGTTCAATGTTTGTTTTAAAAACGTCATTGACAATAAAGATAATTTAATGTTTTTGTTTTGTCACCGTTTGTTATACATCATCATTACATCACCTAATCATCTTAACTTCACACGGGTGTGATTTTTATTAGCGTGATTGCTTCCATTTTCCCATTGTAACTTTTCAGGAATAGAAACCCTGCAATTTCTATTAGCTTGGATTCCCCATCGATGAGGTCACTGGTGGACGGGTTTCTGAACTGCCCTCCTATGAGACACATACTGAGTAGAAATAAATTGTGGTATTTTATCATGAACATTAGAGGACCAGTTATATGAAGACAGATTGAAAAGTGGTGAAGTGGTCCTTTAATTGATTCAGTTGTCAACGGCAGCAAGAAACAAGTTCTTTACAGAGTCGACGCAGAAAGTGCTACGCAACGGAGGCCGGCGAGAGAAATCTTTCGCTTCCAGTCCACGTCGTCCATCAGTTTGGGAACGATCCCCAACTCGACGCAACGCAAGCAGCGCAAGCAGCATTCCCCGACGCAAGCAGAGAAAAATACCCTAGGTGACCTTTGGCAGCAGAGAGCAAGAAGGTATGACAACTTTTAACTGCCAGGATGTTTGAGCAGTTTGCATGAAACGTTCTACACACAAGACCATTATCTCAAAATCCCAGATGAAAAATGAATATATATATATAGCTGCAAGCAGCGATAAAGGGCATTCCGAACAGGAATTACTTATGCCTTGTTTGGCCAAAAGCCATGGAACGTGTTTACACATGTGCCTTGACTCATGTCACTTTGTACGTGAAGAAATGTATTTAAAAAAATATAGATGCAAGCAGCTATAAGAGGGGCCAAGGAATGCAGCAATATAAGAAAATGTGCACAATAAGCGGGTCTGTTCGGGGTCTGTTTGGGGTATGAACAGCTGCAATACTGCTGGGTGACCTAAAGTGGCATTGTTGACCAGCCTAAAGGGGCCATTCACACTGAGCATATATAACTATAACTGCAGCCAGCCAGCAGTGTTGTTGAGCAGCCTGTACCGCTCAGTTCACATGGGTGTGATTTCTCTTGTTGCTTGGCCCTGTCTTATCGCTGCTTGCAGCTATATTTACATTTAATTTCATGTATTGCCATCGGGTGAGTCATGTAATTTTCCCAATGTTAAACTATATGTGTTCAACAACACAGCCACAGCCTTTTTGTGGGTGGGGAAACTAAAATGCACCCTCCAAGGCCGCAGTCACACCTATTTCTGAGCACATGGAAGTGCGCCCATGCAGTCACCAAAGCGTTATAGTGGTAGCCTATTCCTATTCTTGGTTTTAAAGTTGCACATTTTATTGTTTGTGCTGGTGATTTCACATTGACAGCTATATGATATGAGAATGCCTCGCCAAGTCGCCATATAACAGGAAGGTTGGGCACCAAAACATTCTGGGCACTAGGGAAAACTTGGCACCTAGGAAGAGTGAGCACTAGTATGTGTCACGGATGCAGACAGAGTTGAACCCAAGTGCAAAGTCACAACAAACTAGAGTAGATAATAAAGTATTTAATAAAAAATCAGGAGATATCTTACACAGGGGATGCAGGTAGGAATCGGGCAAACGAGAATGACATCAAAGTCAACACAGGAACAGGCAGAACATCTATGACAACAGGTTATGAACTGACAATGAGTGTTTGCACCGAGTCCAGTTTTATAGGGAGCAGGTTGATTGGAGAAGTGTGGAACCTGCATTTCCAAGTGGAGGATGAAAAGAAATGCATCTGGTGTTAAACTCGCCATATTCGCATAGGCCTGCAACCCTTGTTTTGTTATGTAAAAACAGGTTTACATACTATGTCTTAAATTGAACCATGGACAATAAATAAGAAAATAGCCCTGAACTCTTCACTATGAAGCACACAAACCCTGATGCTCTGAAAACCTCACTGTTGTCTGTCAACCTGGTGTATTACCACCTCTTGTTCTCTTGTCAAATATTTGTTATCACGGTGAAAGCAAAGTAGGCTACTACTAGGCGTCGCTAGGCCTACATTTGAAAGAATACTCGAGTGGTTCAAAAACAAGAAGAAGCACTATAAATTACCATTTGCATTTGTCACTGAGTGTCATATTAATAGCCAAGGAATTTGACCAATTCAGGTTTTCACAACTTATCACCTGATGTGATTATCATTGATAGCCATCATGGAAAAGTGACCAATGAAAAATACACTGTTATCACTGCACTGCACGTCACACTTTAAAGGATGCCAAAGCTGATTGCTAGAGTGTTACCAGAAAAACGTTTGGTTGTTTAAAAAAAAGTGTCTTGCCCAAATTGGCTCACTGACTTTCACTGCCAAGATTTAGTTAGTTCAGGGATTTGAACTGCACACAGGGGTCATCAACATGTCCGTACACGGAGTGTCCGTGGCAAAGACTTGGTCTTGTCCGTGCATGGCAAATGTTTGATTTTCTTTTTAATACACCATTATGATGTTTTTATTTTTATCCCTTACTGAATGTCAAGTCTCCAGGTTTTCTTCAGAATATGCATGACGCTGATTTACTACAAACTATGTATGGCACATTAGGAGTCCAACTAGTACTAGTGGTTCGCAAATGTGTTATTTGCAAAGACCCCCTTTAACTCATGTACAAATGGAACTAAATGCCATTTGGTTCCATTTGTACACTCAGGGTTACAGACCTGTTATGGTAATTCGGGGCTATCTCTTCATGTGTCCGCTCATTTTGTATGTCGGTGGCAAAAATGGAATTTTGACAAACATGTCCACCACAAGCCATCATGGCAATGACCCCTGACTGATTATCTGACCTTTAGGCTTCCAGCACCCCTAGAACTGTTGAGTAGACAGTCACACTCCTCACTACCCTTCCTCCTTCTTTTATGTGGATATGCTGCCTCTCAGTGGTAGCAGCTGTTTACTGCTACCAATCAACCTGGGAGGGGGAGGGGTTGTCATATTTGACCATATAGGGCTAGGCCTAATAATATTGCCTATCACTGTGTTATTAAACCCCTCTGGTGTGTCACATTTAGTTTTAAAATGCAAATTTTGGTCATGGGTGGTATGGCCATGAGAAAGGGGATATTTCTCATGTTATTTTAACAGGCTTAAAAATAACACATCTCGCAGAAAAGAAAGACAATGAGAGCAACTATTGGGGGACTAACATTTGATGCCCGTCAGTCACAATGTAGTACGGGGTCTCAATTTGTGGGAAGCCTGAAAAGTCTTCAAATTGAGGGACTCTCCCATGCAAAGGGACATCTGGTCACAGGCCGCAGTCACACCTATCAGTGTGTGTGCGTGTGCGTGTGTGTGTGTGTGTGCGTGTGCGTGCGTCAAAACAGTGAAAACTGTCAAATAAGATTACATAAGTATAAGTCAGACTTACTCATGATTAAATGTGAGAAACTATATTTAAGCAGGATAAACATTTCATCATATATTAAATAATCAATAAACATAACTTAAATGCACTGCTTAGGATTTCAGGTCAGAACAAACAGTTCAAGTGGTCGAGCTACAGCTCAAACATGTGCAGTCCATAATACATTGTCCCTTAATGTGTGCTCATTAACCCCCACTGTACAGGGGAGAACAAACAGTGGCTAAATGAACCAAACTTACGTTGGTTCTTGGACGCACACAGGTTGGGTTGCAGAAGGTGGTAGAAAGGTGGAGGTTTGGGAGACAGGCAGCAGTGGTTTGGTGATCTGGGCTTGAGGAAATAAGTGCAGCTAGGCCACTTACAGTATATAGCCTCCCACACCTGTGCATGGCCAGGGAACAACCTGCCATTCAATCAGGCTTGATTGGATTGATTTGGTGTCGGTGCCTCTCCATGAGCCTTTTGACATTACCCACATAAAAACCACAGGAAAGTGTTTCTTGTCTCCCAAACGTAATTCAAATGAGATCTGGTTGTCCCTTTAATAGCCAAGGAATTTGATTTGACCAATTCAGGTGTTCACAACTTATCCTGATGTGACTATCATTGATAGCCATCATGGAAAAGCGACTTACT